>NC_091473.1:197819429-198129131 GCF_036971445.1 Narcine bancroftii
GTTTCTTGTTCTGGTTCTGATTCTGGTTCTGGTTCCTGTTCTGATTCTGGTCATGATTCTGGTTCTGATTCTGATTCCGTTCCTGATTCTGGTTCTTATGTGATTTTGGTTCTGGTTCTGATTCTTGTTCTGATTCTGATTCTTGTTCTGGTTCTGATTCTGTTTATGATTCTGATTCTTGTTTTGATTCAGATTCCAGTTCTGGTTCCTGTTCTGATTCTGGTCATGATTCCGGTTCTGGTTCCTGTTCTGATTCTGGTAATGATTCTGGTTCTGATTCTGATTCTTGATCTGATTTTTATTTTGATTCTGGTTCTGGTTCTGATTCTGATTCTTGTTCTTATTTTGATTCCAGTTCTGGTACTGATTCTGATTCTGGTTCTTGTTCTGTTGCTGGTTGTTGTTCTTGTTCTCATTCTGATTCTGGTTCTGTTTCTAATTCTGGTTCTGATTCTGGTTATGGTTCAGATTCTTATTCTGGTTCTCCTTCTCATTCTGGTTCTTGTTCTGGTTCTGTTTCATGTTCTGATTTTGTTTCTGGTTCTGATTCCGATTCTGGTTCTGGTTCTGATTCTTTTTATGATTCTGATTCTTATTTTGATTCTGATTCCAGTTCTGGTTCCAGGTCTGATTCTGGTTCTGTTTCTAATCCTGATTCTACTTCTGGTTCTGGTTCCAGTTCTGATTCTGATACTGATTCTTGTTCTGATTCTGATTCTGGTTCTGGTTCTGATTCTGTTTATGATTCTGATTCTTGTTTTGATTCTGATTCCAGTTCTGGTTCATGTTCTGATTCTGGTCATGATTCTGGTTCTGATTATGATTCTGTTTCTGGTTCTGCTTCTCGTTCTGGTTCTGGCTCAGATTCCGATTCTGATTCTGTTTCTGATTCTGATTCTCGTTCTGGTTCTGGTTCTGATTCTGATTCTGATTTTGGTCATGAGTCTGGATCTGTTTCTGATTCTGATTCTGGCTCCGATTCTGGTTCTGATTCTGATTGTGATTCTGATTTTGATTCTGGTTCTGTTTCTTGTTCTGGTTCTGATTCTGGTTCTGGTTCCTGTTCTGATTCTTCACATGATTCTGATTCCGTTCCTGATTCTGGTTCTGATGTGATTCTGGTTCTGGTTCTGTTCTGATTCTGGTTCTGATTCTGGCTCTGATTCTGGTTCTGATTCTGATTCCGTTCCTGATTCTGGTTCTGATGTGATTCTGGTTCTGGTTCCAGTTCTGATTCTGGTCATGATTCTCATTCGCATTCTGATTGTGGTTTCTTATTCTGGTTATATTTCTGGTTCTGATTCCGGTTCTGATACTGATTGTGTTTCTGATTCTTATTCTGGTTCTCCTTCTCGTTCTGGTTCTTGTTCTTGTTCTGTTTCATGTTCTGATTTTCTTTCTGGTTCTTATTCTGATTCTGGTTCTGGTTCTGATTCTGATTCTGATTCAGGTTCTGATTCTTGCTCTGATTCTGGATCTGGTTCTGATTCTGATTCTAATTCTGGTTCTGGTTCTGGTAACAAGTCTGATTCTGGTTCTGTTTCTAATCCTGATTCTGCTTCTGGTTCTGGTTCCAGTTCTGATTCTGATACTGATTCTTGTTCTGATTCTGATTCTGGTTCTGGTTCTGATTCTGTTTATGATTCTGATTCTTGTTTTGATTCTGATTCCAGTTCTGGTTCCTGTTCTGATTCTGGTCATGATTCTGGTTCTGATTATGATTCTGTTTCTGGTTCTGCTTCTCGTTCTGGTTCTGGCTCAGATTCCGATTCTGATTCTGTTTCTAATTCTGATTTTGATTCTGGTTCTGTTTCTTGTTCTGGTTCTGATTCTGGTTCTGGTTCCTGTTCTGATTCTGGTCATGATTCTGGTTCTGATTCTGATTCCGTTCCTGATTCTGGTTCTGATGTGATTCTGGTTCTCGTTCTGATTCTGGTTTTGGTTCTGATTCTTTTTCTGATTCTGATTCTTGTTTTGATTCTGATTCCGGTTCTGGTTCCTGTTCTGATTCTGGTAATGATTCTGGTTCTGATTCTGATTCTTGATCTGATTTTGATTTTGATTCTGGTTCTGGTTCTGATTCTGATTCTTGTTCTTATTTTGATTCCAGTTCTGTTTCTGATTCTGATTCTGGTTCTTGTTCTGTTGCTGGTTGTTGTTCTTGTTCTCATTCTGATTCTGGTTCTGTTTCAAATCTGGTTCTGATTCTGGTTATGGTTCAGATTCTTATTCTGGTTCTCCTTCTCGTTCTGGTTCTTGTTCTGGTTCTGTTTCATGTTCTGATTTTGTTTCTGGTTCTTATTCTGATTCTGGTTCTGGTTCTGATTCTGATTCTGATTCTGGTTCTGATTCTTGCTCTGATTCTGGTTCTGGTTCTGGTTCCAGGTCTGATTCTGGTTATGTTTCTAATCCTGATTCTGCTTCTGGTTCTGGTTCCAGTTCTGATTCTGATACTGATTCTTGTTCTGATTCTGATTCTGGTTCTGGTTCTGATTCTGTTTATGATTCTGGTTCTGGTTCTGGTTCCAGGCATGATTCTGTTTCTGGTTCTGATCCTGATCCTGGTTCTGGTTTTTGTTCTGGTTTTGGTTCTGATTCTGTTTCTGATTCTTATTCTTGTTTTGAATCTGATTCCGGTTCTGTTTCCTGTTCTGATCTGGTCATGATTCTGGTTCTAATTCTGATTGTGGTTTCTTATTCTGGTTCTGTTTCTTATTCTGGTTCTGTTTCTTATTCTGGTTCAGGTTCTGGCTCTGATTTTGATTCTGATTCTGTTTATGATTCTGATTGTTGTTTTGATTCTGATTCTGGTTCTGCTTCTGATTCTTGTGTTGAGTCTGATTCCGGTTCTGGTTCCTGTTCTGATCTGGTCATGATTCTGGTTCTCATTCTGATTGTGGTTTCTTATTCTGGTTATATTTCTGATTCTGATTCCGATTCTGATACTGATTGTGTTTCTGATTCTGATTCTGGTTCTGGTTCAGATTCTGATTCTGATTCTGATTGTTGTTTTGATTCTGATTCTGGTTCTGTTTCCTGTTCTGATTCTGGTCATGATGCTGCTTCTGCTTCTGGTTCTGGTTCTGGTTCTGGTTCTGATCTGATTCTGGATCTGGTTCTGATTCTGGTTCTGGTTCTGATTCTGGTTCTAGTTCTGATTCAGAATCTGATTCTGGTTCTGATTCTGGCTCTGGTTCTGGTTCTGATTCAGATTCAGATTCTGATTCTGATTCTAGTTCTGGTTTGGGTTCTGGTTCCAGGACTGATTCTGGTTCTGTTTCTAATCCTGATTCTGGTTCTTGTTCTGGTTCCAGTTCTGATTCTGATTCTGATTCTTGTTCTGATCCTGATTCTGGTTCTGGTTCAGATTCTGATTCTGATTCTGATTGTTGTTTTGATTCTGATTCTGGTTCTGTTTCTCATTCTGTTTCTGGCTCAGATTCTGATTCTGATTCTGGTTCTGATTCTGATTCTTGATCTGATTTTGATTTTGATTCTGGTTCTGGTTCTGATTCTGATTCTTGTTCTTATTTTGATTCCAGTTCCAGTTCCTTTTCTGATTCTGGTCATGAGTCTGGATCTGGTCCTGATTCTGATTCTGGATCTTGTTCTGTTGCTGGTTGTGGTTCTTGTTCTGATTCTGATTCTGGTTCTGTTTCTAATTCTGGTTCTGATTCTGGTTATGGTTCAGATTCTTATTCTGGTTCTCCTTCTCGTTCTGGTTCTTGTTCTGGTTCTGTTTCATGTTCTGATTTTGTTTCTGGTTCTTATTCTGATTCTGGTTCTGGTTCTGATTCTGATTCTGATTCTGGTTCTGATTCTTGCTCTGATTCTGGTTCGGGTTCTGGTTCCAGGTCTGATTCTGGTTCTGTTTCTGATCCTGATTCTGCTTCTGGTTCTGGTTCCAGTTCTGATTCTGATACTGATTCTTGTTCTGATTCTGATTCTGGTTCTGGTTCTGATTCTGTTTATGATTCTGATTCTTGTTTTGATTCTGATTCCAGTTCTGGTTCCTGTTCTGATTCTGGTCATGATTCTGGTTCTGATTATGATTCTGTTTCTGGTTCTGCTTCTCGTTCTGGTTCTGGCTCAGATTCCGATTCTGATTCTGTTTCTGATTCTGATTCTGGTTCTGGTTCTGATTCTGATTTTGGTCATGAGTCTGGATCTGTTTCTGATTCTGATTCTGGCTCCGATTCTGGTTCTGATTTTGATTGTGATTCTGATTTTGATTCTGGTTCTGTTTCTTGTTCTGGTTCTGATTCTGGTTCTGGTTCCTGTTCTGATTCTTCACATGATTCTGGTTCTGATTCTGATTCCATTCCTGATTCTGGCTCTGATTGTGGTTCTGTTTCTAATCCTAATTCTGCTTCTGGTTCTGGTTCCTGTTCTGATTCTGGTCATGATTCTGGTTCTGATTATGATTCTGTTTCTGGTTCTGCTTCTCATTCTGGTTCTGGCTCAGATTCTGATTCTGATTCTGTTTCTGATTCTGATTCTGTTTCTGGTTCTGATTCTGATTTTGGTCATGAGTCTGGATCTGTTTCTGATTCTGATTCTGGCTCCGATTCTGGTTCTGTTTCTTGTTCTGGTTCTGGTTCTGATCTGATTCTGGTTCTGATTCTGGCTCTGATTCTGGTTCTGGTTCTGATTCTGATTCTGATTCTGATTCTGGTTCTGATTCTGGTTCTGGTTCTGATTCTGATCCTAATTCTGGTTCTGGTTCTGGTTCCAGGCATGATTCTGTTTATGGTTCTGATCTGATCCTGGTTCTGGTTTTTGTTCTGGTTTTGGTTCTGATTCTGTTTCTGATTCTTATTCTTGTTTTGATTCTGATTCTGGTTCTGGTTCCTGTTCTGATTCTGGTCATGATGCTGCTTCTGCTTCTGATTCTGTTCGTGGTTCTGGTTCTGGTTCTGGTTCTGATCTGATTCTGGTTTTGGTTCTGATTCTGATTCTGGTTCTGATTCTGGTTCTGGTTCTGATTCAGAATCTGATTCTGGTTCTGATTCGGCTCTGGTTCTGGTTCTGATTCAGATTCTGATTCTGATTCTGATTCTGGTTCTGGTTTTGGTTCTTGTTCCAGGACTGATTCTGGTTCTGTTTCTAATCCTGATTCTGGTTCTTCTTCTGGTTCCAGTTCTGATTCTGATACTGATTCTTGTTCTGAATCTGATTCTGGTTCTGGTTCTGATTCTTTTTCTGATTCTGATTCTTGATTTGATTCTGATTCTGGTTCTGGTTCCTATTCTGATTCTGGTCATGATTCTGGTTCTGTTTCTGATTCTTGATCTGATTTTGATTTTGATTCTGGTTCTGGTTCTGATTCTGATTCTTTTTCTTATTTTGATTGCAGTTCTGGTTCCTGTTCTGATTCTGGTCATGAGTCTGGATCTGATTCTGATTCTTGTTCTGATTTTGATTTTGATTCTGGTTCTGGTTCTGATTCTGATTCTTGTTCTTATTTTGATTCCAGTTCTGGTTCCTGTACTGATTCTGGTCATGAGTCTGGATCTGGTTCTGATTCTGATTCTGATTCTGGTTCTTGTTCTGTTGCTGGTTGTGGTTCTTGTTCTGATTCTGATTCTTGTTCTGATTCTAATTCTGGTTCTGATTCTGGTTGTGGTTCTGATTCTTATTCTGGTTCTCCTTCTCGTTCTGGTTCTTGTTCTGGTTCTGTTTCATATTCTGATTTTGTTTCTGGTTCTTATTCTGATTCTGGTTCTGGTTCTGATTCTGATTCTGATTCAGGTTCTGATTCTGGCTCTGATTCTGGTTCTGGTTCTGGTTCCAGGTTTGATTCTGGTTCTGTTTCTAATCCTGATTCTGCTTCTGGTTCTGGTTCCAGTTCTGATTCTGATACTGATTCTTGTTCTGATTCTGATTCTGGTTCTGGTTCTGATTCTGTTTATGATTCTGGTTCTGTTTCTGGTTCCATGCATGATTCTGTTTCTGGTTCTGATCCTGATCCTGGTTCTGGTTTTTGTTCTGGTTTTGGTTCTGATTCTGTTTCTGATTCTTATTCTTGTTTTGAATCTGATTCCGGTTCTGTTTCCTGTTCTGATCTGGTCATGATTCTGGTTCTAATTCTGATTGTGGTTTCTTATTCTGGTTCTGTTTCTTATTCTGGTTCAGGTTCTGGCTCTGATTTTGATTCTGATTCTGTTTATGATTCAGATTGTTGTTTTGATTCTGATTCTGGTTCTGCTTCTGATTCTTGTGTTGAGTCTGATTCCGGTTCTGGTTCCTGTTCTGATCTGGTCATGATTCTGGTTCTCATTCTGATTGTGGTTTCTTATTCTGGTTATATTTCTGATTCTATTCCGATTCTGATACTGATTGTGTTTCTGATTCTGATTCTGGTTCTGGTTCAGATTCTGATTCTGATTCAGATTGTTGTTTTGATTCTGATTCTGGTTCTGTTTCCTGTTCTGATTCTGGTCATGATGCTGCTTCTGCTTCTGGTTCTGGTTCTGGTTCTGGTTCTGGTTCTGATCTGATTCTGGATCTGGTTCTGATTCTGGTTCTGGTTCTGATTCTGGTTCTAGTTCTGATTCAGAATCTGATTCTGGTTCTGATTCTGGCTCTGGTTCTGGTTCTGATTCAGATTCAGATTCTGATTCTGATTCTGGTTCTGGTTTGGGTTCTGGTTCCAGGACTGATTCTGGTTCTGTTTCTAATCCTGATTCTGGTTCTTGTTCTGGTTCCAGTTCTGATTCTGATACTGATTCTTGTTCTGATTCTGATTCTGGTTCTGGTTCAGATTCTGATTCTGATTCTGATTGTTGTTTTGATTCTGATTCTGGTTCTGGTTCCTGTTCTGATTCTGGTCATGATGCTGCTTCTGCTTCTGATTCTGTTCCTGGTTCTGGTTCTGGTTCTGGTTCTGATCTGATTCTGGTTCTGGTTCTGATTCTGATTCTGGTTCTGATTCTGGTTCTGGTTCTGATTCGGCTCTGGTTCTGGTTCTGATTCAGATTCAGATTCTGATTCTGATTCTGGTTCTGGTTTTGGTTCTTGTTCCAGGACTGATTCTGGTTCTGTTTCTAATCCTGATTCTGGTTCTTGTTCTGGTTCCAGTTCTGATTCTGATACTGATTCTTGTTCTGTATCTGATTCTGGTTCTGGTTCTGATTCTTTTTCTGATTCTGATTCTTGATTTGATTCTGATTCTGGTTCTGGTTCCTGCTCTGATTCTGGTCATGATTCTGGTTCTGTTTCTGGTTCTGGTTCTGGTTCCAGGTTTGATTCTGGTTCTGTTTCTAATCCTGATTCTGCTTCTGGTTCTGGTTCCAGTTCTGATTCTGATACTGATTCTTGTTCTGATTCTGATTCTGGTTCTGGTTCTGATTCTGTTTATGATTCTGGTTCTGGTTCTGGTTCCATGCATGATTCTGTTTCTGGTTCTGATCCTGATCCTGGTTCTGGTTTTTGTTCTGGTTTTGGTTCTGATTCTGTTTCTGATTCTTATTCTTGTTTTGAATCTGATTCCGGTTCTGTTTCCTGTTCTGATCTGGTCATGATTCTGGTTCTAATTCTGATTGTGGTTTCTTATTCTGGTTCTGTTTCTTATTCTGGTTCAGGTTCTGGCTCTGATTTTGATTCTGATTCTGTTTATGATTCAGATTGTTGTTTTGATTCTGATTCTGGTTCTGCTTCTGATTCTTGTGTTGAGTCTGATTCCGGTTCTGGTTCTTGTTCTGATCTGGTCATGATTCTGGTTCTCATTCTGATTGTGGTTTCTTATTCTGGTTATATTTCTGATTCTATTCCGATTCTGATACTGATTGTGTTTCTGATTCTGATTCTGCTTCTGGTTCAGATTCTGATTCTGATTCAGATTGTTGTTTTGATTCTGATTCTGGTTCTGTTTCCTGTTCTGATTCTGGTCATGATGCTGCTTCTGCTTCTGGTTCTGGTTCTGGTTCTGGTTCTGATCTGATTCTGGATCTGGTTCTGATTCTGGTTCTGGTTCTGATTCTGGTTCTAGTTCTGATTCAGAATCTGATTCTGGTTCTGATTCTGGCTCTGGTTCTGGTTCTGATTCAGATTCAGATTCTGATTCTGATTCTGGTTCTGGTTTGGGTTCTGGTTCCAGGACTGATTCTGGTTCTGTTTCTAATCCTGATTCTGGTTCTTGTTCTGGTTCCAGTTCTGATTCTGATACTGATTCTTGTTCTGATTCTGATTCTGGTTCTGGTTCAGATTCTGATTCTGATTCTGATTGTTGTTTTGATTCTGATTCTGGTTCTGGTTCCTGTTCTGATTCTGGTCATGATGCTGCTTCTGCTTCTGATTCTGTTCCTGGTTCTGGTTCTGGTTCTGGTTCTGATCTGATTCTGGTTCTGGTTCTGATTCTGATTCTGGTTCTGATTCTGGTTCTGGTTCTGATTCAGAATCTGATTCTGGTTCTGATTCGGCTCTGGTTCTGGTTCTGATTCAGATTCAGATTCTGATTCTGATTCTGGTTCTGGTTTTGGTTCTTGTTCCAGGACTGATTCTGGTTCTGTTTCTAATCCTGATTCTGGTTCTTGTTCTGGTTCCAGTTCTGATTCTGATACTGATTCTTGTTCTGCATCTGATTCTGGTTCTGGTTCTGATTCTTTTTCTGATTCGGATTCTTGATTTGATTCTGATTCTGGTTCTGGTTCCTGTTCTGATTCTGGTCATGATTCTGGTTCTGTTTCTGATTCTTGATCTGATTTTGATTTTTATTCTGGTTCTGGTTCTGATTCTGATTCTTTTTCTTATTTTGATTGCAGTTCTGGTTCCTGTTCTGATTCTGGTCATGAGTCTGGATCTGATTCTGATTCTTGTTCTGATTTTGATTTTGATTCTGGTTCTGGTTCTGATTCTGATTCTTGTTCTTATTTTGATTCCAGTTCTGGTTCCTGTTCTGATTCTGGTCATGAGTCTGGATCTGGTTCTGATTCTGATTCTGGTTCTTGTTCTGTTGCTGGTTGTGGTTCTTGTTCTGATTCTGATTCTGATTCTGATTCTAATTCTGGTTCTGATTCTGGTTGTGGTTCTGATTCTTATTCTGCTTCTCCTTCTCGTTCTGGTTCTTGTTCTGGTTCTGTTTCATATTCTGATTTTGTTTCTGGTTCTTATTCTGATTCTGGTTCTGGTTCTGATTCTGATTCTGATTCTGGTTCTGATTCTGGCTCTGATTCTGGTTCTGGTTCTGGTTCCAGGTCTGATTCTGGTTCTGTTTCAAATCCTGATTCTGCTTCTGGTTCTGGTTCCTGTTCTGATTCTGGTCATGATTCTGGTTCTTATTATGATTCTGGTTCTGGTTCTGCTTCTCGTTCTGGTTCTGATTCTGATTTTGGTCATGAGTCTGGATCTGTTTCTGATTCTGATTCTGGCTCCGATTCTGGTTCTGATTCTGATTGTGATTCTGATTTTGATTCTGGTTCTGTTTCTTGTTCTGATTCTGATTCTGGTTCTGATTCTTATTCTGGTTCTCCTTCTCGTTCTGGTTCTTGTTCTTGTTCTGTTTCATGTTCTGATTTTCTTTCTGGTTCTTATTCTGATTCTGGTTCTGGTTCTGATTCTGATTCTGATTCAGGTTCTGATTCTTGCTCTGATTCTGGATCTGGTTCTGATTCTGATTCTGATTCTGTTTCTGGTTCTGGTTCCAAGTCTGATTCTGGTTCTGTTTCTAATCCTGATTCTGCTTCTGGTTCTGGTTCCAGTTCTGATTCTGATACTGATTCTTGTTCTGATTCTGATTCTGGTTCTGGTTCTGATTCTGTTTATGATTCTGATTCTTGTTTTGATTCTGATTCCAGTTCTGGTTCCTGTTCTGATTCTGGTCATGATTCTGGTTCTGATTATGATTCTGTTTCTGGTTCTGCTTCTCATTCTGGTTCTGGCTCAGATTGTGATTCTGCTTCTGTTTCTAATTCTGTTTCTTGTTCTGGTTCTGATTCTGGTTCTGGTTCCTGTTCTGATTCTGGTCATGATTCTGGTTCTGATTCTGATTCCGTTCCTGATTCTGATTCTTGTTTTGATTCTGATTCTGGTTCTGGTTCCTGTTCTGATTCTGGTCATGATTCTGGTTCTGATTATGATTCTGTTTCTGATTCTGATTCTGGTTCTGGTTCTGATTCTTTTTCTGATTCTGATACTTGTTTTGATTCTGATTCTGGTTCTGGTTCCTGTTCTGATTCTGGTCGTGATTCTGGTTCTGCTTCTGATTCTTGATCTGATTTTAATTTTGATACTGGTTCTGGTTCTGATTCTGAGTCTTGTTCTTATTTTGATTCCAGTTCAGGTTCTTGTTCTGATTCTGGTCATGAGTCTGGATCTGGATCTGGTTCTGATTCTGATTCTGGTTCTTGTTCTGTTGCTGGTTGTGGTTCTTGTTCTGATTCTGATTCTGGTTCTGATTCTTATTCTGGTTCTCCTTCTCGTTCTGGTTCTTGTTCTTGTTCTGTTTCATGTTCTGATTTTCTTTCTGGTTCTTATTCTGATTCTGGTTCTGGTTCTGATTCTGATTCTGATTCAGGTTCTGATTCTTGCTCTGATTCTGGATCTGGTTCTGATTCTGATTCTGATTCTGGTTCTGGTTCTGGTTCCAAGTCTGATTCTGGTTCTGTTTCTAATCCTGATTCTGCTTCTGGTTCTGGTTCCAGTTCTGATTCTGATACTGATTCTTGTTCTGATTCTGATTCTTGTTCTGGTTCTGATTCTGTTTATGATTCTGATTCTTGTTTTGATTCAGATTCCAGTTCTGGTTCCTGTTCTGATTCTGGTCATGATTCTGGTTCTGATTATGATTCTGTTTCTGGTTCTGCTTCTCGTTCTGGTTCTGGCTCAGATTCCGATTTTGATTCTGTTTCTAATTCTTATTCTGGTTCTGGTTTTGAATCTGATTTTGGTCATGAGTCTGGATCTGTTTCTGATTCTGATTCTGGCTCCGATTCTGGTTCTGATTCTGTTTGTGATTCTGATTTTGATTCTGGTTCTGTTTCTTGTTCTGGTTCTGATTCTGGTTCTGGTTCCTATTCTGATTCTGGTCATGATTCTGGTTCTGATTCTGATTCCGTTCCTGATTCTGGTTCTGATGTGATTTTGGTTCTGGTTCTGATTCTTGTTCTGATTCTGATTCTTGTTCTGGTTCTGATTCTGTTTATGATTCTGATTCTTGTTTTGATTCAGATTCCAGTTCTGGTTCCTGTTCTGATTCTGGTCATGATTCCGGTTCTGGTTCCTGTTCTGATTCTGGTAATGATTCTGGTTCTGATTCTGATTCTTGATCTGATTTTTATTTTGATTCTGGTTCTGGTTCTGATTCTGATTCTTGTTCTTATTTTGATTCCAGTTCTGGTTCTGATTCTGATTCTGGTTCTTGTTCTGTTGCTGGTTGTTGTTCTTGTTCTCATTCTGATTCTGGTTCTGTTTCTAATTCTGGTTCTGATTCTGGTTATGGTTCAGATTCTTATTCTGGTTCTCCTTCTCATTATGGTTCTTGTTCTGGTTCTGTTTCATGTTCTGATTTTGTTTATGGTTCTGATTCCGATTCTGGTTCTGGTTCTGATTCTTTTTATGATTCTGATTCTTATTTTGATTCTGATTCCAGTTCTGGTTCCAGGTCTGATTCTGGTTCTGTTTCTAATCCTGATTCTACTTCTGGTTCTGGTTCCAGTTCTGATTCTGATACTGATTCTTGTTCTGATTCTGATTCTGGTTCTGGTTCTGATTCTGTTTATGATTCTGATTCTTGTTTAGATTCTGATTCCAGTTCTGGTTCATGTTCTGATTCTGGTCATGATTCTGGTTCTGATTATGATTCTGTTTCTGGTTCTGCTTCTCGTTCTGGTTCTGGCTCAGATTCCGATTCTGATTCTGTTTCTGATTCTGATTCTCGTTCTGGTTCTGGTTCTGATTCTGATTCTGATTTTGGTCATGAGTCTGGATCTGTTTCTGATTCTGATTCTGGCTCCGATTCTGGTTCTGATTCTGATTGTGATTCTGATTTTGATTCTGGTTCTGTTTCTTGTTCTGGTTCTGATTCTGGTTCTGGTTCCTGTTCTGATTCTTCACATGATTCTGATTCCGTTCCTGATTCTGGTTCTGATGTGATTCTGGTTCTGGTTCTGTTCTGATTCTGGTTCTGATTCTGGCTCTGATTCTGGTTCTGATTCTGATTCCGTTCCTGATTCTGGTTCTGATGTGATTCTGGTTCTGGTTCCAGTTCTGATTCTGGTCATGATTCTCATTCGCATTCTGATTGTGGTTTCTTATTCTGGTTATATTTCTGGTTCTGATTCCGGTTCTGATACTGATTGTGTTTCTGATTCTTATTCTGGTTCTCCTTCTCGTTCTGGTTCTTGTTCTTGTTCTGTTTCATGTTCTGATTTTCTTTCTGGTTCTTATTCTGATTCTGGTTCTGGTTCTGATTCTGATTCTGATTCAGGTTCTGATTCTTGCTCTGATTCTGGATCTGGTTCTGATTCTGATTCTAATTCTGGTTCTGGTTCTGGTAACAAGTCTGATTCTGGTTCTGTTTCTAATCCTGATTCTGCTTCTGGTTCTGGTTCCAGTTCTGATTCTGATACTGATTCTTGTTCTGATTCTGATTCTGGTTCTGGTTCTGATTCTGTTTATGATTCTGATTCTTGTTTTGATTCTGATTCCAGTTCTGGTTCCTGTTCTGATTCTGGTCATGATTCTGGTTCGGATTATGATTCTGTTTCTGGTTCTGCTTCTCGTTCTGGTTCTGGCTCAGATTCCGATTCTGATTCTGTTTCTAATTCTGATTTTGATTCTGGTTCTGTTTCTTGTTCTGGTTCTGATTCTGGTTCTGGTTCCTGTTCTGATTCTGGTCATGATTCTGGTTCTGATTCTGATTCCGTTCCTGATTCTGGTTCTGATGTGATTCTGGTTCTCGTTCTGATTCTGGTTTTGGTTCTGATTCTTTTTCTGATTCTGATTCTTGTTTTGATTCTGATTCCAGTTCTGGTTCCTGTTCTGATTCTGGTAATGATTCTGGTTCTGATTCTGATTCTTGATCTGATTTTGATTTTGATTCTGGTTCTGGTTCTGATTCTGATTCTTGTTCTTATTTTGATTCCAGTTCTGGTTCTGATTCTGATTCTGGTTCCTGTTCTGTTGCTGGTTGTTGTTCTTGTTCTCATTCTGATTCTGGTTCTGTTTCAAATCTGGTTCTGATTCTGGTTATGGTTCAGATTCTTATTCTGGTTCTCCTTCTCGTTCTGGTTCTTGTTCTGGTTCTGTTTCATGTTCTGATTTTGTTTATGGTTCTTATTCTGATTCTGGTTCTGGTTCTGATTCTGATTCTGATTCTGGTTCTGATTCTTGCTCTGATTCTGGTTCTGGTTCTGGTTCCAGGTCTGATTCTGGTTATGTTTCTAATCCTGATTCTGCTCCTGGTTCTGGTTCCAGTTCTGATTCTGATACTGATTCTTGTTCTGATTCTGATTCTGGTTCTGGTTCTGATTCTGTTTATGATTCTGGTTCTGGTTCTGGTTCCAGGCATGATTCTGTTTCTGGTTCTGATCCTGATCCTGGTTCTGGTTTTTGTTCTGGTTTTGGTTCTGATTCTGTTTCTGATTCTTATTCTTGTTTTGAATCTGATTCCGGTTCTGTTTCCTGTTCTGATCTGGTCATGATTCTGGTTCTAATTCTGATTGTGGTTTCTTATTCTGGTTCTGTTTCTTATTCTGGTTCTGTTTCTTATTCTGGTTCAGGTTCTGGCTCTGATTTTGATTCTGATTCTGTTTATGATTCTGATTGTTGTTTTGATTCTGATTCTGGTTCTGCTTCTGATTCTTGTGTTGAGTCTGATTCCGGTTCTGGTTCCTGTTCTGATCTGGTCATGATTCTGGTTCTCATTCTGATTGTGGTTTCTTATTCTGGTTATATTTCTGATTCTGATTCCGATTCTGATACTGATTGTGTTTCTGATTCTGATTCTGGTTCTGGTTCAGATTCTGATTCTGATTCTGATTGTTGTTTTGATTCTGATTCTGGTTCTGTTTCCTGTTCTGATTCTGGTCATGATGCTGCTTCTGCTTCTGGTTCTGGTTCTGGTTCTGGTTCTGATCTGATTCTGGATCTGGTTCTGATTCTGGTTCTGGTTCTGATTCTGGTTCTAGTTCTGATTCAGAATCTGATTCTGGTTCTGATTCTGGCTCTGGTTCTGGTTCTGATTCAGATTCAGATTCTGATTCTGATTCTAGTTCTGGTTTGGGTTCTGGTTCCAGGACTGATTCTGGTTCTGTTTCTAATCCTGATTCTGGTTCTTGTTCTGGTTCCAGTTCTGATTCTGATTCTGATTCTTGTTCTGATCCTGATTCTGGTTCTGGTTCAGATTCTGATTCTGATTCTGATTGTTGTTTTGATTCTGATTCTGGTTCTGTTTCTTGTTCTGATTCTGATTCTGGTTCTGATTCTTATTCTGGTTCTCCTTCTCAATCTGGTTCTTGTTCTTGTTCTGTTTCATGTTCTGATTTTCTTCCTGGTTCTTATTCTGATTCTGATTCAGGTTCTGATTCTTGCTCTGATTCTGGATCTGGTTCTGATTCTGATTCTGATTCTGATTCTGGTTCTGATTCTTGCTCTGATTCTAGTTCTGGTTCTGGTTCTGATTCTTGTGTTGAGTCTGTTTCCAGTTCTGGTTCCTGTTCTGATCTTGTCATGATTCTGGTTCTGATTCTGATTCCGTTCCTGATTCTGGTTCTGATGTGATTCTGGTTCTGGTTCTGGTTCTGGTTCTGATTTGATTCTGGTTCTGATTCTGGCTCTGATTCTGGTTCTTATTCTGATTCCGTACCTCATTCTGGTTCTGATGTGATTCTGGTTCTGGTTCCAGTTCTGATTCTGGTCATGTTTCTCATTCTCATTCTGATTGTGGTTTCTTATTCTGGTTATATTTCTGGTTCTGATTCCGATTCTGATACTGATTGTGTTTCTGATTCTGATTCTGGTTCTGGTTCAGATTCTGATTCTGATTCTGATTGTTGTTTTGATTCTGATTCTGGTTCTGGTTCCTGTTCTGATTCTGGTCATGATTCTGCTTCTGATTCTGATTCTGTTCCTGGTTCTGGTTCTGGTTCTGGTTCTGATCTGATTCTGGTTCTGGTTCTGATTCTGATTCTGGTTCTGGTTCTTATTCTGGCTCTGATTCTGGTCTGGTTCTGATTCAGATTCAGATTCTGATTCTTATTCAGGTTCTGGTTCTTGTTCTGGTTCCAGTTCTGATTCTGATACTGATTCTTGTTCTGATTCTGATTCTGGTTCTGGTTCTGATTCTTTTTCTGATTCTGATACTTGTTTTGATTCTGATTCTGGTTCTGGTTCCTGTTCTGATTCTGGTCGTGATTCTGGTTCTGATTCTGATTCTTGATCTGATTTTGATTTTGATACTGGTTCTGGTTCTGATTCTGAGTCTTGTTCTTATTTTGATTCCAGTTCAGGTTCTTGTTCTGATTCTGGTCATGAGTCTGGATCTGGATCTGGTTCTGATTCTGATTCTGGTTCTTGTTCTGTTGCTGGTTGTGGTTCTTGTTCTGATTCTGATTCTGGTTCTGATTCTTATTCTGGTTCTCCTTCTTGTTCTGGTTCTTGTTCTTGTTCTGTTTCATGTTCTGATTTTCTTTCTGGTTCTTATTCTGATTCTGATTCAGGTTCTGATTCTTGCTCTGATTCTGGATCTGGTTCTGATTCTGATTCTAATTCTGGTTCTGGTTCTGGTAACAAGTCTGATTCTGGTTCTGTTTCTAATCCTGATTCTGCTTATGGTTCTGGTTCCAGTTCTGATTCTGATCTGATTCTGGTTCTGGTTCTGATTCTGATTCTGGTTCTGGTTCTTATTCTGGCTCTGATTCTGGTCTGGTTCTGATTCAGATTCAGATTCTGATTCTTATTCAGGTTCTGGTTCTTGTTCTGGTTCCAGTTCTGATTCTGATACTGATTCTTGTTCTGATTTTGATTCTGGTTCTGGTTCTGATTCTTTTTCTGATTCTGATACTTGTTTTGATTCTGATTCTGGTTCTGGTTCCTGTTCTGATTCTGGTCGTGATTCTGGTTCTGATTCTGATTCTTGATCTGATTTTGATTTTGATACTGGTTCTGGTTCTGATTCTGAGTCTTGTTCTTATTTTGATTCCAGTTCAGGTTCTTGTTCTGATTCTGGTCATGAGTCTGGATCTGGATCTGGTTCTGATTCTGATTCTGGTTCTTGTTCTGTTGCTGGTTGTGGTTCTTGTTCTGATTCTGATTCTGGTTCTGATTCTTATTCTGGTTCTCCTTCTCGTTCTTGTTCTTGTTCTTGTTCTGTTTCATGTTCTGATTTTCTTTCTGGTTCTTATTCTGATTCTGATTCAGGTTCTGATTCTTGCTCTGATTCTGGATCTGGTTCTGATTCTGATTCTAATTCTGGTTCTGGTTCTGGTAACAAGTCTGATTCTGGTTCTGTTTCTAATCCTGATTCTGCTTCTGGTTCTGGTTCCAGTTCTGATTCTGATACTGATTCTTGTTCTGATTCTCTTTCTGGTTCTGGTTCTGATTCTGTTTATGATTCTGATTCTTGTTTTGATTCTGATTCCAGTTCTGGTTCCTGTTCTGATTCTGGTCATGATTCTGGTTCTGATTATGATTCTGTTTCTGGTTCTGCTTCTCGTTCTGGTTCTGGCTCAGATTCCGATTCTGATTCTGTTTCTAATTCTGATTTTGATTCTGGTTCTGTTTCTTGTTCTGGTTCTGATTCTGGTTCTGGTTCCTGTTCTGATTCTGGTCATGATTCTGGTTCTGATTCTGATTCCGTTCCTGATTCTGGTTCTGATGTGATTCTGGTTCTCGTTCTGATTCTGGTTTTGGTTCTGATTCTTTTTCTGATTCTGATTCTTGTTTTGATTCTGATTCCGGTTCTGGTTCCTGTTCTGATTCTGGTAATGATTCTGGTTCTGATTCTGATTCTTGATCTGATTTTGATTTTGATTCTGGTTCTGGTTCTGATTCTGATTCTTGTTCTTATTTTGATTCCAGTTCTGGTTCTGATTCTGATTCTGGTTCTTGTTCTGTTGCTGGTTGTTGTTCTTGTTCTCATTCTGATTCTGGTTCTGTTTCAAATCTGGTTCTGATTCTGGTTATGGTTCAGATTCTTATTCTGGTTCTCCTTCTCGTTCTGGTTCTTGTTCTGGTTCTGTTTCATGTTCTGATTTTGTTTATGGTTCTTATTCTGATTCTGGTTCTGGTTCTGATTCTGATTCTGATTCTGGTTCTGATTCTTGCTCTGATTCTGGTTCTGGTTCTGGTTCCAGGTCTGATTCTGGTTATGTTTCTAATCCTGATTCTGCTCCTGGTTCTGGTTCCAGTTCTGATTCTGATACTGATTCTTGTTCTGATTCTGATTCTGGTTCTGGTTCTGATTCTGTTTATGATTCTGGTTCTGGTTCTGGTTCCAGGCATGATTCTGTTTCTGGTTCTGATCCTGATCCTGGTTCTGGTTTTTGTTCTGGTTTTGGTTCTGATTCTGTTTCTGATTCTTATTCTTGTTTTGAATCTGATTCCGGTTCTGTTTCCTGTTCTGATCTGGTCATGATTCTGGTTCTAATTCTGATTGTGGTTTCTTATTCTGGTTCTGTTTCTTATTCTGGTTCTGTTTCTTATTCTGGTTCAGGTTCTGGCTCTGATTTTGATTCTGATTCTGTTTATGATTCTGATTGTTGTTTTGATTCTGATTCTGGTTCTGCTTCTGATTCTTGTGTTGAGTCTGATTCCGGTTCTGGTTCCTGTTCTGATCTGGTCATGATTCTGGTTCTCATTCTGATTGTGGTTTCTTATTCTGGTTATATTTCTGATTCTGATTCCGATTCTGATACTGATTGTGTTTCTGATTCTGATTCTGGTTCTGGTTCAGATTCTGATTCTGATTCTGATTGTTGTTTTGATTCTGATTCTGGTTCTGTTTCCTGTTCTGATTCTGGTCATGATGCTGCTTCTGCTTCTGGTTCTGGTTCTGGTTCTGGTTCTGATCTGATTCTGGATCTGGTTCTGATTCTGGTTCTGGTTCTGATTCTGGTTCTAGTTCTGATTCAGAATCTGATTCTGGTTCTGATTCTGGCTCTGGTTCTGGTTCTGATTCAGATTCAGATTCTGATTCTGATTCTAGTTCTGGTTTGGGTTCTGGTTCCAGGACTGATTCTGGTTCTGTTTCTAATCCTGATTCTGGTTCTTGTTCTGGTTCCAGTTCTGATTCTGATTCTGATTCTTGTTCTGATCCTGATTCTGGTTCTGGTTCAGATTCTGATTCTGATTCTGATTGTTGTTTTGATTCTGATTCTGGTTCTGTTTCTTGTTCTGATTCTGATTCTGGTTCTGATTCTTATTCTGGTTCTCCTTCTCAATCTGGTTCTTGTTCTTGTTCTGTTTCATGTTCTGATTTTCTTCCTGGTTCTTATTCTGATTCTGATTCAGGTTCTGATTCTTGCTCTGATTCTGGATCTGGTTCTGATTCTGATTCTGATTCTGATTCTGGTTCTGATTCTTGCTCTGATTCTAGTTCTGGTTCTGGTTCTGATTCTTGTGTTGAGTCTGTTTCCAGTTCTGGTTCCTGTTCTGATCATGTCATGATTCTGGTTCTGATTCTGATTCCGTTCCTGATTCTGGTTCTGATGTGATTCTGGTTCTGGTTCTGGTTCTGATTTGATTCTGGTTCTGATTCTGGCTCTGATTCTGGTTCTTATTCTGATTCCGTACCTCATTCTGGTTCTGATGTGATTCTGGTTCTGGTTCCATTTCTGATTCTGGTCATGTTTCTCATTCTCATTCTGATTGTGGTTTCTTATTCTGGTTATATTTCTGGTTCTGATTCCGATTCTGATACTGATTGTGTTTCTGATTCTGATTCTGGTTCTGGTTCAGATTCTGATTCTGATTCTGACTGTTGTTTTGATTCTGATTCTGGTTCTGGTTCCTGTTCTGATTCTGGTCATGATTCTGCTTCTGATTCTGATTCTGTTCCTGGTTCTGGTTCTGGTTCTGGTTCTGATCTGATTCTGGTTCTGGTTCTGATTCTGATTCTGGTTCTGGTTCTTATTCTGGCTCTGATTCTGGTCTGGTTCTGATTCAGATTCAGATTCTGATTCTTATTCAGGTTCTGGTTCTTGTTCTGGTTCCAGTTCTGATTCTGATACTGATTCTTGTTCTGATTCTGATTCTGGTTCTGGTTCTGATTCTTTTTCTGATTCTGATACTTGTTTTGATTCTGATTCTGGTTCTGGTTCCTGTTCTGATTCTGGTCGTGATTCTGGTTCTGATTCTGATTCTTGATCTGATTTTGATTTTGATACTGGTTCTGGTTCTGATTCTGAGTCTTTTTCTTATTTTGATTCCAGTTCAGGTTCTTGTTCTGATTCTGGTCATGAGTCTGGATCTGGATCTGGTTCTGATTCTGATTCTGGTTCTTGTTCTGTTGCTGGTTGTGGTTCTTGTTCTGATTCTGATTCTGGTTCTGATTCTTATTCTGGTTCTCCTTCTCGTTCTGGTTCTTGTTCTTGTTCTGTTTCATGTTCTGATTTTATTTCTGGTTCTTATTCTGATTCTGGTTCTGGTTCTGATTCTGATTCTGATTCAGGTTCTGATTCTTGCTCTGATTCTGGATCTGGTTCTGATTCTGATTCTGATTCTGGTTCTGGTTCTGGTTCCAAGTCTGATTCTGGTTCTGTTTCTAATCCTGATTCTGCTTCTGGTTCTGGTTCCAGTTCTGATTCTGATACTGATTCTTGTTCTGATTCTGATTCTTGTTCTGGTTCTGATTCTGTTTATGATTCTGATTCTTGTTTTGATTCAGATTCCAGTTCTGGTTCCTGTTCTGATTCTGGTCATGATTCTGGTTCTGATTATGATTCTGTTTCTGGTTCTGCTTCTCGTTCTGGTTCTGGCTCAGATTCCGATTTTGATTCTGTTTCTAATTCTTATTCTGGTTCTGGTTCTGAATCTGATTTTGGTCATGAGTCTGGATCTGTTTCTCATTCTGATTCTGGCTCCGATTCTGGTTCTGATTCTGTTTGTGATTCTGATTTTGATTCTGGTTCTGTTTCTTGTTCTGGTTCTGATTCTGGTTCTGGTTCCTGTTCTGATTCTGGTCATGATTCTGGTTCTGATTCTGATTCTGATTCTGGTTCTGATTCTGTTTGTGATTCTGATTTTGATTCTGGTTCTGTTTCTTGTTCTGGTTCTGATTCTGGTTCTGGTTCCTGTTCTGATTCTGGTCATGATTCTGGTTCTGATTCTGATTCTGATTCTGGTTCTGATTCTTGCTCTGATTCTGGTTCTGGTTCTGGTTCCAGGTCTGATTCTGGTTATGTTTCTAATCCTGATTCTGCTTCTGGTTCTGGTTCCAGTTCTGATTCTGATACTGATTCTTGTTCTGATTCTGATTCTGGTTCTGGTTCTGATTCTGTTTATGATTCTGGTTCTGGTTCTGGTTCCAGGCATGATTCTGTTTCTGGTTCTGATCCTGATCCTGGTTCTGGTTTTTGTTCTGGTTTTGGTTCTGATTCTGTTTCTGATTCTTATTCTTGTTTTGAATCTGATTCCGGTTCTGTTTCCTGTTCTGATCTGGTCATGATTCTGGTTCTAATTCTGATTGTGGTTTCTTATTCTGGTTCTGTTTCTTATTCTGGTTCTGTTTCTTATTCTGGTTCAGGTTCTGGCTCTGATTTTGATTCTGATTCTGTTTATGATTCTGATTGTTGTTTTGATTCTGATTCTGGTTCTGCTTCTGATTCTTGTGTTGAGTCTGATTCCGGTTCTGGTTCCTGTTCTGATCTGGTCATGATTCTGGTTCTCATTCTGATTGTGGTTTCTTATTCTGGTTATATTTCTGATTCTGATTCCGATTCTGATACTGATTGTGTTTCTGATTCTGATTCTGGTTCTGGTTCAGATTCTGATTCTGATTCTGATTGTTGTTTTGATTCTGATTCTGGTTCTGTTTCCTGTTCTGATTCTGGTCATGATGCTGCTTCTGCTTCTGGTTCTGGTTCTGGTTCTGGTTCTGATCTGATTCTGGATCTGGTTCTGATTCTGGTTCTGGTTCTGATTCTGGTTCTAGTTCTGATTCAGAATCTGATTCTGGTTCTGATTCTGGCTCTGGTTCTGGTTCTGATTCAGATTCAGATTCTGATTCTGATTCTAGTTCTGGTTTGGGTTCTGGTTCCAGGACTGATTCTGGTTCTGTTTCTAATCCTGATTCTGGTTCTTGTTCTGGTTCCAGTTCTGATTCTGATTCTGATTCTTGTTCTGATCCTGATTCTGGTTCTGGTTCAGATTCTGATTCTGATTCTGATTGTTGTTTTGATTCTGATTCTGGTTCTGTTTCTTGTTCTGATTCTGATTCTGGTTCTGATTCTTATTCTGGTTCTCCTTCTCAATCTGGTTCTTGTTCTTGTTCTGTTTCATGTTCTGATTTTCTTCCTGGTTCTTATTCTGATTCTGATTCAGGTTCTGATTCTTGCTCTGATTCTGGATCTGGTTCTGATTCTGATTCTGATTCTGATTCTGGTTCTGATTCTTGCTCTGATTCTAGTTCTGGTTCTGGTTCTGATTCTTGTGTTGAGTCTGTTTCCAGTTCTGGTTCCTGTTCTGATCTTGTCATGATTCTGGTTCTGATTCTGATTCCGTTCCTGATTCTGGTTCTGATGTGATTCTGGTTCTGGTTCTGGTTCTGGTTCTGATTTGATTCTGGTTCTGATTCTGGCTCTGATTCTGGTTCTTATTCTGATTCCGTACCTCATTCTGGTTCTGATGTGATTCTGGTTCTGGTTCCAGTTCTGATTCTGGTCATGTTTCTCATTCTCATTCTGATTGTGGTTTCTTATTCTGGTTATATTTCTGGTTCTGATTCCGATTCTGATACTGATTGTGTTTCTGATTCTGATTCTGGTTCTGGTTCAGATTCTGATTCTGATTCTGATTGTTGTTTTGATTCTGATTCTGGTTCTGGTTCCTGTTCTGATTCTGGTCATGATTCTGCTTCTGATTCTGATTCTGTTCCTGGTTCTGGTTCTGGTTCTGGTTCTGATCTGATTCTGGTTCTGGTTCTGATTCTGATTCTGGTTCTGGTTCTTATTCTGGCTCTGATTCTGGTCTGGTTCTGATTCAGATTCAGATTCTGATTCTTATTCAGGTTCTGGTTCTTGTTCTGGTTCCAGTTCTGATTCTGATACTGATTCTTGTTCTGATTCTGATTCTGGTTCTGGTTCTGATTCTTTTTCTGATTCTGATACTTGTTTTGATTCTGATTCTGGTTCTGGTTCCTGTTCTGATTCTGGTCGTGATTCTGGTTCTGATTCTGATTCTTGATCTGATTTTGATTTTGATACTGGTTCTGGTTCTGATTCTGAGTCTTGTTCTTATTTTGATTCCAGTTCAGGTTCTTGTTCTGATTCTGGTCATGAGTCTGGATCTGGATCTGGTTCTGATTCTGATTCTGGTTCTTGTTCTGTTGCTGGTTGTGGTTCTTGTTCTGATTCTGATTCTGGTTCTGATTCTTATTCTGGTTCTCCTTCTCGTTCTGGTTCTTGTTCTTGTTCTGTTTCATGTTCTGATTTTCTTTCTGGTTCTTATTCTGATTCTGATTCAGGTTCTGATTCTTGCTCTGATTCTGGATCTGGTTCTGATTCTGATTCTAATTCTGGTTCTGGTTCTGGTAACAAGTCTGATTCTGGTTCTGTTTCTAATCCTGATTCTGCTTCTGGTTCTGGTTCCAGTTCTGATTCTGATCTGATTCTGGTTCTGGTTCTGATTCTGATTCTGGTTCTGGTTCTTATTCTGGCTCTGATTCTGGTCTGGTTCTGATTCAGATTCAGATTCTGATTCTTATTCAGGTTCTGGTTCTTGTTCTGGTTCCAGTTCTGATTCTGATACTGATTCTTGTTCTGATTCTGCTTCTGGTTCTGGTTCCAGTTCTGATTCTGATACTGATTCTTGTTCTGATTCTGATTCTGGTTCTGGTTCTGATTCTGTTTATGATTCTGATTCTTGTTTTGATTCTGATTCCAGTTCTGGTTCCTGTTCTGATTCTGGTCATGATTCTGTTTCTGATTATGATTCTGTTTCTGGTTCTGCTTCTCGTTCTGGTTCTGGCTCAGATTCCGATTCTGATTCTGTTTCTAATTCTGATTTTGATTCTGGTTCTGTTTCTTGTTCTGGTTCTGATTCTGGTTCTGGTTCCTGTTCTGATTCTGGTCATGATTCTGGTTCTGATTCTGATTCCGTTCCTGATTCTGGTTCTGATGTGATTCTGGTTCTCGTTCTGATTCTGGTTTTGGTTCTGATTCTTTTTCTGATTCTGATTCTTGTTTTGATTCTGATTCCGGTTCTGGTTCCTGTTCTGATTCTGGTAATGATTCTGGTTCTGATTCTGATTCTTGATCTGATTTTGATTTTGATTCTGGTTCTGGTTCTGATTCTGATTCTTGTTCTTATTTTGATTCCAGTTCTGGTTCTGATTCTGATTCTGGTTCTTGTTCTGTTGCTGGTTGTTGTTCTTGTTCTCATTCTGATTCTGGTTCTGTTTCAAATCTGGTTCTGATTCTGGTTATGGTTCAGATTCTTATTCTGGTTCTCCTTCTCGTTCTGGTTCTTGTTCTGGTTCTGTTTCATGTTCTGATTTTGTTTATGGTTCTTATTCTGATTCTGGTTCTGGTTCTGGTTCTGATTCTGATTCTGATTCTGGTTCTGATTCTTGCTCTGATTCTGGTTCTGGTTCTGGTTCCAGGTCTGATTCTGGTTATGTTTCTAATCCTGATTCTGCTCCTGGTTCTGGTTCCAGTTCTGATTCTGATACTGATTCTTGTTCTGATTCTGATTCTGGTTCTGGTTCTGATTCTGTTTATGATTCTGGTTCTGGTTCTGGTTCCAGGCATGATTCTGTTTCTGGTTCTGATCCTGATCCTGGTTCTGGTTTTTGTTCTGGTTTTGGTTCTGATTCTGTTTCTGATTCTTATTCTTGTTTTGAATCTGATTCCGGTTCTGTTTCCTGTTCTGATCTGGTCATGATTCTGGTTCTAATTCTGATTGTGGTTTCTTATTCTGGTTCTGTTTCTTATTCTGGTTCTGTTTCTTATTCTGGTTCAGGTTCTGGCTCTGATTTTGATTCTGATTCTGTTTATGATTCTGATTGTTGTTTTGATTCTGATTCTGGTTCTGCTTCTGATTCTTGTGTTGAGTCTGATTTTGATTTTGATACTGGTTCTGGTTCTGATTCTGAGTCTTGTTCTTATTTTGATTCCAGTTCAGGTTCTTGTTCTGATTCTGGTCATGAGTCTGGATCTGGATCTGGTTCTGATTCTGATTCTGGTTCTTGTTCTGTTGCTGGTTGTGGTTCTTGTTCTGATTCTGATTCTGGTTCTGATTCTTATTCTGGTTCTCCTTCTCGTTCTGGTTCTTGTTCTTGTTCTGTTTCATGTTCTGATTTTCTTTCTGGTTCTTATTCTGATTCTGGTTCTGGTTCTGATTCTGATTCTGATTCAGGTTCTGATTCTTGCTCTGATTCTGGATCTGGTTCTGATTCTGATTCTGATTCTGGTTCTGGTTCTGGTTCCAAGTCTGATTCTGGTTCTGTTTCTAATCCTGATTCTGCTTCTGGTTCTGGTTCCAGTTCTGATTCTGATACTGATTCTTGTTCTGATTCTGATTCTTGTTCTGGTTCTGATTCTGTTTATGATTCTGATTCTTGTTTTGATTCAGATTCCAGTTCTGGTTCCTGTTCTGATTCTGGTCATGATTCTGGTTCTGATTATGATTCTGTTTCTGGTTCTGCTTCTCGTTCTGGTTCTGGCTCAGATTCCGATTTTGATTCTGTTTCTAATTCTTATTCTGGTTCTGGTTCTGAATCTGATTTTGGTCATGAGTCTGGATCTGTTTCTGATTCTGATTCTGGCTCCGATTCTGGTTCTGATTCTGTTTGTGATTCTGATTTTGATTCTGGTTCTGTTTCTTGTTCTGGTTCTGATTCTGGTTCTGGTTCCTGTTCTGATTCTGGTCATGATTCTGGTTCTGATTCTGATTCTGATTCTGGTTCTGATTCTGTTTGTGATTCTGATTTTGATTCTGGTTCTGTTTCTTGTTCTGGTTCTGATTCTGGTTCTGGTTCCTGTTCTGATTCTGGTCATGATTCTGGTTCTGATTCTGATTCTGATTCTGGTTCTGATTCTTGCTCTGATTCTGGTTCTGGTTCTGGTTCCAGGTCTGATTCTGGTTATGTTTCTAATCCTGATTCTGCTTCTGGTTCTGGTTCCAGTTCTGATTCTGATACTGATTCTTGTTCTGATTCTGATTCTGGTTCTGGTTCTGATTCTGTTTATGATTCTGGTTCTGGTTCTGGTTCCAGGCATGATTCTGTTTCTGGTTCTGATCCTGATCCTGGTTCTGGTTTTTGTTCTGGTTTTGGTTCTGATTCTGTTTCTGATTCTTATTCTTGTTTTGAATCTGATTCCGGTTCTGTTTCCTGTTCTGATCTGGTCATGATTCTGGTTCTAATTCTGATTGTGGTTTCTTATTCTGGTTCTGTTTCTTATTCTGGTTCTGTTTCTTATTCTGGTTCAGGTTCTGGCTCTGATTTTGATTCTGATTCTGTTTATGATTCTGATTGTTGTTTTGATTCTGATTCTGGTTCTGCTTCTGATTCTTGTGTTGAGTCTGATTCCGGTTCTGGTTCCTGTTCTGATCTGGTCATGATTCTGGTTCTCATTCTGATTGTGGTTTCTTATTCTGGTTATATTTCTGATTCTGATTCCGATTCTGATACTGATTGTGTTTCTGATTCTGATTCTGGTTCTGGTTCAGATTCTGATTCTGATTCTGATTGTTGTTTTGATTCTGATTCTGGTTCTGTTTCCTGTTCTGATTCTGGTCATGATGCTGCTTCTGCTTCTGGTTCTGGTTCTGGTTCTGGTTCTGATCTGATTCTGGATCTGGTTCTGATTCTGGTTCTGGTTCTGATTCTGGTTCTAGTTCTGATTCAGAATCTGATTCTGGTTCTGATTCTGGCTCTGGTTCTGGTTCTGATTCAGATTCAGATTCTGATTCTGATTCTAGTTCTGGTTTGGGTTCTGGTTCCAGGACTGATTCTGGTTCTGTTTCTAATCCTGATTCTGGTTCTTGTTCTGGTTCCAGTTCTGATTCTGATTCTGATTCTTGTTCTGATCCTGATTCTGGTTCTGGTTCAGATTCTGATTCTGATTCTGATTGTTGTTTTGATTCTGATTCTGGTTCTGTTTCTTGTTCTGATTCTGATTCTGGTTCTGATTCTTATTCTGGTTCTCCTTCTCAATCTGGTTCTTGTTCTTGTTCTGTTTCATGTTCTGATTTTCTTCCTGGTTCTTATTCTGATTCTGATTCAGGTTCTGATTCTTGCTCTGATTCTGGATCTGGTTCTGATTCTGATTCTGATTCTGATTCTGGTTCTGATTCTTGCTCTGATTCTAGTTCTGGTTCTGGTTCTGATTCTTGTGTTGAGTCTGTTTCCAGTTCTGGTTCCTGTTCTGATCTTGTCATGATTCTGGTTCTGATTCTGATTCCGTTCCTGATTCTGGTTCTGATGTGATTCTGGTTCTGGTTCTGGTTCTGGTTCTGATTTGATTCTGGTTCTGATTCTGGCTCTGATTCTGGTTCTTATTCTGATTCCGTACCTCATTCTGGTTCTGATGTGATTCTGGTTCTGGTTCCAGTTCTGATTCTGGTCATGTTTCTCATTCTCATTCTGATTGTGGTTTCTTATTCTGGTTATATTTCTGGTTCTGATTCCGATTCTGATACTGATTGTGTTTCTGACTCTGATTCTGGTTCTGGTTCAGATTCTGATTCTGATTCTGATTCTGATTGTTGTTTTGATTCTGATTCTGGTTCTGGTTCCTGTTCTGATTCTGGTCATGATTCTGCTTCTGATTCTGATTCTGTTCCTGGTTCTGGTTCTGGTTCTGGTTCTGATCTGATTCTGGTTCTGGTTCTGATTCTGATTCTGGTTCTGGTTCTTATTCTGGCTCTGATTCTGGTCTGGTTCTGATTCAGATTCAGATTCTGATTCTTATTCAGGTTCTGGTTCTTGTTCTGGTTCCAGTTCTGATTCTGATACTGATTCTTGTTCTGATTCTGATTCTGGTTCTGGTTCTGATTCTTTTTCTGATTCTGATACTTGTTTTGATTCTGATTCTGGTTCTGGTTCCTGTTCTGATTCTGGTCGTGATTCTGGTTCTGATTCTGATTCTTGATCTGATTTTGATTTTGATACTGGTTCTGGTTCTGATTCTGAGTCTTGTTCTTATTTTGATTCCAGTTCAGGTTCTTGTTCTGATTCTGGTCATGAGTCTGGATCTGGATCTGGTTCTGATTCTGATTCTGGTTCTTGTTCTGTTGCTGGTTGTGGTTCTTGTTCTGATTCTGATTCTGGTTCTGATTCTTATTCTGGTTCTCCTTCTCGTTCTGGTTCTTGTTCTTGTTCTGTTTCATGTTCTGATTTTCTTTCTGGTTCTTATTCTGATTCTGATTCAGGTTCTGATTCTTGCTCTGATTCTGGATCTGGTTCTGATTCTGATTCTAATTCTGGTTCTGGTTCTGGTAACAAGTCTGATTCTGGTTCTGTTTCTAATCCTGATTCTGCTTCTGGTTCTGGTTCCAGTTCTGATTCTGATCTGATTCTGGTTCTGGTTCTGATTCTGATTCTGGTTCTGGTTCTTATTCTGGCTCTGATTCTGGTCTGGTTCTGATTCAGATTCAGATTCTGATTCTTATTCAGGTTCTGGTTCTTGTTCTGGTTCCAGTTCTGATTCTGATACTGATTCTTGTTCTGATTCTGCTTCTGGTTCTGGTTCCAGTTCTGATTCTGATACTGATTCTTGTTCTGATTCTGATTCTGGTTCTGGTTCTGATTCTGTTTATGATTCTGATTCTTGTTTTGATTCTGATTCCAGTTCTGGTTCCTGTTCTGATTCTGGTCATGATTCTGGTTCTGATTATGATTCTGTTTCTGGTTCTGCTTCTCGTTCTGGTTCTGGCTCAGATTCCGATTCTGATTCTGTTTCTAATTCTGATTTTGATTCTGGTTCTGTTTCTTGTTCTGGTTCTGATTCTGGTTCTGGTTCCTGTTCTGATTCTGGTCATGATTCTGGTTCTGATTCTGATTCCGTTCCTGATTCTGGTTCTGATGTGATTCTGGTTCTCGTTCTGATTCTGGTTTTGGTTCTGATTCTTTTTCTGATTCTGATTCTTGTTTTGATTCTGATTCCGGTTCTGGTTCCTGTTCTGATTCTGGTAATGATTCTGGTTCTGATTCTGATTCTTGATCTGATTTTGATTTTGATTCTGGTTCTGGTTCTGCTTCTGATTCTTGTTCTTATTTTGATTCCAGTTCTGGTTCTGATTCTGATTCTGGTTCTTGTTCTGTTGCTGGTTGTTGTTCTTGTTCTCATTCTGATTCTGGTTCTGTTTCAAATCTGGTTCTGATTCTGGTTATGGTTCAGATTCTTATTCTGGTTCTCCTTCTCGTTCTGGTTCTTGTTCTGGTTCTGTTTCATGTTCTGATTTTGTTTATGGTTCTTATTCTGATTCTGGTTCTGGTTCTGATTCTGATTCTGATTCTGGTTCTGATTCTTGCTCTGATTCTGGTTCTGGTTCTGGTTCCAGGTCTGATTCTGGTTATGTTTCTAATCCTGATTCTGCTCCTGGTTCTGGTTCCAGTTCTGATTCTGATACTGATTCTTGTTCTGATTCTGATTCTGGTTCTGGTTCTGATTCTGTTTATGATTCTGGTTCTGGTTCTGGTTCCAGGCATGATTCTGTTTCTGGTTCTGATCCTGATCCTGGTTCTGGTTTTTGTTCTGGTTTTGGTTCTGATTCTGTTTCTGATTCTTATTCTTGTTTTGAATCTGATTCCGGTTCTGTTTCCTGTTCTGATCTGGTCATGATTCTGGTTCTAATTCTGATTGTGGTTTCTTATTCTGGTTCTGTTTCTTATTCTGGTTCTGTTTCTTATTCTGGTTCAGGTTCTGGCTCTGATTTTGATTCTGATTCTGTTTATGATTCTGATTGTTGTTTTGATTCTGATTCTGGTTCTGCTTCTGATTCTTGTGTTGAGTCTGATTCCGGTTCTGGTTCCTGTTCTGATCTGGTCATGATTCTGGTTCTCATTCTGATTGTGGTTTCTTATTCTGGTTATATTTCTGATTCTGATTCCGATTCTGATACTGATTGTGTTTCTGATTCTGATTCTGGTTCTGGTTCAGATTCTGATTCTGATTCTGATTGTTGTTTTGATTCTGATTCTGGTTCTGTTTCCTGTTCTGATTCTGGTCATGATGCTGCTTCTGCTTCTGGTTCTGGTTCTGGTTCTGGTTCTGATCTGATTCTGGATCTGGTTCTGATTCTGGTTCTGGTTCTGATTCTGGTTCTAGTTCTGATTCAGAATCTGATTCTGGTTCTGATTCTGGCTCTGGTTCTGGTTCTGATTCAGATTCAGATTCTGATTCTGATTCTAGTTCTGGTTTGGGTTCTGGTTCCAGGACTGATTCTGGTTCTGTTTCTAATCCTGATTCTGGTTCTTGTTCTGGTTCCAGTTCTGATTCTGATTCTGATTCTTGTTCTGATCCTGATTCTGGTTCTGGTTCAGATTCTGATTCTGATTCTGATTGTTGTTTTGATTCTGATTCTGGTTCTGTTTCTTGTTCTGATTCTGATTCTGGTTCTGATTCTTATTCTGGTTCTCCTTCTCAATCTGGTTCTTGTTCTTGTTCTGTTTCATGTTCTGATTTTCTTCCTGGTTCTTATTCTGATTCTGATTCAGGTTCTGATTCTTGCTCTGATTCTGGATCTGGTTCTGATTCTGATTCTGATTCTGATTCTGGTTCTGATTCTTGCTCTGATTCTAGTTCTGGTTCTGGTTCTGATTCTTGTGTTGAGTCTGTTTCCAGTTCTGGTTCCTGTTCTGATCTTGTCATGATTCTGGTTCTGATTCTGATTCCGTTCCTGATTCTGGTTCTGATGTGATTCTGGTTCTGGTTCTGGTTCTGGTTCTGATTTGATTCTGGTTCTGATTCTGGCTCTGATTCTGGTTCTTATTCTGATTCCGTACCTCATTCTGGTTCTGATGTGATTCTGGTTCTGGTTCCAGTTCTGATTCTGGTCATGTTTCTCATTCTCATTCTGATTGTGGTTTCTTATTCTGGTTATATTTCTGGTTCTGATTCCGATTCTGATACTGATTGTGTTTCTGACTCTGATTCTGGTTCTGGTTCAGATTCTGATTCTGATTCTGATTCTGATTGTTGTTTTGATTCTGATTCTGGTTCTGGTTCCTGTTCTGATTCTGGTCATGATTCTGCTTCTGATTCTGATTCTGTTCCTGGTTCTGGTTCTGGTTCTGGTTCTGATCTGATTCTGGTTCTGGTTCTGATTCTGATTCTGGTTCTGGTTCTTATTCTGGCTCTGATTCTGGTCTGGTTCTGATTCAGATTCAGATTCTGATTCTTATTCAGGTTCTGGTTCTTGTTCTGGTTCCAGTTCTGATTCTGATACTGATTCTTGTTCTGATTCTGATTCTGGTTCTGGTTCTGATTCTTTTTCTGATTCTGATACTTGTTTTGATTCTGATTCTGGTTCTGGTTCCTGTTCTGATTCTGGTCGTGATTCTGGTTCTGATTCTGATTCTTGATCTGATTTTGATTTTGATACTGGTTCTGGTTCTGATTCTGAGTCTTGTTCTTATTTTGATTCCAGTTCAGGTTCTTGTTCTGATTCTGGTCATGAGTCTGGATCTGGATCTGGTTCTGATTCTGATTCTGGTTCTTGTTCTGTTGCTGGTTGTGGTTCTTGTTCTGATTCTGATTCTGGTTCTGATTCTTATTCTGGTTCTCCTTCTCGTTCTGGTTCTTGTTCTTGTTCTGTTTCATGTTCTGATTTTCTTTCTGGTTCTTATTCTGATTCTGGTTCTGGTTCTGATTCTGATTCTGATTCAGGTTCTGATTCTTGCTCTGATTCTGGATCTGGTTCTGATTCTGATTCTGATTCTGGTTCTGGTTCTGGTTCCAAGTCTGATTCTGGTTCTGTTTCTAATCCTGATTCTGCTTCTGGTTCTGGTTCCAGTTCTGATTCTGATACTGATTCTTGTTCTGATTCTGATTCTTGTTCTGGTTCTGATTCTGTTTATGATTCTGATTCTTGTTTTGATTCAGATTCCAGTTCTGGTTCCTGTTCTGATTCTGGTCATGATTCTGGTTCTGATTATGATTCTGTTTCTGGTTCTGCTTCTCGTTCTGGTTCTGGCTCAGATTCCGATTTTGATTCTGTTTCTAATTCTTATTCTGGTTCTGGTTCTGAATCTGATTTTGGTCATGAGTCTGGATCTGTTTCTGATTCTGATTCTGGCTCCGATTCTGGTTCTGATTCTGTTTGTGATTCTGATTTTGATTCTGGTTCTGTTTCTTGTTCTGGTTCTGATTCTGGTTCTGGTTCCTGTTCTGATTCTGGTCATGATTCTGGTTCTGATTCTGATTCTGATTCTGGTTCTGATTCTGTTTGTGATTCTGATTTTGATTCTGGTTCTGTTTCTTGTTCTGGTTCTGATTCTGGTTCTGGTTCCTGTTCTGATTCTGGTCATGATTCTGGTTCTGATTCTGATTCTGATTCTGATTCTGGTTCTGATTCTTGCTCTGATTCTGGTTCTGGTTCTGGTTCCAGGTCTGATTCTGGTTATGTTTCTAATCCTGATTCTGCTTCTGGTTCTGGTTCCAGTTCTGATTCTGATACTGATTCTTGTTCTGATTCTGATTCTGGTTCTGGTTCTGATTCTGTTTATGATTCTGGTTCTGGTTCTGGTTCCAGGCATGATTCTGTTTCTGGTTCTGATCCTGATCCTGGTTCTGGTTTTTGTTCTGGTTTTGGTTCTGATTCTGTTTCTGATTCTTATTCTTGTTTTGAATCTGATTCCGGTTCTGTTTCCTGTTCTGATCTGGTCATGATTCTGGTTCTAATTCTGATTGTGGTTTCTTATTCTGGTTCTGTTTCTTATTCTGGTTCTGTTTCTTATTCTGGTTCAGGTTCTGGCTCTGATTTTGATTCTGATTCTGTTTATGATTCTGATTGTTGTTTTGATTCTGATTCTGGTTCTGCTTCTGATTCTTGTGTTGAGTCTGATTCCGGTTCTGGTTCCTGTTCTGATCTGGTCATGATTCTGGTTCTCATTCTGATTGTGGTTTCTTATTCTGGTTATATTTCTGATTCTGATTCCGATTCTGATACTGATTGTGTTTCTGATTCTGATTCTGGTTCTGGTTCAGATTCTGATTCTGATTCTGATTGTTGTTTTGATTCTGATTCTGGTTCTGTTTCCTGTTCTGATTCTGGTCATGATGCTGCTTCTGCTTCTGGTTCTGGTTCTGGTTCTGGTTCTGATCTGATTCTGGATCTGGTTCTGATTCTGGTTCTGGTTCTGATTCTGGTTCTAGTTCTGATTCAGAATCTGATTCTGGTTCTGATTCTGGCTCTGGTTCTGGTTCTGATTCAGATTCAGATTCTGATTCTGATTCTAGTTCTGGTTTGGGTTCTGGTTCCAGGACTGATTCTGGTTCTGTTTCTAATCCTGATTCTGGTTCTTGTTCTGGTTCCAGTTCTGATTCTTGTTCTGATCCTGATTCTGGTTCTGGTTCAGATTCTGATTCTGATTCTGATTGTTGTTTTGATTCTGATTCTGGTTCTGTTTCTTGTTCTGATTCTGATTCTGGTTCTGATTCTTATTCTGGTTCTCCTTCTCAATCTGGTTCTTGTTCTTGTTCTGTTTCATGTTCTGATTTTCTTCCTGGTTCTTATTCTGATTCTGATTCAGGTTCTGATTCTTGCTCTGATTCTGGATCTGGTTCTGATTCTGATTCTGATTCTGATTCTGGTTCTGATTCTTGCTCTGATTCTAGTTCTGGTTCTGGTTCTGATTCTTGTGTTGAGTCTGTTTCCAGTTCTGGTTCCTGTTCTGATCTTGTCATGATTCTGGTTCTGATTCTGATTCCGTTCCTGATTCTGGTTCTGATGTGATTCTGGTTCTGGTTCTGGTTCTGGTTCTGATTTGATTCTGGTTCTGATTCTGGCTCTGATTCTGGTTCTTATTCTGATTCCGTACCTCATTCTGGTTCTGATGTGATTCTGGTTCTGGTTCCAGTTCTGATTCTGGTCATGTTTCTCATTCTCATTCTGATTGTGGTTTCTTATTCTGGTTATATTTCTGGTTCTGATTCCGATTCTGATACTGATTGTGTTTCTGACTCTGATTCTGGTTCTGGTTCAGATTCTGATTCTGATTCTGATTCTGATTGTTGTTTTGATTCTGATTCTGGTTCTGGTTCCTGTTCTGATTCTGGTCATGATTCTGCTTCTGATTCTGATTCTGTTCCTGGTTCTGGTTCTGGTTCTGGTTCTGATCTGATTCTGGTTCTGGTTCTGATTCTGATTCTGGTTCTGGTTCTTATTCTGGCTCTGATTCTGGTCTGGTTCTGATTCAGATTCAGATTCTGATTCTTATTCAGGTTCTGGTTCTTGTTCTGGTTCCAGTTCTGATTCTGATACTGATTCTTGTTCTGATTCTGATTCTGGTTCTGGTTCTGATTCTTTTTCTGATTCTGATACTTGTTTTGATTCTGATTCTGGTTCTGGTTCCTGTTCTGATTCTGGTCGTGATTCTGGTTCTGATTCTGATTCTTGATCTGATTTTGATTTTGATACTGGTTCTGGTTCTGATTCTGAGTCTTGTTCTTATTTTGATTCCAGTTCAGGTTCTTGTTCTGATTCTGGTCATGAGTCTGGATCTGGATCTGGTTCTGATTCTGATTCTGGTTCTTGTTCTGTTGCTGGTTGTGGTTCTTGTTCTGATTCTGATTCTGGTTCTGATTCTTATTCTGGTTCTCCTTCTCGTTCTGGTTCTTGTTCTTGTTCTGTTTCATGTTCTGATTTTCTTTCTGGTTCTTATTCTGATTCTGATTCAGGTTCTGATTCTTGCTCTGATTCTGGATCTGGTTCTGATTCTGATTCTAATTCTGGTTCTGGTTCTGGTAACAAGTCTGATTCTGGTTCTGTTTCTAATCCTGATTCTGCTTCTGGTTCTGGTTCCAGTTCTGATTCTGATCTGATTCTGGTTCTGGTTCTGATTCTGATTCTGGTTCTGGTTCTTATTCTGGCTCTGATTCTGGTCTGGTTCTGATTCAGATTCAGATTCTGATTCTTATTCAGGTTCTGGTTCTTGTTCTGGTTCCAGTTCTGATTCTGATACTGATTCTTGTTCTGATTCTGCTTCTGGTTCTGGTTCCAGTTCTGATTCTGATACTGATTCTTGTTCTGATTCTGATTCTGGTTCTGGTTCTGATTCTGTTTATGATTCTGATTCTTGTTTTGATTCTGATTCCAGTTCTGGTTCCTGTTCTGATTCTTTTTCATGATTCTGGTTCTGATTATGATTCTGTTTCTGGTTCTGCTTCTCGTTCTGGTTCTGGCTCAGATTCCGATTCTGATTCTGTTTCTAATTCTGATTTTGATTCTGGTTCTGTTTCTTGTTCTGGTTCTGATTCTGGTTCTGGTTCCTGTTCTGATTCTGGTCATGATTCTGGTTCTGATTCTGATTCCGTTCCTGATTCTGGTTCTGATGTGATTCTGGTTCTCGTTCTGATTCTGGTTTTGGTTCTGATTCTTTTTCTGATTCTGATTCTTGTTTTGATTCTGATTCCGGTTCTGGTTCCTGTTCTGATTCTGGTAATGATTCTGGTTCTGATTCTGATTCTTGATCTGATTTTGATTTTGATGCTGGTTCTGGTTCTGATTCTGATTCTTGTTCTTATTTTGATTCCAGTTCTGGTTCTGATTCTGATTCTGGTTCTTGTTCTGTTGCTGGTTGTTGTTCTTGTTCTCATTCTGATTCTGGTTCTGTTTCAAATCTGGTTCTGATTCTGGTTATGGTTCAGATTCTTATTCTGGTTCTCCTTCTCGTTCTGGTTCTTGTTCTGGTTCTGTTTCATGTTCTGATTTTGTTTATGGTTCTTATTCTGATTCTGGTTCTGGTTCTGATTCTGATTCTGATTCTGGTTCTGATTCTTGCTCTGATTCTGGTTCTGGTTCTGGTTCCAGGTCTGATTCTGGTTATGTTTCTAATCCTGATTCTGCTTCTGGTTCTGGTTCCAGTTCTGATTCTGATACTGATTCTTGTTCTGATTCTGATTCTGGTTCTGGTTCTGATTCTGTTTATGATTCTGGTTCTGGTTCTGGTTCCAGGCATGATTCTGTTTCTGGTTCTGATCCTGATCCTGGTTCTGGTTTTTGTTCTGGTTTTGGTTCTGATTCTGTTTCTGATTCTTATTCTTGTTTTGAATCTGATTCCGGTTCTGTTTCCTGTTCTGATCTGGTCATGATTCTGGTTCTAATTCTGATTGTGGTTTCTTATTCTGGTTCTGTTTCTTATTCTGGTTCTGTTTCTTATTCTGGTTCAGGTTCTGGCTCTGATTTTGATTCTGATTCTGTTTATGATTCTGATTGTTGTTTTGATTCTGATTCTGGTTATGGTTCCTGTTCTGATTCTGATTCTTGATCTGATTTTGATTTTGATACTGGTTCTGGTTCTGATTCTGAGTCTTGTTCTTATTTTGATTCCAGTTCAGGTTCTTGTTCTGATTCTGGTCATGAGTCTGGATCTGGATCTGGTTCTGATTCTGATTCTGGTTCTTGTTCTGTTGCTGGTTGTGGTTCTTGTTCTGATTCTGATTCTGGTTCTGATTCTTATTCTGGTTCTCCTTCTCGTTCTGGTTCTTGTTCTTGTTCTGTTTCATGTTCTGATTTTCTTTCTGGTTCTTATTCTGATTCTGATTCAGGTTCTGATTCTTGCTCTGATTCTGGATCTGGTTCTGATTCTGATTCTGATTCTGATTCTGGTTGTGATTCTTGCTCTGATTCTAGTTCTGGTTCTGGTTCTGATTCTTGTGTTGAGTCTGTTTCCAGTTCTGGTTCCTGTTCTGATCATGTCATGATTCTGGTTCTGATTCTGATTCCGTTCCTGATTCTGGTTCTGATGTGATTCTGGTTCTGGTTCTGGTTCTGATTTGATTCTGGTTCTGATTCTGGCTCTGATTCTGGTTCTTATTCTGATTCCGTACCTCATTCTGGTTCTGATGTGATTCTGGTTCTGGTTCCATTTCTGATTCTGGTCATGTTTCTCATTCTCATTCTGATTGTGGTTTCTTATTCTGGTTATATTTCTGGTTCTGATTCCGATTCTGATACTGATTGTGTTTCTGATTCTGATTCTGGTTCTGGTTCAGATTCTGATTCTGATTCTGACTGTTGTTTTGATTCTGATTCTGGTTCTGGTTCCTGTTCTGATTCTGGTCATGATTCTGCTTCTGATTCTGATTCTGTTCCTGGTTCTGGTTCTGGTTCTGGTTCTGATCTGATTCTGGTTCTGGTTCTGATTCTGATTCTGGTTCTGGTTCTTATTCTGGCTCTGATTCTGGTCTGGTTCTGATTCAGATTCAGATTCTGATTCTTATTCAGGTTCTGGTTCTTGTTCTGGTTCCAGTTCTGATTCTGATACTGATTCTTGTTCTGATTCTGATTCTGGTTCTGGTTCTGATTCTTTTTCTGATTCTGATACTTGTTTTGATTCTGATTCTGGTTCTGGTTCCTGTTCTGATTCTGGTCGTGATTCTGGTTCTGATTCTGATTCTTGATCTGATTTTGATTTTGATACTGGTTCTGGTTCTGATTCTGAGTCTTGTTCTTATTTTGATTCCAGTTCAGGTTCTTGTTCTGATTCTGGTCATGAGTCTGGATCTGGATCTGGTTCTGATTCTGATTCTGGTTCTTGTTCTGTTGCTGGTTGTGGTTCTTGTTCTGATTCTGATTCTGGTTCTGATTCTTATTCTGGTTCTCCTTCTCGTTCTGGTTCTTGTTCTTGTTCTGTTTCATGTTCTGATTTTCTTTCTGGTTCTTATTCTGATTCTGGTTCTGGTTCTGATTCTGATTCTGATTCAGGTTCTGATTCTTGCTCTGATTCTGGATCTGGTTCTGATTCTGATTCTGATTCTGGTTCTGGTTCTGGTTCCAAGTCTGATTCTGGTTCTGTTTCTAATCCTGATTCTGCTTCTGGTTCTGGTTCCAGTTCTGATTCTGATACTGATTCTTGTTCTGATTCTGATTCTTGTTCTGGTTCTGATTCTGTTTATGATTCTGATTCTTGTTTTGATTCAGATTCCAGTTCTGGTTCCTGTTCTGATTCTGGTCATGATTCTGGTTCTGATTATGATTCTGTTTCTGGTTCTGCTTCTCGTTCTGGTTCTGGCTCAGATTCCGATTTTGATTCTGTTTCTAATTCTTATTCTGGTTCTGGTTCTGAATCTGATTTTGGTCATGAGTCTGGATCTGTTTCTGATTCTGATTCTGGCTCCGATTCTGGTTCTGATTCTGTTTGTGATTCTGATTTTGATTCTGGTTCTGTTTCTTGTTCTGGTTCTGATTCTGGTTCTGGTTCCTGTTCTGATTCTGGTCATGATTCTGGTTCTGATTCTGATTCTGATTCTGGTTCTGATTCTGTTTGTGATTCTGATTTTGATTCTGGTTCTGTTTCTTGTTCTGGTTCTGATTCTGGTTCTGGTTCCTGTTCTGATTCTGGTCATGATTCTGGTTCTGATTCTGATTCTGATTCTGGTTCTGATTCTTGCTCTGATTCTGGTTCTGGTTCTGGTTCCAGGTCTGATTCTGGTTATGTTTCTAATCCTGATTCTGCTTCTGGTTCTGGTTCCAGTTCTGATTCTGATACTGATTCTTGTTCTGATTCTGATTCTGGTTCTGGTTCTGATTCTGTTTATGATTCTGGTTCTGGTTCTGGTTCCAGGCATGATTCTGTTTCTGGTTCTGATCCTGATCCTGGTTCTGGTTTTTGTTCTGGTTTTGGTTCTGATTCTGTTTCTGATTCTTATTCTTGTTTTGAATCTGATTCCGGTTCTGTTTCCTGTTCTGATCTGGTCATGATTCTGGTTCTAATTCTGATTGTGGTTTCTTATTCTGGTTCTGTTTCTTATTCTGGTTCTGTTTCTTATTCTGGTTCAGGTTCTGGCTCTGATTTTGATTCTGATTCTGTTTATGATTCTGATTGTTGTTTTGATTCTGATTCTGGTTATGGTTCCTGTTCTGATTCTGATTCTTGATCTGATTTTGATTTTGATACTGGTTCTGGTTCTGATTCTGAGTCTTGTTCTTATTTTGATTCCAGTTCAGGTTCTTGTTCTGATTCTGGTCATGAGTCTGGATCTGGATCTGGTTCTGATTCTGATTCTGGTTCTTGTTCTGTTGCTGGTTGTGGTTCTTGTTCTGATTCTGATTCTGGTTCTGATTCTAATTCTGGTTCTGATTCTTGTTGTGGTTCTGATTCTTATTCTGGTTCTCCTTCTCAATCTGGTTCTTGTTCTTGTTCTGTTTCATGTTCTGATTTTCTTCCTGGTTCTTATTCTGATTCTGATTCAGGTTCTGATTCTTGCTCTGATTCTGGATCTGGTTCTGATTCTGATTCTGATTCTGATTCTGGTTCTGATTCTTGCTCTGATTCTAGTTCTGGTTCTGGTTCTGATTCTTGTGTTGAGTCTGTTTCCAGTTCTGGTTCCTGTTCTGATCATGTCATGATTCTGGTTCTGATTCTGATTCCGTTCCTGATTCTGGTTCTGATGTGATTCTGGTTCTGGTTCTGGTTCTGATTTGATTCTGGTTCTGATTCTGGCTCTGATTCTGGTTCTTATTCTGATTCCGTACCTCATTCTGGTTCTGATGTGATTCTGGTTCTGGTTCCATTTCTGATTCTGGTCATGTTTCTCATTCTCATTCTGATTGTGGTTTCTTATTCTGGTTATATTTCTGGTTCTGATTCCGATTCTGATACTGATTGTGTTTCTGATTCTGATTCTGGTTCTGGTTCAGATTCTGATTCTGATTCTGACTGTTGTTTTGATTCTGATTCTGGTTCTGGTTCCTGTTCTGATTCTGGTCATGATTCTGCTTCTGATTCTGATTCTGTTCCTGGTTCTGGTTCTGGTTCTGGTTCTGATCTGATTCTGGTTCTGGTTCTGATTCTGATTCTGGTTCTGGTTCTTATTCTGGCTCTGATTCTGGTCTGGTTCTGATTCAGATTCAGATTCTGATTCTTATTCAGGTTCTGGTTCTTGTTCTGGTTCCAGTTCTGATTCTGATACTGATTCTTGTTCTGATTCTGATTCTGGTTCTGGTTCTGATTCTTTTTCTGATTCTGATACTTGTTTTGATTCTGATTCTGGTTCTGGTTCCTGTTCTGATTCTGGTCGTGATTCTGGTTCTGATTCTGATTCTTGATCTGATTTTGATTTTGATACTGGTTCTGGTTCTGATTCTGAGTCTTGTTCTTATTTTGATTCCAGTTCAGGTTCTTGTTCTGATTCTGGTCATGAGTCTGGATCTGGATCTGGTTCTGATTCTGATTCTGGTTCTTGTTCTGTTGCTGGTTGTGGTTCTTGTTCTGATTCTGATTCTGGTTCTGATTCTTATTCTGGTTCTCCTTCTCGTTCTGGTTCTTGTTCTTGTTCTGTTTCATGTTCTGATTTTCTTTCTGGTTCTTATTCTGATTCTGGTTCTGGTTCTGATTCTGATTCTGATTCAGGTTCTGATTCTTGCTCTGATTCTGGATCTGGTTCTGATTCTGATTCTGATTCTGGTTCTGGTTCTGGTTCCAAGTCTGATTCTGGTTCTGTTTCTAATCCTGATTCTGCTTCTGGTTCTGGTTCCAGTTCTGATTCTGATACTGATTCTTGTTCTGATTCTGATTCTTGTTCTGGTTCTGATTCTGTTTATGATTCTGATTCTTGTTTTGATTCAGATTCCAGTTCTGGTTCCTGTTCTGATTCTGGTCATGATTCTGGTTCTGATTATGATTCTGTTTCTGGTTCTGCTTCTCGTTCTGGTTCTGGCTCAGATTCCGATTTTGATTCTGTTTCTAATTCTTATTCTGGTTCTGGTTCTGAATCTGATTTTGGTCATGAGTCTGGATCTGTTTCTGATTCTGATTCTGGCTCCGATTCTGGTTCTGATTCTGTTTGTGATTCTGATTTTGATTCTGGTTCTGTTTCTTGTTCTGGTTCTGATTCTGGTTCTGGTTCCTGTTCTGATTCTGGTCATGATTCTGGTTCTGATTCTGATTCTGATTCTGGTTCTGATTCTGTTTGTGATTCTGATTTTGATTCTGGTTCTGTTTCTTGTTCTGGTTCTGATTCTGGTTCTGGTTCCTGTTCTGATTCTGGTCATGATTCTGGTTCTGATTCTGATTCTGATTCTGGTTCTGATTCTTGCTCTGATTCTGGTTCTGGTTCTGGTTCCAGGTCTGATTCTGGTTATGTTTCTAATCCTGATTCTGCTTCTGGTTCTGGTTCCAGTTCTGATTCTGATACTGATTCTTGTTCTGATTCTGATTCTGGTTCTGGTTCTGATTCTGTTTATGATTCTGGTTCTGGTTCTGGTTCCAGGCATGATTCTGTTTCTGGTTCTGATCCTGATCCTGGTTCTGGTTTTTGTTCTGGTTTTGGTTCTGATTCTGTTTCTGATTCTTATTCTTGTTTTGAATCTGATTCCGGTTCTGTTTCCTGTTCTGATCTGGTCATGATTCTGGTTCTAATTCTGATTGTGGTTTCTTATTCTGGTTCTGTTTCTTATTCTGGTTCTGTTTCTTATTCTGGTTCAGGTTCTGGCTCTGATTTTGATTCTGATTCTGTTTATGATTCTGATTGTTGTTTTGATTCTGATTCTGGTTCTGCTTCTGATTCTTGTGTTGAGTCTGATTCCGGTTCTGGTTCCTGTTCTGATCTGGTCATGATTCTGGTTCTCATTCTGATTGTGGTTTCTTATTCTGGTTATATTTCTGATTCTGATTCCGATTCTGATACTGATTGTGTTTCTGATTCTGATTCTGGTTCTGGTTCAGATTCTGATTCTGATTCTGATTGTTGTTTTGATTCTGATTCTGGTTCTGTTTCCTGTTCTGATTCTGGTCATGATGCTGCTTCTGCTTCTGGTTCTGGTTCTGGTTCTGGTTCTGATCTGATTCTGGATCTGGTTCTGATTCTGGTTCTGGTTCTGATTCTGGTTCTAGTTCTGATTCAGAATCTGATTCTGGTTCTGATTCTGGCTCTGGTTCTGGTTCTGATTCAGATTCAGATTCTGATTCTGATTCTAGTTCTGGTTTGGGTTCTGGTTCCAGGACTGATTCTGGTTCTGTTTCTAATCCTGATTCTGGTTCTTGTTCTGGTTCCAGTTCTGATTCTGATTCTGATTCTTGTTCTGATCCTGATTCTGGTTCTGGTTCAGATTCTGATTCTGATTCTGATTGTTGTTTTGATTCTGATTCTGGTTCTGTTTCTTGTTCTGATTCTGATTCTGGTTCTGATTCTTATTCTGGTTCTCCTTCTCAATCTGGTTCTTGTTCTTGTTCTGTTTCATGTTCTGATTTTCTTCCTGGTTCTTATTCTGATTCTGATTCAGGTTCTGATTCTTGCTCTGATTCTGGATCTGGTTCTGATTCTGATTCTGATTCTGATTCTGGTTCTGATTCTTGCTCTGATTCTAGTTCTGGTTCTGGTTCTGATTCTTGTGTTGAGTCTGTTTCCAGTTCTGGTTCCTGTTCTGATCTTGTCATGATTCTGGTTCTGATTCTGATTCCGTTCCTGATTTTGGTTCTGATGTGATTCTGGTTCTGGTTCTGGTTCTGATTTGATTCTGGTTCTGATTCTGGCTCTGATTCTGGTTCTTATTCTGATTCCGTACCTCATTCTGGTTCTGATGTGATTCTGGTTCTGGTTCCAGTTCTGATTCTGGTCATGTTTCTCATTCTCATTCTGATTGTGGTTTCTTATTCTGGTTATATTTCTGGTTCTGATTCCGATTCTGATACTGATTGTGTTTCTGATTCTGATTCTGGTTCTGGTTCAGATTCTGATTCTGATTCTGATTGTTGTTTTGATTCTGATTCTGGTTCTGGTTCCTGTTCTGATTCTGGTCATGATTCTGCTTCTGATTCTGATTCTGTTCCTGGTTCTGGTTCTGGTTCTGGTTCTGATCTGATTCTGGTTCTGGTTCTGATTCTGATTCTGGTTCTGGTTCTTATTCTGGCTCTGATTCTGGTCTGGTTCTGATTCAGATTCAGATTCTGATTCTTATTCAGGTTCTGGTTCTTGTTCTGGTTCCAGTTCTGATTCTGATACTGATTCTTGTTCTGATTCTGATTCTGGTTCTGGTTCCTGTTCTGATTCTGGTCGTGATTCTGGTTCTGATTCTGATTCTTGATCTGATTTTGATTTTGATACTGGTTCTGGTTCTGATTCTGAGTCTTGTTCTTATTTTGATTCCAGTTCAGGTTCTTGTTCTGATTCTGGTCATGAGTCTGGATCTGGATCTGGTTCTGATTCTGATTCTGGTTCTTGTTCTGTTGCTGGTTGTGGTTCTTGTTCTGATTCTGATTCTGGTTCTGATTCTTATTCTGGTTCTCCTTCTCGTTCTGGTTCTTGTTCTTGTTCTGTTTCATGTTCTGATTTTCTTTCTGGTTCTTATTCTGATTCTGATTCAGGTTCTGATTCTTGCTCTGATTCTGGATCTGGTTCTGATTCTGATTCTGATTCTGGTTCTGGTTCTGGTTCCAAGTCTGATTCTGGTTCTGTTTCTAATCCTGATTCTGCTTCTGGTTCTGGTTCCAGTTCTGATTCTGATCTGATTCTGGTTCTGGTTCTGATTCTGATTCTGGTTCTGGTTCTTATTCTGGCTCTGATTCTGGTCTGGTTCTGATTCAGATTCAGATTCTGATTCTTATTCAGGTTCTGGTTCTTGTTCTGGTTCCAGTTCTGATTCTGATACTGATTCTTGTTCTGATTCTGCTTCTGGTTCTGGTTCCAGTTCTGATTCTGATACTGATTCTTGTTCTGATTCTGATTCTGGTTCTGGTTCTGATTCTGTTTATGATTCTGATTCTTGTTTTGATTCTGATTCCAGTTCTGGTTCCTGTTCTGATTCTGGTCATGATTCTGGTTCTGATTATGATTCTGTTTCTGGTTCTGCTTCTCGTTCTGGTTCTGGCTCAGATTCCGATTCTGATTCTGTTTCTAATTCTGATTTTGATTCTGGTTCTGTTTCTTGTTCTGGTTCTGATTCTGGTTCTGGTTCCTGTTCTGATTCTGGTCATGATTCTGGTTCTGATTCTGATTCCGTTCCTGATTCTGGTTCTGATGTGATTCTGGTTCTCGTTCTGATTCTGGTTTTGGTTCTGATTCTTTTTCTGATTCTGATTCTTGTTTTGATTCTGATTCCGGTTCTGGTTCCTGTTCTGATTCTGGTAATGATTCTGGTTCTGATTCTGATTCTTGATCTGATTTTGATTTTGATTCTGGTTCTGGTTCTGATTCTGATTCTTGTTCTTATTTTGATTCCAGTTCTGGTTCTGATTCTGATTCTGGTTCTTGTTCTGTTGCTGGTTGTTGTTCTTGTTCTCATTCTGATTCTGGTTCTGTTTCAAATCTGGTTCTGATTCTGGTTATGGTTCAGATTCTTATTCTGGTTCTCCTTCTCGTTCTGGTTCTTGTTCTGGTTCTGTTTCATGTTCTGATTTTGTTTATGGTTCTTATTCTGATTCTGGTTCTGGTTCTGCTTCTGATTCTGATTCTGGTTCTGATTCTTGCTCTGATTCTGGTTCTGGTTCTGGTTCCAGGTCTGATTCTGGTTATGTTTCTAATCCTGATTCTGCTCCTGGTTCTGGTTCCAGTTCTGATTCTGATACTGATTCTTGTTCTGATTCTGATTCTGGTTCTGGTTCTGATTCTGTTTATGATTCTGGTTCTGGTTCTGGTTCCAGGCATGATTCTGTTTCTGGTTCTGATCCTGATCCTGGTTCTGGTTTTTGTTCTGGTTTTGGTTCTGATTCTGTTTCTGATTCTTATTCTTGTTTTGAATCTGATTCCGGTTCTGTTTCCTGTTCTGATCTGGTCATGATTCTGGTTCTAATTCTGATTGTGGTTTCTTATTCTGGTTCTGTTTCTTATTCTGGTTCTGTTTCTTATTCTGGTTCAGGTTCTGGCTCTGATTTTGATTCTGATTCTGTTTATGATTCTGATTGTTGTTTTGATTCTGATTCTGGTTCTGCTTCTGATTCTTGTGTTGAGTCTGATTCCGGTTCTGGTTCCTGTTCTGATCTGGTCATGATTCTGGTTCTCATTCTGATTGTGGTTTCTTATTCTGGTTATATTTCTGATTCTGATTCCGATTCTGATACTGATTGTGTTTCTGATTCTGATTCTGGTTCTGGTTCAGATTCTGATTCTGATTCTGATTGTATTTTTGATTCTGATTCTGGTTCTGTTTCCTGTTCTGATTCTGGTCATGATGCTGCTTCTGCTTCTGCTTCTGGTTCTGGTTCTGGTTCTGATCTGATTCTGTATCTGGTTCTGATTCTGGTTCTGGTTCAGATTCTGATTCTGATTCTGATTGTTGTTTTGATTCTGATTCTGGTTCTGTTTCCTGTTCTGATTCTGGTCATGATGCTGCTTCTGCTTCTGGTTCTGGTTCTGGTTCTGGTTCTGATCTGATTCTGGATCTGGTTCTGATTCTGGTTCTGGTTCTGATTCTGGTTCTAGTTCTGATTCAGAATCTGATTCTGGTTCTGATTCTGGCTCTGGTTCTGGTTCTGATTCAGATTCAGATTCTGATTCTGATTCTAGTTCTGGTTTGGGTTCTGGTTCCAGGACTGATTCTGGTTCTGTTTCTAATCCTGATTCTGGTTCTTGTTCTGGTTCCAGTTCTGATTCTGATTCTGATTCTTGTTCTGATCCTGATTCTGGTTCTGGTTCAGATTCTGATTCTGATTCTGATTGTTGTTTTGATTCTGATTCTGGTTCTGTTTCTTGTTCTGATTCTGATTCTGGTTCTGATTCTTATTCTGGTTCTCCTTCTCAATCTGGTTCTTGTTCTTGTTCTGTTTCATGTTCTGATTTTCTTCCTGGTTCTTATTCTGATTCTGATTCAGGTTCTGATTCTTGCTCTGATTCTGGATCTGGTTCTGATTCTGATTCTGATTCTGATTCTGGTTCTGATTCTTGCTCTGATTCTAGTTCTGGTTCTGGTTCTGATTCTTGTGTTGAGTCTGTTTCCAGTTCTGGTTCCTGTTCTGATCATGTCATGATTCTGGTTCTGATTCTGATTCCGTTCCTGATTCTGGTTCTGATGTGATTCTGGTTCTGGTTCTGGTTCTGATTTGATTCTGGTTCTGATTCTGGCTCTGATTCTGGTTCTTATTCTGATTCCGTACCTCATTCTGGTTCTGATGTGATTCTGGTTCTGGTTCCAGTTCTGATTCTGGTCATGTTTCTCATTCTCATTCTGATTGTGGTTTCTTATTCTGGTTATATTTCTGGTTCTGATTCCGATTCTGATACTGATTGTGTTTCTGATTCTGATTCTGGTTCTGGTTCAGATTCTGATTCTGATTCTGACTGTTGTTTTGATTCTGATTCTGGTTCTGGTTCCTGTTCTGATTCTGGTCATGATTCTGCTTCTGATTCTGATTCTGTTCCTGGTTCTGGTTCTGGTTCTGGTTCTGATCTGATTCTGGTTCTGGTTCTGATTCTGATTCTGGTTCTGGTTCTTATTCTGGCTCTGATTCTGGTCTGGTTCTGATTCAGATTCAGATTCTGATTCTTATTCAGGTTCTGGTTCTTGTTCTGGTTCCAGTTCTGATTCTGATACTGATTCTTGTTCTGATTCTGATTCTGGTTCTGGTTCTGATTCTTTTTCTGATTCTGATACTTGTTTTGATTCTGATTCTGGTTCTGGTTCCTGTTCTGATTCTGGTCGTGTTTCTGGTTCTGATTCTGATTCTTGATCTGATTTTGATTTTGATACTGGTTCTGGTTCTGATTCTGAGTCTTGTTCTTATTTTGATTCCAGTTCAGGTTCTTGTTCTGATTCTGGTCATGAGTCTGGATCTGGATCTGGTTCTGATTCTGATTCTGGTTCTTGTTCTGTTGCTGGTTGTGGTTCTTGTTCTGATTCTGATTCTGGTTCTGATTCTTATTCTGGTTCTCCTTCTCGTTCTGGTTCTTGTTCTTGTTCTGTTTCATGTTCTGATTTTCTTTCTGGTTCTTATTCTGATTCTGGTTCTGGTTCTGATTCTGATTCTGATTCAGGTTCCGATTCTTGCTCTGATTCTGGATCTGGTTCTGATTCTGATTCTGATTCTGGTTCTGGTTCTGGTTCCAAGTCTGATTCTGGTTCTGTTTCTAATCCTGATTCTGCTTCTGGTTCTGGTTCCAGTTCTGATTCTGATACTGATTCTTGTTCTGATTCTGATTCTGGTTCTGGTTCTGATTCTGTTTATGATTCTGATTCTTGTTTTGATTCTGATTCCAGTTCTGGTTCCTGTTCTGATTCTGGTCATGATTCTGGTTCTGATTATGATTCTGTTTCTGGTTCTGCTTCTCGTTCTGGTTCTGGCTCAGATTCCGATTCTGATTCTGTTTCTAATTCTGATTTTGATTCTGGTTCTGTTTCTTGTTCTGGTTCTGATTCTGGTTCTGGTTCCTGTTCTGATCATGTCATGATTCTGGTTCTGATTCTGATTCCGTTCCTGATTCTGGTTCTGATGTGATTCTGGTTCTCGTTCTGATTCTGGTTTTGGTTCTGATTCTTTTTCTGATTCTGATTCTTGTTTTGATTCTGATTCCGGTTCTGGTTCCTGTTCTGATTCTGGTAATGATTCTGGTTCTGATTCTGATTCTTGATCTGATTTTGATTTTGATTCTGGTTCTGGTTCTGATTCTGATTCTTGTTCTTATTTTGATTCCAGTTCTGGTTCTGATTCTGATTCTGGTTCTTGTTCTGTTGCTGGTTGTTGTTCTTGTTCTCATTCTGATTCTGGTTCTGTTTCAAATCTGGTTCTGATTCTGGTTATGGTTCAGATTCTTATTCTGGTTCTCCTTCTCGTTCTGGTTCTTGTTCTGGTTCTGTTTCATGTTCTGATTTTGTTTATGGTTCTTATTCTGATTCTGGTTCTGGTTCTGATTCTGATTCTGATTCTGGTTCTGATTCTTGCTCTGATTCTGGTTCTGGTTCTGGTTCCAGGTCTGATTCTGGTTATGTTTCTAATCCTGATTCTGCTCCTGGTTCTGGTTCCAGTTCTGATTCTGATACTGATTCTTGTTCTGATTCTGATTCTGGTTCTGGTTCTGATTCTGTTTATGATTCTGGTTCTTGTTCTGGTTCCATGCATGATTCTGTTTCTGGTTCTGATCCTGATCCTGGTTCTGGTTTTTGTTCTGGTTTTGGTTCTGATTCTGTTTCTGATTCTTATTCTTGTTTTGAATCTGATTCCGGTTCTGTTTCCTGTTCTGATCTGGTCATGATTCTGGTTCTAATTCTGATTGTGGTTTCTTATTCTGGTTCTGTTTCTTATTCTGGTTCAGGTTCTGGCTCTGATTTTGATTCTGATTCTGATTCTGGTTCTGGTTCAGATTCTGATTCTGATTCTGATTGTTGTTTTGATTCTGATTCTGGTTCTGTTTCCTGTTCTGATTCTGGTCATGATGCTGCTTCTGCTTCTGGTTCTGGTTCTGGTTCTGGTTCTGATCTGATTCTGGATCTGGTTCTGATTCTGGTTCTGGTTCTGATTCTGGTTCTAGTTCTGATTCAGAATCTGATTCTGGTTCTGATTCTGGCTCTGGTTCTGGTTCTGATTCAGATTCAGATTCTGATTCTGATTCTAGTTCTGGTTTGGGTTCTGGTTCCAGGACTGATTCTGGTTCTGTTTCTAATCCTGATTCTGGTTCTTGTTCTGGTTCCAGTTCTGATTCTGATTCTGATTCTTGTTCTGATCCTGATTCTGGTTCTGGTTCAGATTCTGATTCTGATTCTGATTGTTGTTTTGATTCTGATTCTGGTTCTGTTTCTTGTTCTGATTCTGATTCTGGTTCTGATTCTTATTCTGGTTCTCCTTCTCAATCTGGTTCTTGTTCTTGTTCTGTTTCATGTTCTGATTTTCTTCCTGATTCTTATTCTGATTCTGATTCAGGTTCTGATTCTTGCTCTGATTCTGGATCTGGTTCTGATTCTGATTCTGATTCTGATTCTGGTTCTGATTCTTGCTCTGATTCTAGTTCTGGTTCTGGTTCTGATTCTTGTGTTGAGTCTGTTTCCAGTTCTGGTTCCTGTTCTGATCATGTCATGATTCTGGTTCTGATTCTGATTCCGTTCCTGATTCTGGTTCTGATGTGATTCTGGTTCTGGTTCTGGTTCTGATTTGATTCTGGTTCTGATTCTGGCTCTGATTCTGGTTCTTATTCTGATTCCGTACCTCATTCTGGTTCTGATGTGATTCTGGTTCTGGTTCCAGTTCTGATTCTGGTCATGTTTCTCATTCTCATTCTGATTGTGGTTTCTTATTCTGGTTATATTTCTGGTTCTGATTCCGATTCTGATACTGATTGTGTTTCTGATTCTGATTCTGGTTCTGGTTCAGATTCTGATTCTGATTCTGACTGTTGTTTTGATTCTGATTCTGGTTCTGGTTCCTGTTCTGATTCTGGTCATGATTCTGCTTCTGATTCTGATTCTGTTCCTGGTTCTGGTTCTGGTTCTGGTTCTGATCTGATTCTGGTTCTGGTTCTGATTCTGATTCTGGTTCTGGTTCTTATTCTGGCTCTGATTCTGGTCTGGTTCTGATTCAGATTCAGATTCTGATTCTTATTCAGGTTCTGGTTCTTGTTCTGGTTCCAGTTCTGATTCTGATACTGATTCTTGTTCTGATTCTGATTCTGGTTCTGGTTCTGATTCTTTTTCTGATTCTGATACTTGTTTTGATTCTGATTCTGGTTCTGGTTCCTGTTCTGATTCTGGTCGTGATTCTGGTTCTGATTCTGATTCTTGATCTGATTTTGATTTTGATACTGGTTCTGGTTCTGATTCTGAGTCTTGTTCTTATTTTGATTCCAGTTCAGGTTCTTGTTCTGATTCTGGTCATGAGTCTGGATCTGGATCTGGTTCTGATTCTGATTCTGGTTCTTGTTCTGTTGCTGGTTGTGGTTCTTGTTCTGATTCTGATTCTGGTTCTGATTCTTATTCTGGTTCTCCTTCTCGTTCTGGTTCTTGTTCTTGTTCTGTTTCATGTTCTGATTTTCTTTCTGGTTCTTATTCTGATTCTGGTTCTGGTTCTGATTCTGATTCTGATTCAGGTTCTGATTCTTGCTCTGATTCTGGATCTGGTTCTGATTCTGATTCTGATTCTGGTTCTGGTTCTGGTTCCAAGTCTGATTCTGGTTATGTTTCTAATCCTGATTCTGCTTCTGGTTCTGGTTCCAGTTCTGATTTTGATACTGATTCTTGTTCTGATTCTGATTCTTGTTCTGGTTCTGATTCTGTTTATGATTCTGATTCTTGTTTTGATTCAGATTCCAGTTCTGGTTCCTGTTCTGATTCTGGTCATGATTCTGGTTCTGATTATGATTCTGTTTCTGGTTCTGCTTCTCGTTCTGGTTCTGGCTCAGATTCCGATTTTGATTCTGTTTCTAATTCTTATTCTGGTTCTGGTTCTGAATCTGATTTTGGTCATGAGTCTGGATCTGTTTCTGATCCTGATTCTGGCTCCGATTCTGGTTCTGATTCTGTTTGTGATTCTGATTTTGACTCTGGTTCTGTTTCTTGTTCTGGTTCTGATTCTGGTTCTGGTTCCTGTTCTGATTCTGGTCATGATTCTGGTTCTGATTCTGATTCCGTTCCTGATTCTGGTTCTGATGTGGTTTTGGTTCTGGTTCTGATTCTTGTTCTGATTCTGATTCTTGTTCTGGTTCTGATTCTGTTTATGATTCTGATTCTTGTTTTGATTCAGATTCCAGTTCTGGTTCCTGTTCTGATTCTGGTCATGATTCCGGTTCTGGTTCCTGTTCTGATTCTGGTAATGATTCTGGTTCTGGTTCTGATTCTTGATCTGATTTTTATTTTGATTCTGGTTCTGGTTCTGATTCTGATTCTTGTTCTTATTTTGATTCCAGTTCTGGTTCTGATTCTGATTCTGGTTCTTGTTCTGTTGCTGGTTGTTGTTCTTGTTCTCATTCTGATTCTGGTTCTGTTTCTAATTCTGGTTCTGATTCTGGTTATGGTTCAGATTCTTATTCTGGTTCTCCTTCTCATTCTGGTTCTTGTTCTGGTTCTGTTTCATGTTCTGATTTTGTTTCTGGTTCTGATTCCGATTCTGGTTCTGGTTCTGATTCTTTTTATGATTCTGATTCTTATTTTGATTCTGATTCCAGTTCTGGTTCCAGGTCTGATTCTGGTTCTGTTTCTAATCCTGATTCTACTTCTGGTTCTGGTTCTGGTTCTGATTCTGTTTATGATTCTGATTCTTGTTTTGATTCTGATTCCAGTTCTGGTTCATGTTCTGATTCTGGTCATGATTCTGGTTCTGATTATGATTCTGTTTCTGGTTCTGCTTCTCGTTCTGGTTCTGGCTCAGATTCCGATTCTGATTCTGTTTCTGATTCTGATTCTCGTTCTGGTTCTGGTTCTGATTCTGATTCTGATTTTGGTCATGAGTCTGGATCTGTTTCTGATTCTGATTCTGGCTCCGATTCTGGTTCTGATTCTGATTGTGATTCTGATTTTGATTCTGGTTCTGTTTCTTGTTCTGGTTCTGATTCTGGTTCTGGTTCCTGTTCTGATTCTTCACATGATTCTGATTCCGTTCCTGATTCTGGTTCTGATGTGATTCTGGTTCTGGTTCTGTTCTGATTCTGGTTCTGATTCTGGCTCTGATTCTGGTTCTGATTCTGATTCCGTTCCTGATTCTGGTTCTGATGTGATTCTGGTTCTGGTTCCAGTTCTGATTCTGGTCATGATTCTCATTCGCATTCTGATTGTGGTTTCTTATTCTGGTTATATTTCTGGTTCTGATTCCGGTTCTGATACTGATTGTGTTTCTGATTCTTATTCTGGTTCTCCTTCTCGTTCTGGTTCTTGTTCTTGTTCTGTTTCATGTTCTGATTTTCTTTCTGGTTCTTATTCTGATTCTGGTTCTGGTTCTGATTCTGATTCTGATTCAGGTTCTGATTCTTGCTCTGATTCTGGATCTGGTTCTGATTCTGATTCTAATTCTGGTTCTGGTTCTGGTAACAAGTCTGATTCTGGTTCTGTTTCTAATCCTGATTCTGCTTCTGGTTCTGGTTCCAGTTCTGATTCTGATACTGATTCTTGTTCTGATTCTGATTCTGGTTCTGGTTCTGATTCTGTTTATGATTCTGATTCTTGTTTTGATTCTGATTCCAGTTCTGGTTCCTGTTCTGATTCTGGTCATGATTCTGGTTCTGATTATGATTCTGTTTCTGGTTCTGCTTCTCGTTCTGGTTCTGGCTCAGATTCCGATTCTGATTCTGTTTCTAATTCTGATTTTGATTCTGGTTCTGTTTCTTGTTCTGGTTCTGATTCTGGTTCTGGTTCCTGTTCTGATTCTGGTCATGATTCTGGTTCTGATTCTGATTCCGTTCCTGATTCTGGTTCTGATGTGATTCTGGTTCTCGTTCTGATTCTGGTTTTGGTTCTGATTCTTTTTCTGAGTCTGATTCTTGTTTTGATTCTGATTCCGGTTCTGGTTCCTGTTCTGATTCTGGTAATGATTCTGGTTCTGATTCTGATTCTTGATCTGATTTTGATTTTGATTCTGGTTCTGGTTCTGATTCTGATTCTTGTTCTTATTTTAATTCCAGTTCTGGTTCTGATTCTGATTCTGGTTCTTGTTCTGTTGCTGGTTGTTGTTCTTGTTCTCATTCTGATTCTGGTTCTGTTTCAAATCTGGTTCTGATTCTGGTTATGGTTCAGATTCTTATTCTGGTTCTCCTTCTCGTTCTGGTTCTTGTTCTGGTTCTGTTTCATGTTCTGATTTTGTTTATGGTTCTTATTCTGATTCTGGTTCTGGTTCTGATTCTGATTCTGATTCTGGTTCTGATTCTTGCTCTGATTCTGGTTCTGGTTCTGGTTCCAGGTCTGATTCTGGTTATGTTTCTAATCCTGATTCTGCTCCTGGTTCTGGTTCCAGTTCTGATCTGATACTGATTCTTGTTCTGATTCTGATTCTGGTTCTGGTTCTGATTCTGTTTATGATTCTGGTTCTGGTTCTGGTTCCAGGCATGATTCTGTTTCTGGTTCTGATCCTGATCCTGGTTCTGGTTTTTGTTCTGGTTTTGGTTCTAATTCTGTTTCTGATTCTTATTCTTGTTTTGAATCTGATTCCGGTTCTGTTTCCTGTTCTGATCTGGTCATGATTCTGGTTCTAATTCTGATTGTGGTTTCTTATTCTGGTTCTGTTTCTTATTCTGGTTCTGTTTCTTATTCTGGTTCAGGTTCTGGCTCTGATTTTGATTCTGATTCTGTTTATGATTCTGATTGTTGTTTTGATTCTGATTCTGGTTCTGCTTCTGATTCTTGTGTTGAGTCTGATTCCGGTTCTGGTTCCTGTTCTGATCTGGTCATGATTCTGGTTCTCATTCTGATTGTGGTTTCTTATTCTGGTTATATTTCTGATTCTGATTCTGATTCTGATACTGATTGTGTTTCTGATTCTGATTCTGGTTCTGGTTCAGATTCTGATTCTGATTCTGATTGTTGTTTTGATTCTGATTCTGGTTCTGTTTCCTGTTCTGATTCTGGTCATGATGCTGCTTCTGCTTCTGGTTCTGGTTCTGGTTCTGGTTCTGATCTGATTCTTGATCTGGTTCTGATTCTGGTTCTGGTTCTGATTCTGGTTCTATGTTCTGATTCAGAATCTGATTCTGGTTCTGATTCTGGCTCTGGTTCTGGTTCTGATTCAGATTCAGATTCTGAATCTGATTCTAGTTCTGGTTTGGGTTCTGGTTCCAGGACTGATTCTGGTTCTGTTTCTAATCCTGATTCTGGTTCTTGTTCTGGTTCCAGTTCTGATTCTGATTCTGATTCTTGTTCTGATCCTGATTCTGGTTCTGGTTCAGATTCTGATTCTGATTCCGATTGTTGTTTTCATTCAGATTCTGGTTCTGTTTCTTGTTCTGATTCTGATTCTGGTTCTGATTCTTATTCTGGTTCTCCTTCTCAATCTGGTTCTTGTTCTTGTTCTGTTTCATGTTCTGATTTTCTTCCTGGTTCTTATTCTGATTCTGATTCAGGTTAAGTTTCTTGCTCTGATTCTGGATCTGGTTCTGATTCTGATTCTGATTCTGGTTCTGGTTCTGGTTCCAAGTCTGATTCTGGTTCTGTTTCTAATCCTGATTCTGCTTCTGGTTCTGGTTCCAGTTCTGATTCTGATACTGATTCTTGTTCTGATTCTGGTTCTGGTTCTGATTCTTTTTCTGATTCTGATTCTTGTTTTGATTCTGATTCCAGTTCTGGTTCCTGTTCTGATTCTGGTCATTATTCTGGTTCTGATTCTGATTCTTGTTCTGATTTTGATTTTGATTCTGGTTCTGGTTCTGATTCTGATTCTTGTTCTTATTTTGATTCCAGTTCTGGTTCCTGTTCTGATTCTGGTCATGAGTCTGGATCTGGTTCTGATTCTGATTCTGATTCTGGTTCTTATTCTGTTGCTGGTTGTGGTTCTTGTTCTGATTCTGATTCTGGTTCTGATTCTAATTCTGGTTCTGATTCTGGTTGTGGTTCTGATTCTTATTCTGGTTCTCCTTCTCGTTCTGGTTCTTGTTCTGGTTCTGTTTCATATTCTGATTTTGTTTCTGGTTCTTATTCTGATTCTGGTTCTGGTTCTGATTCTGATTCTGATTCTGGTTCTGATTCTGGCTCTGATTCTGGTTCTGGTTCTGGTTCCAGGTTTGATTCTGGTTCTGTTTCTAATCCTGATTCTGCTTCTGGTTCTGGTTCCAGTTCTGATTCTGATACTGATTCTTGTTCTGATTCTGATTCTGGTTCTGGTTCTGATTCTGTTTATGATTCTGGTTCTGTTTCTGGTTCCATGCATGATTCTGTTTCTGGTTCTGATCCTCATCCTGGTTCTGGTTTTTGTTCTGGTTTTGGTTCTGATTCTGTTTCTGATTCTTATTCTTGTTTTGAATCTGATTCCGGTTCTGTTTCCTGTTCTGATCTGGTCATGATTCTGGTTCTAATTCTGATTGTGGTTTCTTATTCTGGTTCTGTTTCTTATTCTGGTTCTGTTTCTTATTCTGGTTCTGTTTCTTATTCTGGTTCAGGTTCTGGCTCTGATTCTGATTCTGATTCTGATTGTTGTTTTGATTCTGATTCTGGTTCTGCTTCTGATTCTTGTGTTGAGTCTGATTCCGGTTCTGGTTCCTGTTCTGATCTGGTCATGATTCTGGTTCTAATTCTGATTGTGGTTTCTTATTCTGGTTCTGTTTCTTATTCTGGTTCAGGTTCTGGCTCTGATTTTGATTCTGATTCTGTTTATGATTCAGATTGTTGTTTTGATTCTGATTCTGGTTCTGGTTCAGATTCTGATTCTGATTCAGATTGTTGTTTTGATTCTGATTCTGGTTCTGTTTCGTGTTCTGATTCTGGTCATGATGCTGCTTCTGCTTCTGGTTCTGGTTCTGGTTCTGGTTCTGATCTGATTCTGGATCTGGTTCTGATTCTGGTTCTGGTTCTGATTCTGGTTCTAGTTCTGATTCAGAATCTGATTCTGGTTCTGATTCTGGCTCTGGTTCTGGTTCTGATTCAGATTCAGATTCTGATTCTGATTCTGGTTTTGGTTTGGGTTCTGGTTCCAGGACTGATTCTGGTTCTGTTTCTAATCCTGATTCTGGTTCTTGTTCTGGTTCCAGTTCTGATTCTGATACTGATTCTTGTTCTGATTCTGATTCTGGTTCTGGTTCAGATTCTGATTCTGATTCTGATTGTTGTTTTGATTCTGATTCTGGTTCTGGTTCCTGTTCTGATTCTGGTCATGATGTTGCTTCTGCTTCTGATTCTGTTCCTGGTTCTGGTTCTGGTTCTGGTTCTGATCTGATTCTGGTTCTGGTTCTGATTCTGATTCTGGTTCTGATTCTGGTTCTGGTTCTGATTCAGAATCTGATTCTGGTTCTGATTCGGCTCTGGTTCTGGTTCTGATTCAGATTCAGATTCTGATTCTGATTCTGGTTCTGGTTTTGGTTCTTGTTCCAGGACTGATTCTGGTTCTGTTTCTAATCCTGATTCTGGTTCTTGTTCTGGTTCCAGTTCTGATTCTGATACTGATTCTTGTTTTGCATCTGATTCTGGTTCTGGTTCTGATTCTTTTTCTGATTCTGATTCTTGATTTGATTCTGATTCTGGTTCTGGTTCCTGCTCTGATTCTGGTCATGATTCTGGTTCTGTTTCTGGTTCTGGTTCTGGTTCCAGGTTTGATTCTGGTTCTGTTTCTAATCCTGATTCTGCTTCTGGTTCTGGTTCCAGTTCTGATTCTGATACTGATTCTTGTTCTGATTCTGATTCTGGTTCTGGTTCTGATTCTGTTTATGATTCTGGTTCTGGTTCTGGTTCCATGCATGATTCTGTTTCTGGTTCTGATCCTGATCCTGGTTCTGGTTTTTGTTCTGGTTTTGGTTCTGATTCTGTTTCTGATTCTTATTCTTGTTTTGAATCTGATTCCGGTTCTGTTTCCTGTTCTGATCTGGTCATGATTCTGGTTCTAATTCTGATTGTGGTTTCTTATTCTGGTTCTGTTTCTTATTCTGGTTCAGGTTCTGGCTCTGATTTTGATTCTGATTCTGTTTATGATTCAGATTGTTGTTTTGATTCTGATTCTGGTTCTGCTTCTGATTCTTGTGTTGAGTCTGATTCCGGTTCTGGTTCCTGTTCATATCTGGTCATGATTCTGGTTCTCATTCTGATTGTGGTTTCTTATTCTGGTTATATTTCTGATTCTATTCCGATTCTGATACTGATTGTGTTTCTGATTCTGATTCTGCTTCTGGTTCAGATTCTGATTCTGATTCAGATTGTTGTTTTGATTCTGATTCTAGTTCTGTTTCCTGTTCTGATTCTGGTCATGATGCTGCTTCTGCTTCTGGTTCTGGTTCTGGTTCTGGTTCTGATCTGATTCTGGATCTGGTTCTGATTCTGGTTCTGGTTCTGTTTCTGGTTCTAGTTCTGATTCAGAATCTGATTCTGGTTCTGATTCTGGCTCTGGTTCTGGTTCTGATACAGATTCAGATTCTGATTCTGATTCTGGTTCTGGTTTGGGTTCTGGTTCCAGGACTGATTCTGGTTCTGTTTCTAATCCTGATTCTGGTTCTTCTTCTGGTTCCAGTTCTGATTCTGATACTGATTCTTGTTCTGATTCTGATTCTGGTTCTGGTTCAGATTCTGATTCTGATTCTGATTGTTGTTTTGATTCTGATTCTGGTTCTGGTTCCTGTTCTGATTCTGGTCATGATGCTGCTTCTGCTTCTGATTCTGTTCCTGGTTCTGGTTCTGGTTCTGGTTCTGATCTGATTCTTCTTCTGGTTCTGATTCTGATTCTGGTTCTGATTCTGGTTCTGGTTCTGATTCAGATTCACATTCTGATTCTGATTCTGGTTCTGGTTCTGGTTCTGGTTCCAGGACTGATTCTGGTTCTGTTTCTAATCCTGATTCTGGTTCTTGTTCTGGTTCCAGTTCTGATTCTGATACTGATTTTTGTTCTGATTCTGATTCTGGTTCTGGTTCTGATTCTTTTTCTGATTCTGATTCTTGATTTGATTCTCATTCTGGTTCTGGTTCCTGTTCTGATTCTGGTCATGATTCTGGTTCTGATTCTGATTCTTGATCTGATTTTGATTTTGATTCTGGTTCTTGTTCTGATTCTGATTCTTTTTCTTATTTTGATTCCAGTTCTGGTTCCTGTTCTGATTCTGGTCATGAGTCTGGATCTGGTTCTGATTCTGATTCTGGTTCTTGTTCTGTTGCTGGTTGTGGTTCTTGTTCTGATTCTGATTCTGGTTCTGTTTCTAATTCTGGTTCTGATTCTGGTTGTGGTTCTGATTCTTATTCTGGTTCTCCGTCTCGTTCTGGTTCTTGTTCTGGTTCTGTTTCATGTTCTGATTTTGTTTCTGGTTCTTATTCTGATTCTGGTTCTGGTTCTGATTCTGATTCTGATTCTGGTTCTGATTCTTGCTCTGATTCTGGTTCTGGTTCTGATTCTGATTCTGATTCTGGTTCTGTTTCTGGTTCCAGGTCTGATTCTGGTTCTGTTTCTAATCCTGATTCTGCTTCTGGTTCTGGTTCCAGTTCTGATTCTGATACTGATTCTTGTTCTGATTCTGATTCTGGTTCTGGTTCTGATTCTTTTTCTGATTCTGATTCTTGTGTCTACTCTGATTCCAGTTCTGGTTCCTGTTCTGATTGTGGTCATGATTCTGGTTCTGATTCTGATTCTTGTTCTGATTTTGATTTTGATTCTGGTTCTTGTTTTGATTCTGATTCTGATTCTTGTTCTTATTTTGATTCCAGTTCTGGTTCCTGTTCTGATTCTGGTCATGAGTCTGGATCTGGTTCTGATTCTGATTCTGGTTCTGATTCTGATTCTGATTCTCCTTCTCGATCTGGTTCGTGTTCTGGTTCTGTTTCATGTTCTGATTTTGTTTCTGGTTCTTATTCTGGTTCTGGTTCTTATTCTCATTCTGGTCATGATTCTGCTTCTGATTCTGATTCTGTTCCTGGTTCTGGTTCTGATCTGATTCTGGTTCTGAATCTGATTCTGATTCTGGTTCTGATTCTGATTCTGATTCTGATTCTGGTTCTGATTCTTGCTCTGATTCTAGTTCTGGTTCTGGTTCTGATTCTTGTGTTGAGTCTGTTTCCAGTTCTGGTTCCTGTTCTGATCTTGTCATGATTCTGGTTCTGATTCTGATTCCGTTCCTGATTCTGGTTCTGATGTGATTCTGGTTCTGGTTCTGGTTCTGATTTGATTCTGGTTCTGATTCTGGCTCTGATTCTGGTTCTTATTCTGATTCCGTACCTCATTCTGGTTCTGATGTGATTCTGGTTCTGGTTCCAGTTCTGATTCTGGTCATGTTTCTCATTCTCATTCTGATTGTGGTTTCTTATTCTGGTTATATTTCTGGTTCTGATTCCGATTCTGATACTGATTGTGTTTCTGATTCTGATTCTGGTTCTGGTTCAGATTCTGATTCTGATTCTGATTGTTGTTTTGATTCTGATTCTGGTTCTGGTTCCTGTTCTGATTCTGGTCATGATTCTGCTTCTGATTCTGATTCTGTTCCTGGTTCTGGTTCTGGTTCTGGTTCTGGTTCTTATTCTGGCTCTGATTCTGGTCTGGTTCTGATTCAGATTCAGATTCTGATTCTTATTCAGGTTCTGGTTCTTGTTCTGGTTCCAGTTCTGATTCTGATACTGATTCTTGTTCTGATTCTGATTCTGGTTCTGGTTCTGATTCTTTTTCTGATTCTGATACTTGTTTTGATTCTGATTCTGGTTCTGGTTCCTGTTCTGATTCTGGTCGTGATTCTGGTTCTGATTCTGATTCTTGATCTGATTTTGATTTTGATACTGGTTCTGGTTCTGATTCTGAGTCTTGTTCTTATTTTGATTCCAGTTCAGGTTCTTGTTCTGATTCTGGTCATGAGTCTGGATCTGGATCTGGTTCTGATTCTGATTCTGGTTCTTGTTCTGTTGCTGGTTGTGGTTCTTGTTCTGATTCTGATTCTGGTTCTGATTCTTATTCTGGTTCTCCTTCTCGTTCTGGTTCTTGTTCTTGTTCTGTTTCATGTTCTGATTTTCTTTCTGGTTCTTATTCTGATTCTGGTTCTGGTTCTGATTCTGATTCTGATTCAGGTTCTGATTCTTGCTCTGATTCTGGATCTGGTTCTGATTCTGATTCTGATTCTGGTTCTGGTTCTGGTTCCAAGTCTGATTCTGGTTCTGTTTCTAATCCTGATTCTGCTTCTGGTTCTGGTTCCAGTTCTGATTCTGATACTGATTCTTGTTCTGATTCTGATTCTTTTTCTGGTTCTGATTCTGTTTATGATTCTGATTCTTGTTTTCATTCAGATTCCAGTTCTGGTTCCTGTTCTGATTCTGGTCATGATTCTGGTTCTGATTATGATTCTGTTTCTGGTTCTGCTTCTCGTTCTGGTTCTGGCTCAGATTCCGATTTTGATTCTGTTTCTAATTCTTATTCTGGTTCTGGTTCTGAATCTGATTTTGGTCATGAGTCTGGATCTGTTTCTGATTCTGATTCTGGTCCGATTCTGGTTCTGATTCTGTTTGTGATTCTGATTTTGATTCTGGTTCTGTTTCTTGTTCTGGTTCTGATTCTGGTTCTGGTTCCTGTTCTGATTCTGGTCATGATTCTGGTTCTGATTCTGATTCCGTTCCTGATTCTGGTTCTGATGTGATTTTGGTTCTGGTTCTGATTCTTGTTCTGATTCTGATTCTTGTTTTGATTCAGATTCCAGTTCTGGTTCCTGTTCTGATTCTGGTCATGATTCCGGTTCTGGTTCCTGTTCTGATTCTGGTAATGATTCTGGTTCTGATTCTGATTCTTGATCTGATTTTTATTTTGATTCTGGTTCTGGTTCTGATTCTGATTCTTGTTCTTATTTTGATTCCAGTTCTGGTACTGATTCTGATTCTGGTTCTTGTTCTGTTGCTGGTTGTTGTTCTTGTTCTCATTCTGATTCTGGTTCTGTTTCTAATTCTGGTTCTGATTCTGGTTATGGTTCAGATTCTTATTCTGGTTCTCCTTCTCATTCTGGTTCTTGTTCTGGTTCTGTTTCATGTACTGATTTTGTTTCTGGTTCTGATTCCGATTCTGGTTCTGGTTCTGATTCTTTTTATGATTCTGATTCTTATTTTGATTCTGATTCCAGTTCTGGTTCCAGGTCTGATTCTGGTTCTGTTTCTAATCCTGATTCTACTTCTGGTTCTGGTTCCAGTTCTGATTCTGATACTGATTCTTGTTCTGATTCTGATTCTGGTTCTGGTTCTGATTCTGTTTATGATTCTGATTCTTGTTTTGATTCTGATTCCAGTTCTGGTTCATGTTCTGATTCTGGTCATGATTCTGGTTCTGATTATGATTCTGTTTCTGGTTCTGCTTCTCGTTCTGGTTCTGGCTCAGATTCCGATTCTGATTCTGTTTCTGATTCTGATTCTCGTTCTGGTTCTGGTTCTGATTCTGATTCTGATTTTGGTCATGAGTCTGGATCTGTTTCTGATTCTGATTCTGGCTCCGATTCTGGTTCTGATTCTGATTGTGATTCTGATTTTGATTCTGGTTCTGTTTCTTGTTCTGGTTCTGATTCTGGTTCTGGTTCCTGTTCTGATTCTTCACATGATTCTGATTCCGTTCCTGATTCTGGTTCTGATGTGATTCTGGTTCTGGTTCTGTTCTGATTCTGGTTCTGATTCTGGCTCTGATTCTGGTTCTGATTCTGATTCCGTTCCTGATTCTGGTTCTGATGTGATTCTGGTTCTGGTTCCAGTTCTGATTCTGGTCATGATTCTCATTCGCATTCTGATTGTGGTTTCTTATTCTGGTTATATTTCTGGTTCTGATTCCGGTTCTGATACTGATTGTGTTTCTGATTCTTATTCTGGTTCTCCTTCTCGTTCTGGTTCTTGTTCTTGTTCTGTTTCATGTTCTGATTTTCTTTCTGGTTCTTATTCTGATTCTGGTTCTGGTTCTGATTCTGATTCTGATTCAGGTTCTGATTCTTGCTCTGATTCTGGATCTGGTTCTGATTCTGATTCTAATTCTGGTTCTGGTTCTGGTAACAAGTCTGATTCTGGTTCTGTTTCTAATCCTGATTCTGCTTCTGGTTCTGGTTCCAGTTCTGATTCTGATACTGATTCTTGTTCTGATTCTGATTCTGGTTCTGGTTCTGATTCTGTTTATGATTCTGATTCTTGTTTTGATTCTGATTCCAGTTCTGGTTCCTGTTCTGATTCTGGTCATGATTCTGGTTCTGATTATGATTCTGTTTCTGGTTCTGCTTCTCGTTCTGGTTCTGGCTCAGATTCCGATTCTGATTCTGTTTCTAATTCTGATTTTGATTCTGGTTCTGTTTCTTGTTCTGGTTCTGATTCTGGTTCTGGTTCCTGTTCTGATTCTGGTCATGATTCTGGTTCTGATTCTGATTCCGTTCCTGATTCTGGTTCTGATGTGATTCTGGTTCTCGTTCTGATTCTGGTTTTGGTTCTGATTCTTTTTCTGATTCTGATTCTTGTTTTGATTCTGATTCCGGTTCTGGTTCCTGTTCTGATTCTGGTAATGATTCTGGTTCTGATTCTGATTCTTGATCTGATTTTGATTTTGATTCTGGTTCTGGTTCTGATTCTGATTCTTGTTCTTATTTTGATTCCAGTTCTGTTTCTGATTCTGATTCTGGTTCTTGTTCTGTTGCTGGTTGTTGTTCTTGTTCTCATTCTGATTCTGGTTCTGTTTCAAATCTGGTTCTGATTCTGGTTATGGTTCAGATTCTTATTCTGGTTCTCCTTCTCGTTCTGGTTCTTGTTCTGGTTCTGTTTCATGTTCTGATTTTGTTTCTGGTTCTTATTCTGATTCTGGTTCTGGTTCTGATTCTGATTCTGATTCTGGTTCTGATTCTTGCTCTGATTCTGGTTCTGGTTCTGGTTCCAGGTCTGATTCTGGTTATGTTTCTAATCCTGATTCTGCTTCTGGTTCTGGTTCCAGTTCTGATTCTGATACTGATTCTTGTTCTGATTCTGATTCTGGTTCTGGTTCTGATTCTGTTTATGATTCTGGTTCTGGTTCTGGTTCCAGGCATGATTCTGTTTCTGGTTCTGATCCTGATCCTGGTTCTGGTTTTTGTTCTGGTTTTGGTTCTGATTCTGTTTCTGATTCTTATTCTTGTTTTGAATCTGATTCCGGTTCTGTTTCCTGTTCTGATCTGGTCATGATTCTGGTTCTAATTCTGATTGTGGTTTCTTATTCTGGTTCTGTTTCTTATTCTGGTTCTGTTTCTTATTCTGGTTCAGGTTCTGGCTCTGATTTTGATTCTGATTCTGTTTATGATTCTGATTGTTGTTTTGATTCTGATTCTGGTTCTGCTTCTGATTCTTGTGTTGAGTCTGATTCCGGTTCTGGTTCCTGTTCTGATCTGGTCATGATTCTGGTTCTCATTCTGATTGTGGTTTCTTATTCTGGTTATATTTCTGATTCTGATTCCGATTCTGATACTGATTGTGTTTCTGATTCTGATTCTGGTTCTGGTTCAGATTCTGATTCTGATTCTGATTGTTGTTTTGATTCTGATTCTGGTTCTGTTTCCTGTTCTGATTCTGGTCATGATGCTGCTTCTGCTTCTGGTTCTGGTTCTGGTTCTGGTTCTGATCTGATTCTGGATCTGGTTCTGATTCTGGTTCTGGTTCTGATTCTGGTTCTAGTTCTGATTCAGAATCTGATTCTGGTTCTGATTCTGGCTCTGGTTCTGGTTCTGATTCAGATTCAGATTCTGATTCTGATTCTAGTTCTGGTTTGGGTTCTGGTTCCAGGACTGATTCTGGTTCTGTTTCTAATCCTGATTCTGGTTCTTGTTCTGGTTCCAGTTCTGATTCTGATTCTGATTCTTGTTCTGATCCTGATTCTGGTTCTGGTTCAGATTCTGATTCTGATTCTGATTGTTGTTTTGATTCTGATTCTGGTTCTGTTTCTCATTCTGTTTCTGGCTCAGATTCTGATTCTGATTCTGGTTCTGATTCTGATTCTTGATCTGATTTTGATTTTGATTCTGGTTCTGGTTCTGATTCTGATTGTTGTTCTTATTTTGATTCCAGTTCCAGTTCCTTTTCTGATTCTGGTCATGAGTCTGGATCTGGTCCTGATTCTGATTCTGGATCTTGTTCTGTTGCTGGTTGTGGTTCTTGTTCTGATTCTGATTCTGGTTCTGTTTCTAATTCTGGTTCTGATTCTGGTTATGGTTCAGATTCTTATTCTGGTTCTCCTTCTCGTTCTGGTTCTTGTTCTGGTTCTGTTTCATGTTCTGATTTTGTTTCTGGTTCTTATTCTGATTCTGGTTCTGGTTCTGATTCTGATTCTGATTCTGGTTCTGATTCTTGCTCTGATTCTGGTTCGGGTTCTGGTTCCAGGTCTGATTCTGGTTCTGTTTCTGATCCTGATTCTGCTTCTGGTTCTGGTTCCAGTTCTGATTCTGATACTGATTCTTGTTCTGATTCTGATTCTGGTTCTGGTTCTGATTCTGTTTATGATTCTGATTCTTGTTTTGATTCTGATTCCAGTTCTGGTTCCTGTTCTGATTCTGGTCATGATTCTGGTTCTGATTATGATTCTGTTTCTGGTTCTGCTTCTCGTTCTGGTTCTGGCTCAGATTCCGATTCTGATTCTGTTTCTGATTCTGATTCTGGTTCTGGTTCTGATTCTGATTTTGGTCATGAGTCTGGATCTGTTTCTGATTCTGATTCTGGCTCCGATTCTGGTTCTGATTCTGATTGTGATTCTGATTTTGATTCTGGTTCTGTTTCTTGTTCTGGTTCTGATTCTGGTTCTGGTTCCTGTTCTGATTCTTCACATGATTCTGGTTCTGATTCTGATTCCATTCCTGATTCTGGCTCTGATTGTGGTTCTGTTTCTAATCCTAATTCTGCTTCTGGTTCTGGTTCCTGTTCTGATTCTGGTCATGATTCTGGTTCTGATTATGATTCTGTTTCTGGTTCTGCTTCTCATTCTGGTTCTGGCTCAGATTCTGATTCTGATTCTGTTTCTGATTCTGATTCTGTTTCTGGTTCTGATTCTGATTTTGGTCATGAGTCTGGATCTGTTTCTGATTCTGATTCTGGCTCCGATTCTGGTTCTGTTTCTTGTTCTGGTTCTGGTTCTGATCTGATTCTGGTTCTGATTCTGGCTCTGATTCTGGTTCTGGTTCTGATTCTGATTCTGATTCTGGTTCTGATTCTGGTTCTGGTTCTGATTCTGATCCTAATTCTGGTTCTGGTTCTGGTTCCAGGCATGATTCTGTTTATGGTTCTGATCTGATCCTGGTTCTGGTTTTTGTTCTGGTTTTGGTTCTGATTCTGTTTCTGATTCTTATTCTTGTTTTGATTCTGATTCTGGTTCTGGTTCCTGTTCTGATTCTGGTCATGATGCTGCTTCTGCTTCTGATTCTGTTCGTGGTTCTGGTTCTGGTTCTGGTTCTGATCTGATTCTGGTTTTGGTTCTGATTCTGATTCTGGTTCTGATTCTGGTTCTGGTTCTGATTCAGAATCTGATTCTGGTTCTGATTCGGCTCTGGTTCTGGTTCTGATTCTGATTCAGATTCTGATTCTGATTCTGGTTCTGGTTTTGGTTCTTGTTCCAGGACTGATTCTGGTTCTGTTTCTAATCCTGATTCTGGTTCTTCTTCTGGTTCCAGTTCTGATTCTGATACTGATTCTTGTTCTGAATCTGATTCTGGTTCTGGTTCTGATTCTTTTTCTGATTCTGATTCTTGATTTGATTCTGATTCTGGTTCTGGTTCCTATTCTGATTCTGGTCATGATTCTGGTTCTGTTTCTGATTCTTGATCTGATTTTGATTTTGATTCTGGTTCTGGTTCTGATTCTGATTCTTTTTCTTATTTTGATTGCAGTTCTGGTTCCTGTTCTGATTCTGGTCATGAGTCTGGATCTGATTCTGAATCTTGTTCTGATTTTGATTTTGATTCTGGTTCTGGTTCTGATTCTGATTCTTGTTCTTATTTTGATTCCAGTTCTGGTTCCTGTACTGATTCTGGTCATGAGTCTGGATCTGGTTCTGATTCTGATTCTGATTCTGGTTCTTGTTCTGTTGCTGGTTGTGGTTCTTGTTCTGATTCTGATTCTTGTTCTGATTCTAATTCTGGTTCTGATTCTGGTTGTGGTTCTGATTCTTATTCTGGTTCTCCTTCTCGTTCTGGTTCTTGTTCTGGTTCTGTTTCATATTCTGATTTTGTTTCTGGTTCTTATTCTGATTCTGGTTCTGGTTCTGATTCTGATTCTGATTCAGGTTCTGATTCTGGCTCTGATTCTGGTTCTGGTTCTGGTTCCAGGTTTGATTCTGGTTCTGTTTCTAATCCTGATTCTGCTTCTGGTTCTGGTTCCAGTTCTGATTCTGATACTGATTCTTGTTCTGATTCTGATTCTGGTTCTGGTTCTGATTCTGTTTATGATTCTGGTTCTGTTTCTGGTTCCATGCATGATTCTGTTTCTGGTTCTGATCCTGATCCTGGTTCTGGTTTTTGTTCTGGTTTTGGTTCTGATTCTGTTTCTGATTCTTATTCTTGTTTTGAATCTGATTCCGGTTCTGTTTCCTGTTCTGATCTGGTCATGATTCTGGTTCTAATTCTGATTGTGGTTTCTTATTCTGGTTCTGTTTCTTATTCTGGTTCAGGTTCTGGCTCTGATTTTGATTCTGATTCTGTTTATGATTCAGATTGTTGTTTTGATTCTGATTCTGGTTCTGCTTCTGATTCTTGTGTTGAGTCTGATTCCGGTTCTGGTTCCTGTTCTGATCTGGTCATGATTCTGGTTCTCATTCTGATTGTGGTTTCTTATTCTGGTTATATTTCTGATTCTATTCCGATTCTGATACTGATTGTGTTTCTGATTCTGATTCTGGTTCTGGTTCAGATTCTGATTCTGATTCAGATTGTTGTTTTGATTCTGATTCTGGTTCTGTTTCCTGTTCTGATTCTGGTCATGATGCTGCTTCTGCTTCTGGTTCTGGTTCTGGTTCTGGTTCTGATCTGATTCTGGATCTGGTTCTGATTCTGGTTCTGGTTCTGATTCTGGTTCTAGTTCTGATTCAGAATCTGATTCTGGTTCTGATTCTGGCTCTGGTTCTGGTTCTGATTCAGATTCAGATTCTGATTCTGATTCTGGTTCTGGTTTGGGTTCTGGTTCCAGGACTGATTCTGGTTCTGTTTCTAATCCTGATTCTGGTTCTTGTTCTGGTTCCAGTTCTGATTCTGATACTGATTCTTGTTCTGATTCTGATTCTGGTTCTGGTTCAGATTCTGATTCTGATTCTGATTGTTGTTTTGATTCTGATTCTGGTTCTGGTTCCTGTTCTGATTCTGGTCATGATGCTGCTTCTGCTTCTGATTCTGTTCCTGGTTCTGGTTCTGGTTCTGGTTCTGATCTGATTCTGGTTCTGGTTCTGATTCTGATTCTGGTTCTGATTCTGGTTCTGGTTCTGATTCAGAATCTGATTCTGGTTCTGATTCGGCTCTGGTTCTGGTTCTGATTCAGATTCAGATTCTGATTCTGATTCTGGTTCTGGTTTTGGTTCTTGTTCCAGGACTGATTCTGGTTCTGTTTCTAATCCTGATTCTGGTTCTTGTTCTGGTTCCAGTTCTGATTCTGATACTGATTCTTGTTCTGTATCTGATTCTGGTTCTGGTTCTGATTCTGGTTGTGGTTCTGATTCTTATTCTGGTTCTCCGTGTCGTTCTGGTTCTTGTTCTGGTTCTGTTTCATGTTCTGATTTTGTTTCTGGTTCTTATTCTGATTCTGGTTCTGGTTCTGATTCTGATTCTGATTCTGGTTCTGATTCTTGCTCTGATTCTGGTTCTGGTTCTGATTCTGATTCTGATTCTGGTTCTGTTTCTGGTTCCAGGTCTGATTCTGGTTCTGTTTCTAATCCTGATTCTGCTTCTGGTTCTGGTTCCAGTTCTGATTCTGATACTGATTCTTGTTCTGATTCTGATTCTGGTTCTGGTTCTGATTCTTTTTCTGATTCTGATTCTTGTGTCTACTCTGATTCCAGTTCTGGTTCCTGTTCTGATTGTGGTCATGATTCTGGTTCTGATTCTGATTCTTGTTCTGATTTTGATTTTGATTCTGGTTCTTGTTTTGATTCTGATTCTGATTCTTGTTCTTATTTTGATTCCAGTTCTGGTTCCTGTTCTGATTCTGGTCATGAGTCTGGATCTGGTTCTGATTCTGATTCTGGTTCTGATACTGATTCTGATTCTCCTTCTCGATCTGGTTCGTGTTCTGGTTCTGTTTCATGTTCTGATTTTGTTTCTGGTTCTTATTCTGGTTCTGGTTCTTATTCTCATTCTGGTCATGATTCTGCTTCTGATTCTGATTCTGTTCCTGGTTCTGGTTCTGATCTGATTCTGGTTCTGAATCTGATTCTGATTCTGGTTCTGATTCTGATTCTGATTCTGATTCTGGTTCTGATTCTTGCTCTGATTCTAGTTCTGGTTCTGGTTCTGATTCTTGTGTTGAGTCTGTTTCCAGTTCTGGTTCCTGTTCTGATCTTGTCATGATTCTGGTTCTGATTCTGATTCCGTTCCTGATTCTGGTTCTGATGTGATTCTGGTTCTGGTTCTGGTTCTGATTTGATTCTGGTTCTGATTCTGGCTCTGATTCTGGTTCTTATTCTGATTCCGTACCTCATTCTGGTTCTGATGTGATTCTGGTTCTGGTTCCAGTTCTGATTCTGGTCATGTTTCTCATTCTCATTCTGATTGTGCTTTCTTATTCTGGTTATATTTCTGGTTCTGATTCCGATTCTGATACTGATTGTGTTTCTGATTCTGATTCTGGTTCTGGTTCAGATTCTGATTCTGATTCTGATTGTTGTTTTGATTCTGATTCTGGTTCTGGTTCCTGTTCTGATTCTGGTCATGATTCTGCTTCTGATTCTGATTCTGTTCCTGGTTCTGGTTCTGGTTCTGGTTCTGGTTCTTATTCTGGCTCTGATTCTGGTCTGGTTCTGATTCAGATTCAGATTCTGATTCTTATTCAGGTTCTGGTTCTTGTTCTGGTTCCAGTTCTGATTCTGATACTGATTCTTGTTCTGATTCTGATTCTGGTTCTGGTTCTGATTCTTTTTCTGATTCTGATACTTGTTTTGATTCTGATTCTGGTTCTGGTTCCTGTTCTGATTCTGGTCGTGATTCTGGTTCTGATTCTGATTCTTGATCTGATTTTGATTTTGATACTGGTTCTGGTTCTGATTCTGAGTCTTGTTCTTATTTTGATTCCAGTTCAGGTTCTTGTTCTGATTCTGGTCATGAGTCTGGATCTGGATCTGGTTCTGATTCTGATTCTGGTTCTTGTTCTGTTGCTGGTTGTGGTTCTTGTTCTGATTCTGATTCTGGTTCTGATTCTTATTCTGGTTCTCCTTCTCGTTCTGGTTCTTGTTCTTGTTCTGTTTCATGTTCTGATTTTCTTTCTGGTTCTTATTCTGATTCTGGTTCTGGTTCTGATTCTGATTCTGATTCAGGTTCTGATTCTTGCTCTGATTCTGGATCTGGTTCTGATTCTGATTCTGATTCTGGTTCTGGTTCTGGTTCCAAGTCTGATTCTGGTTCTGTTTCTAATCCTGATTCTGCTTCTGGTTCTGGTTCCAGTTCTGATTCTGATACTGATTCTTGTTCTGATTCTGATTCTTTTTCTGGTTCTGATTCTGTTTATGATTCTGATTCTTGTTTTCATTCAGATTCCAGTTCTGGTTCCTGTTCTGATTCTGGTCATGATTCTGGTTCTGATTATGATTCTGTTTCTGGTTCTGCTTCTCGTTCTGGTTCTGGCTCAGATTCCGATTTTGATTCTGTTTCTAATTCTTATTCTGGTTCTGGTTCTGAATCTGATTTTGGTCATGAGTCTGGATCTGTTTCTGATTCTGATTCTGGCTCCGATTCTGGTTCTGATTCTGTTTGTGATTCTGATTTTGATTCTGGTTCTGTTTCTTGTTCTGGTTCTGATTCTGGTTCTGGTTCCTGTTCTGATTCTGGTCATGATTCTGGTTCTGATTCTGATTCCGTTCCTGATTCTGGTTCTGATGTGATTTTGGTTCTGGTTCTGATTCTTGTTCTGATTCTGATTCTTGTTTTGATTCAGATTCCAGTTCTGGTTCCTGTTCTGATTCTGGTCATGATTCCGGTTCTGGTTCCTGTTCTGATTCTGGTAATGATTCTGGTTCTGATTCTGATTCTTGATCTGATTTTTATTTTGATTCTGGTTCTGGTTCTGATTCTGATTCTTGTTCTTATTTTGATTCCAGTTCTGGTACTGATTCTGATTCTGGTTCTTGTTCTGTTGCTGGTTGTTGTTCTTGTTCTCATTCTGATTCTGGTTCTGTTTCTAATTCTGGTTCTGATTCTGGTTATGGTTCAGATTCTTATTCTGGTTCTCCTTCTCATTCTGGTTCTTGTTCTGGTTCTGTTTCATGTTCTGATTTTGTTTCTGGTTCTGATTCCGATTCTGGTTCTGGTTCTGATTCTTTTTATGATTCTGATTCTTATTTTGATTCTGATTCCAGTTCTGGTTCCAGGTCTGATTCTGGTTCTGTTTCTAATCCTGATTCTACTTCTGGTTCTGGTTCCAGTTCTGATTCTGATACTGATTCTTGTTCTGATTCTGATTCTGGTTCTGGTTCTGATTCTGTTTATGATTCTGATTCTTGTTTTGATTCTGATTCCAGTTCTGGTTCATGTTCTGATTCTGGTCATGATTCTGGTTCTGATTATGATTCTGTTTCTGGTTCTGCTTCTCGTTCTGGTTCTGGCTCAGATTCCGATTCTGATTCTGTTTCTGATTCTGATTCTCGTTCTGGTTCTGGTTCTGATTCTGATTCTGATTTTGGTCATGAGTCTGGATCTGTTTCTGATTCTGATTCTGGCTCCGATTCTGGTTCTGATTCTGATTGTGATTCTGATTTTGATTCTGGTTCTGTTTCTTGTTCTGGTTCTGATTCTGGTTCTGGTTCCTGTTCTGATTCTTCACATGATTCTGATTCCGTTCCTGATTCTGGTTCTGATGTGATTCTGGTTCTGGTTCTGTTCTGATTCTGGTTCTGATTCTGGCTCTGATTCTGGTTCTGATTCTGATTCCGTTCCTGATTCTGGTTCTGATGTGATTCTGGTTCTGGTTCCAGTTCTGATTCTGGTCATGATTCTCATTCGCATTCTGATTGTGGTTTCTTATTCTGGTTATATTTCTGGTTCTGATTCCGGTTCTGATACTGATTGTGTTTCTGATTCTTATTCTGGTTCTCCTTCTCGTTCTGGTTCTTGTTCTTGTTCTGTTTCATGTTCTGATTTTCTTTCTGGTTCTTATTCTGATTCTGGTTCTGGTTCTGATTCTGATTCTGATTCAGGTTCTGATTCTTGCTCTGATTCTGGATCTGGTTCTGATTCTGATTCTAATTCTGGTTCTGGTTCTGGTAACAAGTCTGATTCTGGTTCTGTTTCTAATCCTGATTCTGCTTCTGGTTCTGGTTCCAGTTCTGATTCTGATACTGATTCTTGTTCTGATTCTGATTCTGGTTCTGGTTCTGATTCTGTTTATGATTCTGATTCTTGTTTTGATTCTGATTCCAGTTCTGGTTCCTGTTCTGATTCTGGTCATGATTCTGGTTCTGATTATGATTCTGTTTCTGGTTCTGCTTCTCGTTCTGGTTCTGGCTCAGATTCCGATTCTGATTCTGTTTCTAATTCTGATTTTGATTCTGGTTCTGTTTCTTGTTCTGGTTCTGATTCTGGTTCTGGTTCCTGTTCTGATTCTGGTCATGATTCTGGTTCTGATTCTGATTCCGTTCCTGATTCTGGTTCTGATGTGATTCTGGTTCTCGTTCTGATTCTGGTTTTGGTTCTGATTCTTTTTCTGATTCTGATTCTTGTTTTGATTCTGATTCCGGTTCTGGTTCCTGTTCTGATTCTGGTAATGATTCTGGTTCTGATTCTGATTCTTGATCTGATTTTGATTTTGATTCTGGTTCTGGTTCTGATTCTGATTCTTGTTCTTATTTTGATTCCAGTTCTGTTTCTGATTCTGATTCTGGTTCTTGTTCTGTTGCTGGTTGTTGTTCTTGTTCTCATTCTGATTCTGGTTCTGTTTCAAATCTGGTTCTGATTCTGGTTATGGTTCAGATTCTTATTCTGGTTCTCCTTCTCGTTCTGGTTCTTGTTCTGGTTCTGTTTCATGTTCTGATTTTGTTTCTGGTTCTTATTCTGATTCTGGTTCTGGTTCTGATTCTGATTCTGATTCTGGTTCTGATTCTTGCTCTGATTCTGGTTCTGGTTCTGGTTCCAGGTCTGATTCTGGTTATGTTTCTAATCCTGATTCTGCTTCTGGTTCTGGTTCCAGTTCTGATTCTGATACTGATTCTTGTTCTGATTCTGATTCTGGTTCTGGTTCTGATTCTGTTTATGATTCTGGTTCTGGTTCTGGTTCCAGGCATGATTCTGTTTCTGGTTCTGATCCTGATCCTGGTTCTGGTTTTTGTTCTGGTTTTGGTTCTGATTCTGTTTCTGATTCTTATTCTTGTTTTGAATCTGATTCCGGTTCTGTTTCCTGTTCTGATCTGGTCATGATTCTGGTTCTAATTCTGATTGTGGTTTCTTATTCTGGTTCTGTTTCTTATTCTGGTTCTGTTTCTTATTCTGGTTCAGGTTCTGGCTCTGATTTTGATTCTGATTCTGTTTATGATTCTGATTGTTGTTTTGATTCTGATTCTGGTTCTGCTTCTGATTCTTGTGTTGAGTCTGATTCCGGTTCTGGTTCCTGTTCTGATCTGGTCATGATTCTGGTTCTCATTCTGATTGTGGTTTCTTATTCTGGTTATATTTCTGATTCTGATTCCGATTCTGATACTGATTGTGTTTCTGATTCTGATTCTGGTTCTGGTTCAGATTCTGATTCTGATTCTGATTGTTGTTTTGATTCTGATTCTGGTTCTGTTTCCTGTTCTGATTCTGGTCATGATGCTGCTTCTGCTTCTGGTTCTGGTTCTGGTTCTGGTTCTGATCTGATTCTGGATCTGGTTCTGATTCTGGTTCTGGTTCTGATTCTGGTTCTAGTTCTGATTCAGAATCTGATTCTGGTTCTGATTCTGGCTCTGGTTCTGGTTCTGATTCAGATTCAGATTCTGATTCTGATTCTAGTTCTGGTTTGGGTTCTGGTTCCAGGACTGATTCTGGTTCTGTTTCTAATCCTGATTCTGGTTCTTGTTCTGGTTCCAGTTCTTATTCTGATTCTGATTCTTGTTCTGATCCTGATTCTGGTTCTGGTTCAGATTCTGATTCTGATTCTGATTGTTGTTTTGATTCTGATTCTGGTTCTGTTTCTCATTCTGTTTCTGGCTCAGATTCTGATTCTGATTCTGGTTCTGATTCTGATTCTTGATCTGATTTTGATTTTGATTCTGGTTCTGGTTCTGATTCTGATTGTTGTTCTTATTTTGATTCCAGTTCCAGTTCCTTTTCTGATTCTGGTCATGAGTCTGGATCTGGTCCTGATTCTGATTCTGGATCTTGTTCTGTTGCTGGTTGTGGTTCTTGTTCTGATTCTGATTCTGGTTCTGTTTCTAATTCTGGTTCTGATTCTGGTTATGGTTCAGATTCTTATTCTGGTTCTCCTTCTCGTTCTGGTTCTTGTTCTGGTTCTGTTTCATGTTCTGATTTTGTTTCTGGTTCTTATTCTGATTCTGGTTCTGGTTCTGATTCTGATTCTGATTCTGGTTCTGATTCTTGCTCTGATTCTGGTTCGGGTTCTGGTTCCAGGTCTGATTCTGGTTCTGTTTCTGATCCTGATTCTGCTTCTGGTTCTGGTTCCAGTTCTGATTCTGATACTGATTCTTGTTCTGATTCTGATTCTGGTTCTGGTTCTGATTCTGTTTATGATTCTGATTCTTGTTTTGATTCTGATTCCAGTTCTGGTTCCTGTTCTGATTCTGGTCATGATTCTGGTTCTGATTATGATTCTGTTTCTGGTTCTGCTTCTCGTTCTGGTTCTGGCTCAGATTCCGATTCTGATTCTGTTTCTGATTCTGATTCTGGTTCTGGTTCTGATTCTGATTTTGGTCATGAGTCTGGATCTGTTTCTGATTCTGATTCTGGCTCCGATTCTGGTTCTGATTCTGATTGTGATTCTGATTTTGATTCTGGTTCTGTTTCTTGTTCTGGTTCTGATTCTGGTTCTGGTTCCTGTTCTGATTCTTCACATGATTCTGGTTCTGATTCTGATTCCATTCCTGATTCTGGCTCTGATTGTGGTTCTGTTTCTAATCCTAATTCTGCTTCTGGTTCTGGTTCCTGTTCTGATTCTGGTCATGATTCTGGTTCTGATTATGATTCTGTTTCTGGTTCTGCTTCTCATTCTGGTTCTGGCTCAGATTCTGATTCTGATTCTGTTTCTGATTCTGATTCTGTTTCTGGTTCTGATTCTGATTTTGGTCATGAGTCTGGATCTGTTTCTGATTCTGATTCTGGCTCCGATTCTGGTTCTGTTTCTTGTTCTGGTTCTGGTTCTGATCTGATTCTGGTTCTGATTCTGGCTCTGATTCTGGTTCTGGTTCTGATTCTGATTCTGATTCTGGTTCTGATTCTGGTTCTGGTTCTGATTCTGATCCTAATTCTGGTTCTGGTTCTGGTTCCAGGCATGATTCTGTTTATGGTTCTGATCTGATCCTGGTTCTGGTTTTTGTTCTGGTTTTGGTTCTGATTCTGTTTCTGATTCTTATTCTTGTTTTGATTCTGATTCTGGTTCTGGTTCCTGTTCTGATTCTGGTCATGATGCTGCTTCTGCTTCTGATTCTGTTCGTGGTTCTGGTTCTGGTTCTGGTTCTGATCTGATTCTGGTTTTGGTTCTGATTCTGATTCTGGTTCTGATTCTGGTTCTGGTTCTGATTCAGAATCTGATTCTGGTTCTGATTCGGCTCTGGTTCTGGTTCTGATTCTGATTCAGATTCTGATTCTGATTCTGGTTCTGGTTTTGGTTCTTGTTCCAGGACTGATTCTGGTTCTGTTTCTAATCCTGATTCTGGTTCTTCTTCTGGTTCCAGTTCTGATTCTGATACTGATTCTTGTTCTGAATCTGATTCTGGTTCTGGTTCTGATTCTTTTTCTGATTCTGATTCTTGATTTGATTCTGATTCTGGTTCTGGTTCCTATTCTGATTCTGGTCATGATTCTGGTTCTGTTTCTGATTCTTGATCTGATTTTGATTTTGATTCTGGTTCTGGTTCTGATTCTGATTCTTTTTCTTATTTTGATTGCAGTTCTGGTTCCTGTTCTGATTCTGGTCATGAGTCTGGATCTGATTCTGATTCTTGTTCTGATTTTGATTTTGATTCTGGTTCTGGTTCTGATTCTGATTCTTGTTCTTATTTTGATTCCAGTTCTGGTTCCTGTACTGATTCTGGTCATGAGTCTGGATCTGGTTCTGATTCTGATTCTGATTCTGGTTCTTGTTCTGTTGCTGGTTGTGGTTCTTGTTCTGATTCTGATTCTTGTTCTGATTCTAATTCTGGTTCTGATTCTGGTTGTGGTTCTGATTCTTATTCTGGTTCTCCTTCTCGTTCTGGTTCTTGTTCTGGTTCTGTTTCATATTCTGATTTTGTTTCTGGTTCTTATTCTGATTCTGGTTCTGGTTCTGATTCTGATTCTGATTCAGGTTCTGATTCTGGCTCTGATTCTGGTTCTGGTTCTGGTTCCAGGTTTGATTCTGGTTCTGTTTCTAATCCTGATTCTGCTTCTGGTTCTGGTTCCAGTTCTGATTCTGATACTGATTCTTGTTCTGATTCTGATTCTGGTTCTGGTTCTGATTCTGTTTATGATTCTGGTTCTGTTTCTGGTTCCATGCATGATTCTGTTTCTGGTTCTGATCCTGATCCTGGTTCTGGTTTTTGTTCTGGTTTTGGTTCTGATTCTGTTTCTGATTCTTATTCTTGTTTTGAATCTGATTCCGGTTCTGTTTCCTGTTCTGATCTGGTCATGATTCTGGTTCTAATTCTGATTGTGGTTTCTTATTCTGGTTCTGTTTCTTATTCTGGTTCAGGTTCTGGCTCTGATTTTGATTCTGATTCTGTTTATGATTCAGATTGTTGTTTTGATTCTGATTCTGGTTCTGCTTCTGATTCTTGTGTTGAGTCTGATTCCGGTTCTGGTTCCTGTTCTGATCTGGTCATGATTCTGGTTCTCATTCTGATTGTGGTTTCTTATTCTGGTTATATTTCTGATTCTATTCCGATTCTGATACTGATTGTGTTTCTGATTCTGATTCTGGTTCTGGTTCAGATTCTGATTCTGATTCAGATTGTTGTTTTGATTCTGATTCTGGTTCTGTTTCCTGTTCTGATTCTGGTCATGATGCTGCTTCTGCTTCTGGTTCTGGTTCTGGTTCTGGTTCTGATCTGATTCTGGATCTGGTTCTGATTCTGGTTCTGGTTCTGATTCTGGTTCTAGTTCTGATTCAGAATCTGATTCTGGTTCTGATTCTGGCTCTGGTTCTGGTTCTGATTCAGATTCAGATTCTGATTCTGATTCTGGTTCTGGTTTGGGTTCTGGTTCCAGGACTGATTCTGGTTCTGTTTCTAATCCTGATTCTGGTTCTTGTTCTGGTTCCAGTTCTGATTCTGATACTGATTCTTGTTCTGATTCTGATTCTGGTTCTGGTTCAGATTCTGATTCTGATTCTGATTGTTGTTTTGATTCTGATTCTGGTTCTGGTTCCTGTTCTGATTCTGGTCATGATGCTGCTTCTGCTTCTGATTCTGTTCCTGGTTCTGGTTCTGGTTCTGGTTCTGATCTGATTCTGGTTCTGGTTCTGATTCTGATTCTGGTTCTGATTCTGGTTCTGGTTCTGATTCAGAATCTGATTCTGGTTCTGATTCGGCTCTGGTTCTGGTTCTGATTCAGATTCAGATTCTGATTCTGATTCTGGTTCTGGTTTTGGTTCTTGTTCCAGGACTGATTCTGGTTCTGTTTCTAATCCTGATTCTGGTTCTTGTTCTGGTTCCAGTTCTGATTCTGATACTGATTCTTGTTCTGTATCTGATTCTGGTTCTGGTTCTGATTCTTTTTCTGATTCTGATTCTTGATTTGATTCTGATTCTGGTTCTGGTTCCTGCTCTGATTCTGGTCATGATTCTGGTTCTGTTTCTGGTTCTGGTTCTGGTTCCAGGTTTGATTCTGGTTCTGTTTCTAATCCTGATTCTGCTTCTGGTTCTGGTTCCAGTTCTGATTCTGATACTGATTCTTGTTCTGATTCTGATTCTGGTTCTGGTTCTGATTCTGTTTATGATTCTGGTTCTGGTTCTGGTTCCATGCATGATTCTGTTTCTGGTTCTGATCCTGATCCTGGTTCTGGTTTTTGTTCTGGTTTTGGTTCTGATTCTGTTTCTGATTCTTATTCTTGTTTTGAATCTGATTCCGGTTCTGTTTCCTGTTCTGATCTGGTCATGATTCTGGTTCTAATTCTGATTGTGGTTTCTTATTCTGGTTCTGTTTCTTATTCTGGTTCAGGTTCTGGCTCTGATTTTGATTCTGATTCTGTTTATGATTCAGATTGTTGTTTTGATTCTGATTCTGGTTCTGCTTCTGATTCTTGTGTTGAGTCTGATTCCGGTTCTGGTTCCTGTTCTGATCTGGTCATGATTCTGGTTCTCATTCTGATTGTGGTTTCTTATTCTGGTTATATTTCTGATTCTATTCCGATTCTGATACTGATTGTGTTTCTGATTCTGATTCTGCTTCTGGTTCAGATTCTGATTCTGATTCAGATTGTTGTTTTGATTCTGATTCTGGTTCTGTTTCCTGTTCTGATTCTGGTCATGATGCTGCTTCTGCTTCTGGTTCTGGTTCTGGTTCTGGTTCTGATCTGATTCTGGATCTGGTTCTGATTCTGGTTCTGGTTCTGATTCTGGTTCTAGTTCTGATTCAGAATCTGATTCTGGTTCTGATTCTGGCTCTGGTTCTGGTTCTGATTCAGATTCAGATTCTGATTCTGATTCTGGTTCTGGTTTGGGTTCTGGTTCCAGGACTGATTCTGGTTCTGTTTCTAATCCTGATTCTGGTTCTTGTTCTGGTTCCAGTTCTGATTCTGATACTGATTCTTGTTCTGATTCTGATTCTGGTTCTGGTTCAGATTCTGATTCTGATTCTGATTGTTGTTTTGATTCTGATTCTGGTTCTGGTTCCTGTTCTGATTCTGGTCATGATGCTGCTTCTGCTTCTGATTCTGTTCCTGGTTCTGGTTCTGGTTCTGGTTCTGATCTGATTCTGGTTCTGGTTCTGATTCTGATTCTGGTTCTGATTCTGGTTCTGGTTCTGATTCAGAATCTTATTCTGGTTCTGATTCGGCTCTGGTTCTGGTTCTGATTCAGATTCAGATTCTGATTCTGATTCTGGTTCTGGTTTTGGTTCTTGTTCCAGGACTGATTCTGGTTCTGTTTCTAATCCTGATTCTGGTTCTTGTTCTGGTTCCAGTTCTGATTCTGATACTGATTCTTGTTCTGCATCTGATTCTGGTTCTGGTTCTGATTCTTTTTCTGATTCGGATTCTTGATTTGATTCTGATTCTGGTTCTGGTTCCTGTTCTGATTCTGGTCATGATTCTGGTTCTGTTTCTGATTCTTGATCTGATTTTGATTTTTATTCTGGTTCTGGTTCTGATTCTGATTCTTTTTCTTATTTTGATTGCAGTTCTGGTTCCTGTTCTGATTCTGGTCATGAGTCTGGATCTGATTCTGATTCTTGTTCTGATTTTGATTTTGATTCTGGTTCTGGTTCTGATTCTGATTCTTGTTCTTATTTTGATTCCAGTTCTGGTTCCTGTTCTGATTCTGGTCATGAGTCTGGATCTGGTTCTGATTCTGATTCTGGTTCTTGTTCTGTTGCTGGTTGTGGTTCTTGTTCTGATTCTGATTCTGATTCTGATTCTAATTCTGGTTCTGATTCTGGTTGTGGTTCTGATTCTTATTCTGCTTCTCCTTCTCGTTCTGGTTCTTGTTCTGGTTCTGTTTCATATTCTGATTTTGTTTCTGGTTCTTATTCTGATTCTGGTTCTGGTTCTGATTCTGATTCTGATTCTGGTTCTGATTCTGGCTCTGATTCTGGTTCTGGTTCTGGTTCCAGGTCTGATTCTGGTTCTGTTTCAAATCCTGATTCTGCTTCTGGTTCTGGTTCCTGTTCTGATTCTGGTCATGATTCTGGTTCTTATTATGATTCTGGTTCTGGTTCTGCTTCTCGTTCTGGTTCTGATTCTGATTTTGGTCATGAGTCTGGATCTGTTTCTGATTCTGATTCTGGCTCCGATTCTGGTTCTGATTCTGATTGTGATTCTGATTTTGATTCTGGTTCTGTTTCTTGTTCTGATTCTGATTCTGGTTCTGATTCTTATTCTGGTTCTCCTTCTCGTTCTGGTTCTTGTTCTTGTTCTGTTTCATGTTCTGATTTTCTTTCTGGTTCTTATTCTGATTCTGGTTCTGGTTCTGATTCTGATTCTGATTCAGGTTCTGATTCTTGCTCTGATTCTGGATCTGGTTCTGATTCTGATTCTGATTCTGTTTCTGGTTCTGGTTCCAAGTCTGATTCTGGTTCTGTTTCTAATCCTGATTCTGCTTCTGGTTCTGGTTCCAGTTCTGATTCTGATACTGATTCTTGTTCTGATTCTGATTCTGGTTCTGGTTCTGATTCTTTTTCTGATTCTGATTCTTGATTTGATTCTGATTCTGGTTCTGGTTCCTATTCTGATTCTGGTCATGATTCTGGTTCTGTTTCTGATTCTTGATCTGATTTTGATTTTGATTCTGGTTCTGGTTCTGATTCTGATTCTTTTTCTTATTTTGATTGCAGTTCTGGTTCCTGTTCTGATTCTGGTCATGAGTCTGGATCTGATTCTGTGACTTGTTCTGATTTTGATTTTGATTCTGGTTCTGGTTCTGATTCTGATTCTTGTTCTTATTTTGATTCCAGTTCTGGTTCCTGTACTGATTCTGGTCATGAGTCTGGATCTGGTTCTGATTCTGATTCTGATTCTGGTTCTTGTTCTGTTGCTGGTTGTGGTTCTTGTTCTGATTCTGATTCTTGTTCTGATTCTAATTCTGGTTCTGATTCTGGTTGTGGTTCTGATTCTTATTCTGGTTCTCCTTCTCGTTCTGGTTCTTGTTCTGGTTCTGTTTCATATTCTGATTTTGTTTCTGGTTCTTATTCTGATTCTGGTTCTGGTTCTGATTCTGATTCTGATTCAGGTTCTGATTCTGGCTCTGATTCTGGTTCTGGTTCTGGTTCCAGGTTTGATTCTGGTTCTGTTTCTAATCCTGATTCTGCTTCTGGTTCTGGTTCCAGTTCTGATTCTGATACTGATTCTTGTTCTGATTCTGATTCTGGTTCTGGTTCTGATTCTGTTTATGATTCTGGTTCTGTTTCTGGTTCCATGCATGATTCTGTTTCTGGTTCTGATCCTGATCCTGGTTCTGGTTTTTGTTCTGGTTTTGGTTCTGATTCTGTTTCTGATTCTTATTCTTGTTTTGAATCTGATTCCGGTTCTGTTTCCTGTTCTGATCTGGTCATGATTCTGGTTCTAATTCTGATTGTGGTTTCTTATTCTGGTTCTGTTTCTTATTCTGGTTCAGGTTCTGGCTCTGATTTTGATTCTGATTCTGTTTATGATTCAGATTGTTGTTTTGATTCTGATTCTGGTTCTGCTTCTGATTCTTGTGTTGAGTCTGATTCCGGTTCTGGTTCCTGTTCTGATCTGGTCATGATTCTGGTTCTCATTCTGATTGTGGTTTCTTATTCTGGTTATATTTCTGATTCTATTCCGATTCTGATACTGATTGTGTTTCTGATTCTGATTCTGGTTCTGGTTCAGATTCTGATTCTGATTCAGATTGTTGTTTTGATTCTGATTCTGGTTCTGTTTCCTGTTCTGATTCTGGTCATGATGCTGCTTCTGCTTCTGGTTCTGGTTCTGGTTCTGGTTCTGATCTGATTCTGGATCTGGTTCTGATTCTGGTTCTGGTTCTGATTCTGGTTCTAGTTCTGATTCAGAATCTGATTCTGGTTCTGATTCTGGCTCTGGTTCTGGTTCTGATTCAGATTCAGATTCTGATTCTGATTCTGGTTCTGGTTTGGGTTCTGGTTCCAGGACTGATTCTGGTTCTGTTTCTAATCCTGATTCTGGTTCTTGTTCTGGTTCCAGTTCTGATTCTGATACTGATTCTTGTTCTGATTCTGATTCTGGTTCTGGTTCAGATTCTGATTCTGATTCTGATTGTTGTTTTGATTCTGATTCTGGTTCTGGTTCCTGTTCTGATTCTGGTCATGATGCTGCTTCTGCTTCTGATTCTGTTCCTGGTTCTGGTTCTGGTTCTGGTTCTGATCTGATTCTGGTTCTGGTTCTGATTCTGATTCTGGTTCTGATTCTGGTTCTGGTTCTGATTCAGAATCTGATTCTGGTTCTGATTCGGCTCTGGTTCTGGTTCTGATTCAGATTCAGATTCTGATTCTGATTCTGGTTCTGGTTTTGGTTCTTGTTCCAGGACTGATTCTGGTTCTGTTTCTAATCCTGATTCTGGTTCTTGTTCTGGTTCCAGTTCTGATTCTGATACTGATTCTTGTTCTGTATCTGATTCTGGTTCTGGTTCTGATTCTTTTTCTGATTCTGATTCTTGATTTGATTCTGATTCTGGTTCTGGTTCCTGCTCTGATTCTGGTCATGATTCTGGTTCTGTTTCTGGTTCTGGTTCTGGTTCCAGGTTTGATTCTGGTTCTGTTTCTAATCCTGATTCTGCTTCTGGTTCTGGTTCCAGTTCTGATTCTGATACTGATTCTTGTTCTGATTCTGATTCTGGTTCTGGTTCTGATTCTGTTTATGATTCTGGTTCTGGTTCTGGTTCCATGCATGATTCTGTTTCTGGTTCTGATCCTGATCCTGGTTCTGGTTTTTGTTCTGGTTTTGGTTCTGATTCTGTTTCTGATTCTTATTCTTGTTTTGAATCTGATTCCGGTTCTGTTTCCTGTTCTGATCTGGTCATGATTCTGGTTCTAATTCTGATTGTGGTTTCTTATTCTGGTTCTGTTTCTTATTCTGGTTCAGGTTCTGGCTCTGATTTTGATTCTGATTCTGTTTATGATTCAGATTGTTGTTTTGATTCTGATTCTGGTTCTGCTTCTGATTCTTGTGTTGAGTCTGATTCCGGTTCTGGTTCCTGTTCTGATCTGGTCATGATTCTGGTTCTCATTCTGATTGTGGTTTCTTATTCTGGTTATATTTCTGATTCTATTCCGATTCTGATACTGATTGTGTTTCTGATTCTGATTCTGCTTCTGGTTCAGATTCTGATTCTGATTCAGATTGTTGTTTTGATTCTGATTCTGGTTCTGTTTCCTGTTCTGATTCTGGTCATGATGCTGCTTCTGCTTCTGGTTCTGGTTCTGGTTCTGGTTCTGATCTGATTCTGGATCTGGTTCTGATTCTGGTTCTGGTTCTGATTCTGGTTCTAGTTCTGATTCAGAATCTGATTCTGGTTCTGATTCTGGCTCTGGTTCTGGTTCTGATTCAGATTCAGATTCTGATTCTGATTCTGGTTCTGGTTTGGGTTCTGGTTCCAGGACTGATTCTGGTTCTGTTTCTAATCCTGATTCTGGTTCTTGTTCTGGTTCCAGTTCTGATTCTGATACTGATTCTTGTTCTGATTCTGATTCTGGTTCTGGTTCAGATTCTGATTCTGATTCTGATTGTTGTTTTGATTCTGATTCTGGTTCTGGTTCCTGTTCTGATTCTGGTCATGATGCTGCTTCTGCTTCTGATTCTGTTCCTGGTTCTGGTTCTGGTTCTGGTTCTGATCTGATTCTGGTTCTGGTTCTGATTCTGATTCTGGTTCTGATTCTGGTTCTGGTTCTGATTCAGAATCTGATTCTGGTTCTGATTCGGCTCTGGTTCTGGTTCTGATTCAGATTCAGATTCTGATTCTGATTCTGGTTCTGGTTTTGGTTCTTGTTCCAGGACTGATTCTGGTTCTGTTTCTAATCCTGATTCTGGTTCTTGTTCTGGTTCCAGTTCTGATTCTGATACTGATTCTTGTTCTGCATCTGATTCTGGTTCTGGTTCTGATTCTTTTTCTGATTCGGATTCTTGATTTGATTCTGATTCTGGTTCTGGTTCCTGTTCTGATTCTGGTCATGATTCTGGTTCTGTTTCTGATTCTTGATCTGATTTTGATTTTTATTCTGGTTCTGGTTCTGATTCTGATTCTTTTTCTTATTTTGATTGCAGTTCTGGTTCCTGTTCTGATTCTGGTCATGAGTCTGGATCTGATTCTGATTCTTGTTCTGATTTTGATTTTGATTCTGGTTCTGGTTCTGATTCTGATTCTTGTTCTTATTTTGATTCCAGTTCTGGTTCCTGTTCTGATTCTGGTCATGAGTCTGGATCTGGTTCTGATTCTGATTCTGGTTCTTGTTCTGTTGCTGGTTGTGGTTCTTGTTCTGATTCTGATTCTGATTCTGATTCTAATTCTGGTTCTGATTCTGGTTGTGGTTCTGATTCTTATTCTGCTTCTCCTTCTCGTTCTGGTTCTTGTTCTGGTTCTGTTTCATATTCTGATTTTGTTTCTGGTTCTTATTCTGATTCTGGTTCTGGTTCTGATTCTGATTCTGATTCTGGTTCTGATTCTGGCTCTGATTCTGGTTCTGGTTCTGGTTCCAGGTCTGATTCTGGTTCTGTTTCAAATCCTGATTCTGCTTCTGGTTCTGGTTCCTGTTCTGATTCTGGTCATGATTCTGGTTCTTATTATGATTCTGGTTCTGGTTCTGCTTCTCGTTCTGGTTCTGATTCTGATTTTGGTCATGAGTCTGGATCTGTTTCTGATTCTGATTCTGGCTCCGATTCTGGTTCTGATTCTGATTGTGATTCTGATTTTGATTCTGGTTCTGTTTCTTGTTCTGATTCTGATTCTGGTTCTGATTCTTATTCTGGTTCTCCTTCTCGTTCTGGTTCTTGTTCTTGTTCTGTTTCATGTTCTGATTTTCTTTCTGGTTCTTATTCTGATTCTGGTTCTGGTTCTGATTCTGATTCTGATTCAGGTTCTGATTCTTGCTCTGATTCTGGATCTGGTTCTGATTCTGATTCTGATTCTGTTTCTGGTTCTGGTTCCAAGTCTGATTCTGGTTCTGTTTCTAATCCTGATTCTGCTTCTGGTTCTGGTTCCAGTTCTGATTCTGATACTGATTCTTGTTCTGATTCTGATTCTGGTTCTGGTTCTGATTCTGTTTATGATTCTGATTCTTGTTTTGATTCTGATTCCAGTTCTGGTTCCTGTTCTGATTCTGGTCATGATTCTGGTTCTGATTATGATTCTGTTTCTGGTTCTGCTTCTCATTCTGGTTCTGGCTCAGATTGTGATTCTGATTCTGTTTCTAATTCTGTTTCTTGTTCTGGTTCTGATTCTGGTTCTGGTTCCTGTTCTGATTCTGGTCATGATTCTGGTTCTGATTCTGATTCCGTTCCTGATTCTGATTCTTGTTTTGATTCTGATTCTGGTTCTGGTTCCTGTTCTGATTCTGGTCATGATTCTGTTTCTGATTCTGATTCTTGATCTGAATTTGATTTTGATTCTGGTTCTGGTTCTGATTCTGATTCTTGTTCTTATTTTGATTCCAGTTCTGGTTCCTTTTCTGATTCAGGTCATGAGTCTGGATCTGGTCCTGATTCTGATTCTGGTTCTTGTTCTGTTGCTGGTTGTGGTTCTTGTTCTGATTCTGATTCTGGTTCTGTTTCTAATTCTGGTTCTGTTTCTGGTTATGGTTCAGATTCTTTTTCTAGTTCTCCTTCTCGTTCTGGTTCTTGTTCTGGTTCTGTTTCATGTTCTGATTTTGTTTCTGGTTCTTATTCTGATTCTGGTTCTGGTTCTGATTCTGATTCTGATACTGGTTCTGATTCTGGCTCTGATTCTGGTTCTGGTTCTGATTCTTGCTCTGATTCTGGTTCTGGTTCTGGTTCCAAGTCTGATTCTGGTTCTGTTTCTAATCCTGATTCTGCTTCTGGTTCTGGTTCCAGTTCTGATTCTGATACTGATTCTTGTTCTGATTCTGATTCTGGTTCTGGTTCTGATTCTGTTTATGATTCTGATTCTTGTTTTGATTCTGATTCCAGTTCTGGTTCCTGTTCTGATTCTGGTCATGATTCTGGTTCTGATTATGATTCTGTTTCTGGTTCTGCTTCTCGTTCTGGTTCTGGCTCAGATTCCGATTCTGATTCTGTTTCTGATTCTGATTCTGGTTCTGGTTCTGATTCTGATTTTGGTCATGAGTCTGGATCTGTTTCTGATTCTGATTCTGGCTCCGATTCTGGTTCTGATTCTGATTGTGATTCTGATTTTGATTCTGGTTCTGTTTCTTGTTCTGGTTCTGATTCTGGTTCTGGTTCCTGTTCTGATTCTTCACATGATTCTGGTTCTGATTCTGATTCCGTTCCTGATTCTGGTTCTGATGTGATTCTGGTTCTGGTTCTGATCTGATTCTGGTTCTGATTCTGGCTCTGATTCTGGTTCTGATTCTGATTCCGTTCCTGATTCTGGTTCTGATGTGATTCTGGTTCTGGTTCCTGTTCTGATTCTGGTCATGATTCTCATTCTCATTCTGATTGTGGTTTCTTATTCTGGTTATATTTCTGGTTCTGATTCCGATTCTGATACTGATTGTGTTTCTGATTCTGATTCTGGTTCTGGTTCAGATTCTGATTCTGATTCTGATTGTTGTTTTGATTCTGTTCCTGGTTCTGGTTCTGGTTCTGGTTCTGATCTGATTCAGAATCTGATTCTGGTTCTGATTCGGCTCTGGTTCTGGTTCTGATTCAGATTCAGATTCTGATTCTGATTCTGGTTCTGGTTCTGGTTCTGATTCTTTTTCTGATTCTGATTCTTGATTTGATTCTGATTCTGGTTCTGGTTCCTGTTCTGATTCTGGTCATGATTCTGGTTCTGTTTCTGATTCTTGATCTGATTTTGATTTTGATTCTGGTTCTGGTTCTGATTCTGATTCTTTTTCTTATTTTGATTGCAGTTCTGGTTCCTGTTCTGATTCTGGTCATGAGTCTGGATCTGATTCTGATTCTTGTTCTGATTTTGATTTTGATTCTGGTTCTGGTTCTGATTCTGATTCTTGTTCTTATTTTGATTCCAGTTCTGGTTCCTGTTCTGATTCTGGTCATGAGTCTGGATCTGGTTCTGATTCTGATTCTGATTCTGGTTCTTGTTCTGTTGCTGGTTGTGGTTCTTGTTCTGATTCTGATTCTTGTTCTGATTCTAATTCTGGTTCTGATTCTGGTTGTGGTTCTGATTCTTATTCTGGTTCTCCTTCTCGTTCTGGTTCTTGTTCTGGTTCTGTTTCATATTCTGATTTTGTTTCTGGTTCTTATTCTGATTCTGGTTCTGGTTCTGATTCTGATTCTGATTCAGGTTCTGATTCTGGCTCTGATTCTGGTTCTGGTTCTGGTTCCAGGTTTGATTCTGGTTCTGTTTCTAATCCTGATTCTGCTTCTGGTTCTGGTTCCAGTTCTGATTCTGATACTGATTCTTGTTCTGATTCTGATTCTGGTTCTGGTTCTGATTCTGTTTATGATTCTGGTTCTGTTTCTGGTTCCATGCATGATTCTGTTTCTGGTTCTGATCCTGATCCTGGTTCTGGTTTTTGTTCTGGTTTTGGTTCTGATTCTGTTTCTGATTCTTATTCTTGTTTTGAATCTGATTCCGGTTCTGTTTCCTGTTCTGATCTGGTCATGATTCTGGTTCTAATTCTGATTGTGGTTTCTTATTCTGGTTCTGTTTCTTATTCTGGTTCAGGTTCTGGCTCTGATTTTGATTCTGATTCTGTTTATGATTCAGATTGTTGTTTTGATTCTGATTCTGGTTCTGCTTCTGATTCTTGTGTTGAGTCTGATTCCGGTTCTGGTTCCTGTTCTGATCTGGTCATGATTCTGGTTCTCATTCTGATTGTGGTTTCTTATTCTGGTTATATTTCTGATTCTATTCCGATTCTGATACTGATTGTGTTTCTGATTCTGATTCTGGTTCTGGTTCAGATTGTGATTCTGATTCAGATTGTTGTTTTGATTCTGATTCTGGTTCTGTTTCCTGTTCTGATTCTGGTCATGATGCTGCTTCTGCTTCTGGTTCTGGTTCTGGTTCTGGTTCTGATCTGATTCTGGATCTGGTTCTGATTCTGGTTCTGGTTCTGATTCTGGTTCTAGTTCTGATTCAGAATCTGATTCTGGTTCTGATTCTGGCTCTGGTTCTGGTTCTGATTCAGATTCAGATTCTGATTCTGATTCTGGTTCTGGTTTGGGTTCTGGTTCCAGGACTGATTCTGGTTCTGTTTCTAATCCTGATTCTGGTTCTTGTTCTGGTTCCAGTTCTGATTCTGATACTGATTCTTGTTCTGATTCTGATTCTGGTTCTGGTTCAGATTCTGATTCTGATTCTGATTGTTGTTTTGATTCTGATTCTGGTTCTGGTTCCTGTTCTGATTCTGGTCATGATGCTGCTTCTGCTTCTGATTCTGTTCCTGGTTCTGGTTCTGGTTCTGGTTCTGATCTGATTCTGGTTCTGGTTCTGATTCTGATTCTGGTTCTGATTCTGGTTCTGGTTCTGATTCAGAATCTGATTCTGGTTCTGATTCGGCTCTGGTTCTGGTTCTGATTCAGATTCAGATTCTGATTCTGATTCTGGTTCTGGTTTTGGTTCTTGTTCCAGGACTGATTCTGGTTCTGTTTCTAATCCTGATTCTGGTTCTTGTTCTGGTTCCAGTTCTGATTCTGATACTGATTCTTGTTCTGTATCTGATTCTGGTTCTGGTTCTGATTCTTTTTCTGATTCTGATTCTTGATTTGATTCTGATTCTGGTTCTGGTTCCTGCTCTGATTCTGGTCATGATTCTGGTTCTGTTTCTGGTTCTGGTTCTGGTTCCAGGTTTGATTCTGGTTCTGTTTCTAATCCTGATTCTGCTTCTGGTTCTGGTTCCAGTTCTGATTCTGATACTGATTCTTGTTCTGATTCTGATTCTGGTTCTGGTTCTGATTCTGTTTATGATTCTGGTTCTGGTTCTGGTTCCATGCATGATTCTGTTTCTGGTTCTGATCCTGATCCTGGTTCTGGTTTTTGTTCTGGTTTTGGTTCTGATTCTGTTTCTGATTCTTATTCTTGTTTTGAATCTGATTCCGGTTCTGTTTCCTGTTCTGATCTGGTCATGATTCTGGTTCTAATTCTGATTGTGGTTTCTTATTCTGGTTCTGTTTCTTATTCTGGTTCAGGTTCTGGCTCTGATTTTGATTCTGATTCTGTTTATGATTCAGATTGTTGTTTTGATTCTGATTCTGGTTCTGCTTCTGATTCTTGTGTTGAGTCTGATTCCGGTTCTGGTTCCTGTTCTGATCTGGTCATGATTCTGGTTCTCATTCTGATTGTGGTTTCTTATTCTGGTTATATTTCTGATTCTATTCCGATTCTGATACTGATTGTGTTTCTGATTCTGATTCTGCTTCTGGTTCAGATTCTGATTCTGATTCAGATTGTTGTTTTGATTCTGATTCTGGTTCTGTTTCCTGTTCTGATTCTGGTCATGATGCTGCTTCTGCTTCTGGTTCTGGTTCTGGTTCTGGTTCTGATCTGATTCTGGATCTGGTTCTGATTCTGGTTCTGGTTCTGATTCTGGTTCTAGTTCTGATTCAGAATCTGATTCTGGTTCTGATTCTGGCTCTGGTTCTGGTTCTGATTCAGATTCAGATTCTGATTCTGATTCTGGTTCTGGTTTGGGTTCTGGTTCCAGGACTGATTCTGGTTCTGTTTCTAATCCTGATTCTGGTTCTTGTTCTGGTTCCAGTTCTGATTCTGATACTGATTCTTGTTCTGATTCTGATTCTGGTTCTGGTTCAGATTCTGATTCTGATTCTGATTGTTGTTTTGATTCTGATTCTGGTTCTGGTTCCTGTTCTGATTCTGGTCATGATGCTGCTTCTGCTTCTGATTCTGTTCCTGGTTCTGGTTCTGGTTCTGGTTCTGATCTGATTCTGGTTCTGGTTCTGATTCTGATTCTGGTTCTGATTCTGGTTCTGGTTCTGATTCAGAATCTGATTCTGGTTCTGATTCGGCTCTGGTTCTGGTTCTGATTCAGATTCAGATTCTGATTCTGATTCTGGTTCTGGTTTTGGTTCTTGTTCCAGGACTGATTCTGGTTCTGTTTCTAATCCTGATTCTGGTTCTTGTTCTGGTTCCAGTTCTGATTCTGATACTGATTCTTGTTCTGCATCTGATTCTGGTTCTGGTTCTGATTCTTTTTCTGATTCGGATTCTTGATTTGATTCTGATTCTGGTTCTGGTTCCTGTTCTGATTCTGGTCATGATTCTGGTTCTGTTTCTGATTCTTGATCTGATTTTGATTTTGATTCTGGTTCTGGTTCTGATTCTGATTCTTTTTCTTATTTTGATTGCAGTTCTGGTTCCTGTTCTGATTCTGGTCATGAGTCTGGATCTGATTCTGATTCTTGTTCTGATTTTGATTTTGATTCTGGTTCTGGTTCTGATACTGATTCTTGTTCTTATTTTGATTCCAGTTCTGGTTCCTGTTCTGATTCTGGTCATGAGTCTGGATCTGGTTCTGATTCTGATTCTGGTTCTTGTTCTGTTGCTGGTTGTGGTTCTTGTTCTGATTCTGATTCTGATTCTGATTCTAATTCTGGTTCTGATTCTGGTTGTGGTTCTGATTCTTATTCTGCTTCTCCTTCTCGTTCTGGTTCTTGTTCTGGTTCTGTTTCATATTCTGATTTTGTTTCTGGTTCTTATTCTGATTCTGGTTCTGGTTCTGATTCTGATTCTGATTCTGGTTCTGATTCTGGCTCTGATTCTGGTTCTGGTTCTGGTTCCAGGTCTGATTCTGGTTCTGTTTCAAATCCTGATTCTGCTTCTGGTTCTGGTTCCTGTTCTGATTCTGGTCATGATTCTGGTTCTTATTATGATTCTGGTTCTGGTTCTGCTTCTCGTTCTGGTTCTGATTCTGATTTTGGTCATGAGTCTGGATCTGTTTCTGATTCTGATTCTGGCTCCGATTCTGGTTCTGATTCTGATTGTGATTCTGATTTTGATTCTGGTTCTGTTTCTTGTTCTGATTCTGATTCTGGTTCTGATTCTTATTCTGGTTCTCCTTCTCGTTCTGGTTCTTGTTCTTGTTCTGTTTCATGTTCTGATTTTCTTTCTGGTTCTTATTCTGATTCTGGTTCTGGTTCTGATTCTGATTCTGATTCAGGTTCTGATTCTTGCTCTGATTCTGGATCTGGTTCTGATTCTGATTCTGATTCTGTTTCTGGTTCTGGTTCCAAGTCTGATTCTGGTTCTGTTTCTAATCCTGATTCTGCTTCTGGTTCTGGTTCCAGTTCTGATTCTGATACTGATTCTTGTTCTGATTCTGATTCTGGTTCTGGTTCTGATTCTGTTTATGATTCTGATTCTTGTTTTGATTCTGATTCCAGTTCTGGTTCCTGTTCTGATTCTGGTCATGATTCTGGTTCTGATTATGATTCTGTTTCTGGTTCTGCTTCTCATTCTGGTTCTGGCTCAGATTGTGATTCTGATTCTGTTTCTAATTCTGTTTCTTGTTCTGGTTCTGATTCTGGTTCTGGTTCCTGTTCTGATTCTGGTCATGATTCTGGTTCTGATTCTGATTCCGTTCCTGATTCTGATTCTTGTTTTGTTTCTGATTCTGGTTCTGGTTCCTGTTCTGATTCTGGTCATGATTCTGGTTCTGATTCTGATTCTTGATCTGAATTTGATTTTGATTCTGGTTCTGGTTCTGATTCTGATTCTTGTTCTTATTTTGATTCCAGTTCTGGTTCCTTTTCTGATTCAGGTCATGAGTCTGGATCTGGTCCTGATTCTGATTCTGGTTCTTGTTCTGTTGCTGGTTGTGGTTCTTGTTCTGATTCTGATTCTGGTTCTGTTTCTAATTCTGGTTCTGTTTCTGGTTATGGTTCAGATTCTTTTTCTAGTTCTCCTTCTCGTTCTGGTTCTTGTTCTGGTTCTGTTTCATGTTCTGATTTTGTTTCTGGTTCTTATTCTGATTCTGGTTCTGGTTCTGATTCTGATTCTGATACTGGTTCTGATTCTGGCTCTGATTCTGGTTCTGGTTCTGATTCTTGCTCTGATTCTGGTTCTGGTTCTGGTTCCAAGTCTGATTCTGGTTCTGTTTCTAATCCTGATTCTGCTTCTGGTTCTGGTTCCAGTTCTGATTCTGATACTGATTCTTGTTCTGATTCTGATTCTGGTTCTGGTTCTGATTCTGTTTATGATTCTGATTCTTGTTTTGATTCTGATTCCAGTTCTGGTTCCTGTTCTGATTCTGGTCATGATTCTGGTTCTGATTATGATTCTGTTTCTGGTTCTGCTTCTCGTTCTGGTTCTGGCTCAGATTCCGATTCTGATTCTGTTTCTGATTCTGATTCTGGTTCTGGTTCTGATTCTGATTTTGGTCATGAGTCTGGATCTGTTTCTGATTCTGATTCTGGCTCCGATTCTGGTTCTGATTCTGATTGTGATTCTGATTTTGATTCTGGTTCTGTTTCTTGTTCTGGTTCTGATTCTGGTTCTGGTTCCTGTTCTGATTCTTCACATGATTCTGGTTCTGATTCTGATTCCGTTCCTGATTCTGGTTCTGATGTGATTCTGGTTCTGGTTCTGATCTGATTCTGGTTCTGATTCTGGCTCTGATTCTGGTTCTGATTCTGATTCCGTTCCTGATTCTGGTTCTGATGTGATTCTGGTTCTGGTTCCTGTTCTGATTCTGGTCATGATTCTCATTCTCATTCTGATTGTGGTTTCTTATTCTGGTTATATTTCTGGCTCTGATTCCGATTCTGATACTGATTGTGTTTCTGATTCTGATTCTGGTTCTGGTTCAGATTCTGATTCTGATTCTGATTGTTGTTTTGATTCTGTTCCTGGTTCTGGTTCTGGTTCTGGTTCTGATCTGATTCAGAATCTGATTCTGGTTCTGATTCGGCTCTGGTTCTGGTTCTGATTCAGATTCAGATTCTGATTCTGATTCTGGTTCTGGTTTTGGTTTTGGTTCTTGTTCCAGGACTGATTCTGGTTCTGTTTCTAATCCTGATTCTGGTTCTTGTTCTGGTTCCAGTTCTGATTCTGATACTGATTCTTGTTCTGCATCTGATTCTGGTTCTGGTTCTGATTCTTTTTCTGATTCTGATTCTTGATTTGATTCTGATTCTGGTTCTGGTTCCTGTTCTGATTCTGGTCATGATTCTGGTTCTGTTTCTGATTCTTGATCTGATTTTGATTTTGATTCTGGTTCTGGTTCTGATTCTGATTCTTTTTCTTATTTTGATTGCAGTTCTGGTTCCTGTTCTGATTCTGGTCATGAGTCTGGATCTGATTCTGATTCTTGTTCTGATTTTGATTTTGATTCTGGTTCTGGTTCTGATTCTGATTCTTGTTCTTATTTTGATTCCAGTTCTGGTTCCTGTTCTGATTCTGGTCATGAGTCTGGATCTGGTTTTGATTCTGATTCTGGTTCTGGTTCTGATTCTTTTTCTGATTCTGATTCTTGATTTGATTCTGATTCTGGTTCTGGTTCCTGTTCTGATTCTGGTCATGAGTCTGGATCTGGTTCTGATTCTGATTCTGGTTCTTGTTCTGTTGCTGGTTGTGGTTCTTGTTCTGATTCTGATTCTGATTCTGATTCTAATTCTGGTTCTGATTCTGGTTGTGGTTCTGATTCTTATTCTGCTTCTCCTTCTCGTTCTGGTTCTTGTTCTGGTTCTGTTTCATATTCTGATTTTGTTTCTGGTTCTTATTCTGATTCTGGTTCTGGTTCTGATTCTGATTCTGATTCTGGTTCTGATTCTGGCTCTGATTCTGGTTCTGGTTCTGGTTCCAGGTCTGATTCTGGTTCTGTTTCAAATCCTGATTCTGCTTCTGGTTCTGGTTCCTGTTCTGATTCTGGTCATGATTCTGGTTCTTATTATGATTCTGGTTCTGGTTCTGCTTCTCGTTCTGGTTCTGATTCTGATTTTGGTCATGAGTCTGGATCTGTTTCTGATTCTGATTCTGGCTCCGATTCTGGTTCTGATTCTGATTGTGATTCTGATTTTGATTCTGGTTCTGTTTCTTGTTCTGATTCTGATTCTGGTTCTGATTCTTATTCTGGTTCTCCTTCTCGTTCTGGTTCTTGTTCTTGTTCTGTTTCATGTTCTGATTTTCTTTCTGGTTCTTATTCTGATTCTGGTTCTGGTTCTGATTCTGATTCTGATTCAGGTTCTGATTCTTGCTCTGATTCTGGATCTGGTTCTGATTCTGATTCTGATTCTGTTTCTGGTTCTGGTTCCAAGTCTGATTCTGGTTCTGTTTCTAATCCTGATTCTGCTTCTGGTTCTGGTTCCAGTTCTGATTCTGATACTGATTCTTGTTCTGATTCTGATTCTGGTTCTGGTTCTGATTCTGTTTATGATTCTGATTCTTGTTTTGATTCTGATTCCAGTTCTGGTTCCTGTTCTGATTCTGGTCATGATTCTGGTTCTGATTATGATTCTGTTTCTGGTTCTGCTTCTCATTCTGGTTCTGGCTCAGATTGTGATTCTGATTCTGTTTCTAATTCTGTTTCTTGTTCTGGTTCTGATTCTGGTTCTGGTTCCTGTTCTGATTCTGGTCATGATTCTGGTTCTGATTCTGATTCCGTTCCTGATTCTGATTCTTGTTTTGTTTCTGATTCTGGTTCTGGTTCCTGTTCTGATTCTGGTCATGATTCTGGTTCTGATTCTGATTCTTGATCTGAATTTGATTTTGATTCTGGTTCTGGTTCTGATTCTGATTCTTGTTCTTATTTTGATTCCAGTTCTGGTTCCTTTTCTGATTCAGGTCATGAGTCTGGATCTGGTCCTGATTCTGATTCTGGTTCTTGTTCTGTTGCTGGTTGTGGTTCTTGTTCTGATTCTGATTCTGGTTCTGTTTCTAATTCTGGTTCTGTTTCTGGTTATGGTTCAGATTCTTTTTCTAGTTCTCCTTCTCGTTCTGGTTCTTGTTCTGGTTCTGTTTCATGTTCTGATTTTGTTTCTGGTTCTTATTCTGATTCTGGTTCTGGTTCTGATTCTGATTCTGATACTGGTTCTGATTCTGGCTCTGATTCTGGTTCTGGTTCTGATTCTTGCTCTGATTCTGGTTCTGGTTCTGGTTCCAAGTCTGATTCTGGTTCTGTTTCTAATCCTGATTCTGCTTCTGGTTCTGGTTCCAGTTCTGATTCTGATACTGATTCTTGTTCTGATTCTGATTCTGGTTCTGGTTCTGATTCTGTTTATGATTCTGATTCTTGTTTTGATTCTGATTCCAGTTCTGGTTCCTGTTCTGATTCTGGTCATGATTCTGGTTCTGATTATGATTCTGTTTCTGGTTCTGCTTCTCGTTCTGGTTCTGGCTCAGATTCCGATTCTGATTCTGTTTCTGATTCTGATTCTGGTTCTGGTTCTGATTCTGATTTTGGTCATGAGTCTGGATCTGTTTCTGATTCTGATTCTGGCTCCGATTCTGGTTCTGATTCTGATTGTGATTCTGATTTTGATTCTGGTTCTGTTTCTTGTTCTGGTTCTGATTCTGGTTCTGGTTCCTGTTCTGATTCTTCACATGATTCTGGTTCTGATTCTGATTCCGTTCCTGATTCTGGTTCTGATGTGATTCTGGTTCTGGTTCTGATCTGATTCTGGTTCTGATTCTGGCTCTGATTCTGGTTCTGATTCTGATTCCGTTCCTGATTCTGGTTCTGATGTGATTCTGGTTCTGGTTCCTGTTCTGATTCTGGTCATGATTCTCATTCTCATTCTGATTGTGGTTTCTTATTCTGGTTATATTTCTGGTTCTGATTCCGATTCTGATACTGATTGTGTTTCTGATTCTGATTCTGGTTCTGGTTCTGGTTCCAGGTTTGATTCTGGTTCTGTTTCTAATCCTGATTCTGCTTCTGGTTCTGGTTCCAGTTCTGATTCTGATACTGATTCTTGTTCTGATTCTGATTCTGGTTCTGGTTCTGATTCTGTTTATGATTCTGGTTCTGTTTCTGGTTCCATGCATGATTCTGTTTCTGGTTCTGATCCTGATCCTGGTTCTGGTTTTTGTTCTGGTTTTGGTTCTGATTCTGTTTCTGATTCTTATTCTTGTTTTGAATCTGATTCCGGTTCTGTTTCCTGTTCTGATCTGGTCATGATTCTGGTTCTAATTCTGATTGTGGTTTCTTATTCTGGTTCTGTTTCTTATTCTGGTTCAGGTTCTGGCTCTGATTTTGATTCTGATTCTGTTTATGATTCAGATTGTTGTTTTGATTCTGATTCTGGTTCTGCTTCTGATTCTTGTGTTGAGTCTGATTCCGGTTCTGGTTCCTGTTCTGATCTGGTCATGATTCTGGTTCTCATTCTGATTGTGGTTTCTTATTCTGGTTATATTTCTGATTCTATTCCGATTCTGATACTGATTGTGTTTCTGATTCTGATTCTGGTTCTGGTTCAGATTGTGATTCTGATTCAGATTGTTGTTTTGATTCTGATTCTGGTTCTGTTTCCTGTTCTGATTCTGGTCATGATGCTGCTTCTGCTTCTGGTTCTGGTTCTGGTTCTGGTTCTGATCTGATTCTGGATCTGGTTCTGATTCTGGTTCTGGTTCTGATTCTGGTTCTAGTTCTGATTCAGAATCTGATTCTGGTTCTGATTCTGGCTCTGGTTCTGGTTCTGATTCAGATTCAGATTCTGATTCTGATTCTGGTTCTGGTTTGGGTTCTGGTTCCAGGACTGATTCTGGTTCTGTTTCTAATCCTGATTCTGGTTCTTGTTCTGGTTCCAGTTCTGATTCTGATACTGATTCTTGTTCTGATTCTGATTCTGGTTCTGGTTCAGATTCTGATTCTGATTCTGATTGTTGTTTTGATTCTGATTCTGGTTCTGGTTCCTGTTCTGATTCTGGTCATGATGCTGCTTCTGCTTCTGATTCTGTTCCTGGTTCTGGTTCTGGTTCTGGTTCTGATCTGATTCTGGTTCTGGTTCTGATTCTGATTCTGGTTCTGATTCTGGTTCTGGTTCTGATTCAGAATCTGATTCTGGTTCTGATTCGGCTCTGGTTCTGGTTCTGATTCAGATTCAGATTCTGATTCTGATTCTGGTTCTGGTTTTGGTTCTTGTTCCAGGACTGATTCTGGTTCTGTTTCTAATCCTGATTCTGGTTCTTGTTCTGGTTCCAGTTCTGATTCTGATACTGATTCTTGTTCTGTATCTGATTCTGGTTCTGGTTCTGATTCTTTTTCTGATTCTGATTCTTGATTTGATTCTGATTCTGGTTCTGGTTCCTGCTCTGATTCTGGTCATGATTCTGGTTCTGTTTCTGGTTCTGGTTCTGGTTCCAGGTTTGATTCTGGTTCTGTTTCTAATCCTGATTCTGCTTCTGGTTCTGGTTCCAGTTCTGATTCTGATACTGATTCTTGTTCTGATTCTGATTCTGGTTCTGGTTCTGATTCTGTTTATGATTCTGGTTCTGGTTCTGGTTCCATGCATGATTCTGTTTCTGGTTCTGATCCTGATCCTGGTTCTGGTTTTTGTTCTGGTTTTGGTTCTGATTCTGTTTCTGATTCTTATTCTTGTTTTGAATCTGATTCCGGTTCTGTTTCCTGTTCTGATCTGGTCATGATTCTGGTTCTAATTCTGATTGTGGTTTCTTATTCTGGTTCTGTTTCTTATTCTGGTTCAGGTTCTGGCTCTGATTTTGATTCTGATTCTGTTTATGATTCAGATTGTTGTTTTGATTCTGATTCTGGTTCTGCTTCTGATTCTTGTGTTGAGTCTGATTCCGGTTCTGGTTCCTGTTCTGATCTGGTCATGATTCTGGTTCTCATTCTGATTGTGGTTTCTTATTCTGGTTATATTTCTGATTCTATTCCGATTCTGATACTGATTGTGTTTCTGATTCTGATTCTGCTTCTGGTTCAGATTCTGATTCTGATTCAGATTGTTGTTTTGATTCTGATTCTGGTTCTGTTTCCTGTTCTGATTCTGGTCATGATGCTGCTTCTGCTTCTGGTTCTGGTTCTGGTTCTGGTTCTGATCTGATTCTGGATCTGGTTCTGATTCTGGTTCTGGTTCTGATTCTGGTTCTAGTTCTGATTCAGAATCTGATTCTGGTTCTGATTCTGGCTCTGGTTCTGGTTCTGATTCAGATTCAGATTCTGATTCTGATTCTGGTTCTGGTTTGGGTTCTGGTTCCAGGACTGATTCTGGTTCTGTTTCTAATCCTGATTCTGGTTCTTGTTCTGGTTCCAGTTCTGATTCTGATACTGATTCTTGTTCTGATTCTGATTCTGGTTCTGGTTCAGATTCTGATTCTGATTCTGATTGTTGTTTTGATTCTGATTCTGGTTCTGGTTCCTGTTCTGATTCTGGTCATGATGCTGCTTCTGCTTCTGATTCTGTTCCTGGTTCTGGTTCTGGTTCTGGTTCTGATCTGATTCTGGTTCTGGTTCTGATTCTGATTCTGGTTCTGATTCTGGTTCTGGTTCTGATTCAGAATCTGATTCTGGTTCTGATTCGGCTCTGGTTCTGGTTCTGATTCAGATTCAGATTCTGATTCTGATTCTGGTTCTGGTTTTGGTTCTTGTTCCAGGACTGATTCTGGTTCTGTTTCTAATCCTGATTCTGGTTCTTGTTCTGGTTCCAGTTCTGATTCTGATACTGATTCTTGTTCTGCATCTGATTCTGGTTCTGGTTCTGATTCTTTTTCTGATTCGGATTCTTGATTTGATTCTGATTCTGGTTCTGGTTCCTGTTCTGATTCTGGTCATGATTCTGGTTCTGTTTCTGATTCTTGATCTGATTTTGATTTTTATTCTGGTTCTGGTTCTGATTCTGATTCTTTTTCTTATTTTGATTGCAGTTCTGGTTCCTGTTCTGATTCTGGTCATGAGTCTGGATCTGATTCTGATTCTTGTTCTGATTTTGATTTTGATTCTGGTTCTGGTTCTGATTCTGATTCTTGTTCTTATTTTGATTCCAGTTCTGGTTCCTGTTCTGATTCTGGTCATGAGTCTGGATCTGGTTCTGATTCTGATTCTGGTTCTTGTTCTGTTGCTGGTTGTGGTTCTTGTTCTGATTCTGATTCTGATTCTGATTCTAATTCTGGTTCTGATTCTGGTTGTGGTTCTGATTCTTATTCTGCTTCTCCTTCTCGTTCTGGTTCTTGTTCTGGTTCTGTTTCATATTCTGATTTTGTTTCTGGTTCTTATTCTGATTCTGGTTCTGGTTCTGATTCTGATTCTGATTCTGGTTCTGATTCTGGCTCTGATTCTGGTTCTGGTTCTGGTTCCAGGTCTGATTCTGGTTCTGTTTCAAATCCTGATTCTGCTTCTGGTTCTGGTTCCTGTTCTGATTCTGGTCATGATTCTGGTTCTTATTATGATTCTGGTTCTGGTTCTGCTTCTCGTTCTGGTTCTGATTCTGATTTTGGTCATGAGTCTGGATCTGTTTCTGATTCTGATTCTGGCTCCGATTCTGGTTCTGATTCTGATTGTGATTCTGATTTTGATTCTGGTTCTGTTTCTTGTTCTGATTCTGATTCTGGTTCTGATTCTTATTCTGGTTCTCCTTCTCGTTCTGGTTCTTGTTCTTGTTCTGTTTCATGTTCTGATTTTCTTTCTGGTTCTTATTCTGATTCTGGTTCTGGTTCTGATTCTGATTCTGATTCAGGTTCTGATTCTTGCTCTGATTCTGGATCTGGTTCTGATTCTGATTCTGATTCTGTTTCTGGTTCTGGTTCCAAGTCTGATTCTGGTTCTGTTTCTAATCCTGATTCTGCTTCTGGTTCTGGTTCCAGTTCTGATTCTGATACTGATTCTTGTTCTGATTCTGATTCTGGTTCTGGTTCTGATTCTGTTTATGATTCTGATTCTTGTTTTGATTCTGATTCCAGTTCTGGTTCCTGTTCTGATTCTGGTCATGATTCTGGTTCTGATTATGATTCTGTTTCTGGTTCTGCTTCTCATTCTGGTTCTGGCTCAGATTGTGATTCTGATTCTGTTTCTAATTCTGTTTCTTGTTCTGGTTCTGATTCTGGTTCTGGTTCCTGTTCTGATTCTGGTCATGATTCTGGTTCTGATTCTGATTCCGTTCCTGATTCTGATTCTTGTTTTGATTCTGATTCTGGTTCTGGTTCCTGTTCTGATTCTGGTCATGATTCTGTTTCTGATTCTGATTCTTGATCTGAATTTGATTTTGATTCTGGTTCTGGTTCTGATTCTGATTCTTGTTCTTATTTTGATTCCAGTTCTGGTTCCTTTTCTGATTCAGGTCATGAGTCTGGATCTGGTCCTGATTCTGATTCTGGTTCTTGTTCTGTTGCTGGTTGTGGTTCTTGTTCTGATTCTGATTCTGGTTCTGTTTCTAATTCTGGTTCTGTTTCTGGTTATGGTTCAGATTCTTTTTCTAGTTCTCCTTCTCGTTCTGGTTCTTGTTCTGGTTCTGTTTCATGTTCTGATTTTGTTTCTGGTTCTTATTCTGATTCTGGTTCTGGTTCTGATTCTGATTCTGATACTGGTTCTGATTCTGGCTCTGATTCTGGTTCTGGTTCTGATTCTTGCTCTGATTCTGGTTCTGGTTCTGGTTCCAAGTCTGATTCTGGTTCTGTTTCTAATCCTGATTCTGCTTCTGGTTCTGGTTCCAGTTCTGATTCTGATACTGATTCTTGTTCTGATTCTGATTCTGGTTCTGGTTCTGATTCTGTTTATGATTCTGATTCTTGTTTTGATTCTGATTCCAGTTCTGGTTCCTGTTCTGATTCTGGTCATGATTCTGGTTCTGATTATGATTCTGTTTCTGGTTCTGCTTCTCGTTCTGGTTCTGGCTCAGATTCCGATTCTGATTCTGTTTCTGATTCTGATTCTGGTTCTGGTTCTGATTCTGATTTTGGTCATGAGTCTGGATCTGTTTCTGATTCTGATTCTGGCTCCGATTCTGGTTCTGATTCTGATTGTGATTCTGATTTTGATTCTGGTTCTGTTTCTTGTTCTGGTTCTGATTCTGGTTCTGGTTCCTGTTCTGATTCTTCACATGATTCTGGTTCTGATTCTGATTCCGTTCCTGATTCTGGTTCTGATGTGATTCTGGTTCTGGTTCTGATCTGATTCTGGTTCTGATTCTGGCTCTGATTCTGGTTCTGATTCTGATTCCGTTCCTGATTCTGGTTCTGATGTGATTCTGGTTCTGGTTCCTGTTCTGATTCTGGTCATGATTCTCATTCTCATTCTGATTGTGGTTTCTTATTCTGGTTATATTTCTGGTTCTGATTCCGATTCTGATACTGATTGTGTTTCTGATTCTGATTCTGGTTCTGGTTCAGATTCTGATTCTGATTCTGATTGTTGTTTTGATTCTGTTCCTGGTTCTGGTTCTGGTTCTGGTTCTGATCTGATTCAGAATCTGATTCTGGTTCTGATTCGGCTCTGGTTCTGGTTCTGATTCAGATTCAGATTCTGATTCTGATTCTGGTTCTGGTTCTGGTTCTGATTCTTTTTCTGATTCTGATTCTTGATTTGATTCTGATTCTGGTTCTGGTTCCTGCTCTGATTCTGGTCATGATTCTGGTTCTGTTTCTGGTTCTGGTTCTGGTTCCAGGTTTGATTCTGGTTCTGTTTCTAATCCTGATTCTGCTTCTGGTTCTGGTTCCAGTTCTGATTCTGATACTGATTCTTGTTCTGATTCTGATTCTGGTTCTGGTTCTGATTCTGTTTATGATTCTGGTTCTGGTTCTGGTTCCATGCATGATTCTGTTTCTGGTTCTGATCCTGATCCTGGTTCTGGTTTTTGTTCTGGTTTTGGTTCTGATTCTGTTTCTGATTCTTATTCTTGTTTTGAATCTGATTCCGGTTCTGTTTCCTGTTCTGATCTGGTCATGATTCTGGTTCTAATTCTGATTGTGGTTTCTTATTCTGGTTCTGTTTCTTATTCTGGTTCAGGTTCTGGCTCTGATTTTGATTCTGATTCTGTTTATGATTCAGATTGTTGTTTTGATTCTGATTCTGGTTCTGCTTCTGATTCTTGTGTTGAGTCTGATTCCGGTTCTGGTTCCTGTTCTGATCTGGTCATGATTCTGGTTCTCATTCTGATTGTGGTTTCTTATTCTGGTTATATTTCTGATTCTATTCCGATTCTGATACTGATTGTGTTTCTGATTCTGATTCTGCTTCTGGTTCAGATTCTGATTCTGATTCAGATTGTTGTTTTGATTCTGATTCTGGTTCTGTTTCCTGTTCTGATTCTGGTCATGATGCTGCTTCTGCTTCTGGTTCTGGTTCTGGTTCTGGTTCTGATCTGATTCTGGATCTGGTTCTGATTCTGGTTCTGGTTCTGATTCTGGTTCTAGTTCTGATTCAGAATCTGATTCTGGTTCTGATTCTGGCTCTGGTTCTGGTTCTGATTCAGATTCAGATTCTGATTCTGATTCTGGTTCTGGTTTGGGTTCTGGTTCCAGGACTGATTCTGGTTCTGTTTCTAATCCTGATTCTGGTTCTTGTTCTGGTTCCAGTTCTGATTCTGATACTGATTCTTGTTCTGATTCTGATTCTGGTTCTGGTTCAGATTCTGATTCTGATTCTGATTGTTGTTTTGATTCTGATTCTGGTTCTGGTTCCTGTTCTGATTCTGGTCATGATGCTGCTTCTGCTTCTGATTCTGTTCCTGGTTCTGGTTCTGGTTCTGGTTCTGATCTGATTCTGGTTCTGGTTCTGATTCTGATTCTGGTTCTGATTCTGGTTCTGGTTCTGATTCAGAATCTGATTCTGGTTCTGATTCGGCTCTGGTTCTGGTTCTGATTCAGATTCAGATTCTGATTCTGATTCTGGTTCTGGTTTTGGTTCTTGTTCTAGGACTGATTCTGGTTCTGTTTCTAATCCTGATTCTGGTTCTTGTTCTGGTTCCAGTTCTGATTCTGATACTGATTCTTGTTCTGCATCTGATTCTGGTTCTGGTTCTGATTCTTTTTCTGATTCGGATTCTTGATTTGATTCTGATTCTGGTTCTGGTTCCTGTTCTGATTCTGGTCATGATTCTGGTTCTGTTTCTGATTCTTGATCTGATTTTGATTTTTATTCTGGTTCTGGTTCTGATTCTGATTCTTTTTCTTATTTTGATTGCAGTTCTGGTTCCTGTTCTGATTCTGGTCATGAGTCTGGATCTGATTCTGATTCTTGTTCTGATTTTGATTTTGATTCTGGTTCTGGTTCTGATTCTGATTCTTGTTCTTATTTTGATTCCAGTTCTGGTTCCTGTTCTGATTCTGGTCATGAGTCTGGATCTGGTTCTGATTCTGATTCTGGTTCTTGTTCTGTTGCTGGTTGTGGTTCTTGTTCTGATTCTGATTCTGATTCTGATTCTAATTCTGGTTCTGATTCTGGTTGTGGTTCTGATTCTTATTCTGCTTCTCCTTCTCGTTCTGGTTCTTGTTCTGGTTCTGTTTCATATTCTGATTTTGTTTCTGGTTCTTATTCTGATTCTGGTTCTGGTTCTGATTCTGATTCTGATTCTGGTTCTGATTCTGGCTCTGATTCTGGTTCTGGTTCTGGTTCCAGGTCTGATTCTGGTTCTGTTTCAAATCCTGATTCTGCTTCTGGTTCTGGTTCCTGTTCTGATTCTGGTCATGATTCTGGTTCTTATTATGATTCTGGTTCTGGTTCTGCTTCTCGTTCTGGTTCTGATTCTGATTTTGGTCATGAGTCTGGATCTGTTTCTGATTCTGATTCTGGCTCCGATTCTGGTTCTGATTCTGATTGTGATTCTGATTTTGATTCTGGTTCTGTTTCTTGTTCTGATTCTGATTCTGGTTCTGATTCTTATTCTGGTTCTCCTTCTCGTTCTGGTTCTTGTTCTTGTTCTGTTTCATGTTCTGATTTTCTTTCTGGTTCTTATTCTGATTCTGGTTCTGGTTCTGATTCTGATTCTGATTCAGGTTCTGATTCTTGCTCTGATTCTGGATCTGGTTCTGATTCTGATTCTGATTCTGTTTCTGGTTCTGGTTCCAAGTCTGATTCTGGTTCTGTTTCTAATCCTGATTCTGCTTCTGGTTCTGGTTCCAGTTCTGATTCTGATACTGATTCTTGTTCTGATTCTGATTCTGGTTCTGGTTCTGATTCTGTTTATGATTCTGATTCTTGTTTTGATTCTGATTCCAGTTCTGGTTCCTGTTCTGATTCTGGTCATGATTCTGGTTCTGATTATGATTCTGTTTCTGGTTCTGCTTCTCATTCTGGTTCTGGCTCAGATTGTGATTCTGATTCTGTTTCTAATTCTGTTTCTTGTTCTGGTTCTGATTCTGGTTCTGGTTCCTGTTCTGATTCTGGTCATGATTCTGGTTCTGATTCTGATTCCGTTCCTGATTCTGATTCTTGTTTTGATTCTGATTCTGGTTCTGGTTCCTGTTCTGATTCTGGTCATGATTCTGTTTCTGATTCTGATTCTTGATCTGAATTTGATTTTGATTCTGGTTCTGGTTCTGATTCTGATTCTTGTTCTTATTTTGATTCCAGTTCTGGTTCCTTTTCTGATTCAGGTCATGAGTCTGGATCTGGTCCTGATTCTGATTCTGGTTCTTGTTCTGTTGCTGGTTGTGGTTCTTGTTCTGATTCTGATTCTGGTTCTGTTTCTAATTCTGGTTCTGTTTCTGGTTATGGTTCAGATTCTTTTTCTAGTTCTCCTTCTCGTTCTGGTTCTTGTTCTGGTTCTGTTTCATGTTCTGATTTTGTTTCTGGTTCTTATTCTGATTCTGGTTCTGGTTCTGATTCTGATTCTGATACTGGTTCTGATTCTGGCTCTGATTCTGGTTCTGGTTCTGATTCTTGCTCTGATTCTGGTTCTGGTTCTGGTTCCAAGTCTGATTCTGGTTCTGTTTCTAATCCTGATTCTGCTTCTGGTTCTGGTTCCAGTTCTGATTCTGATACTGATTCTTGTTCTGATTCTGATTCTGGTTCTGGTTCTGATTCTGTTTATGATTCTGATTCTTGTTTTGATTCTGATTCCAGTTCTGGTTCCTGTTCTGATTCTGGTCATGATTCTGGTTCTGATTATGATTCTGTTTCTGGTTCTGCTTCTCGTTCTGGTTCTGGCTCAGATTCCGATTCTGATTCTGTTTCTGATTCTGATTCTGGTTCTGGTTCTGATTCTGATTTTGGTCATGAGTCTGGATCTGTTTCTGATTCTGATTCTGGCTCCGATTCTGGTTCTGATTCTGATTGTGATTCTGATTTTGATTCTGGTTCTGTTTCTTGTTCTGGTTCTGATTCTGGTTCTGGTTCCTGTTCTGATTCTTCACATGATTCTGGTTCTGATTCTGATTCCGTTCCTGATTCTGGTTCTGATGTGATTCTGGTTCTGGTTCTGATCTGATTCTGGTTCTGATTCTGGCTCTGATTCTGGTTCTGATTCTGATTCCGTTCCTGATTCTGGTTCTGATGTGATTCTGGTTCTGGTTCCTGTTCTGATTCTGGTCATGATTCTCATTCTCATTCTGATTGTGGTTTCTTATTCTGGTTATATTTCTGGTTCTGATTCCGATTCTGATACTGATTGTGTTTCTGATTCTGATTCTGGTTCTGGTTCAGATTCTGATTCTGATTCTGATTGTTGTTTTGATTCTGTTCCTGGTTCTGGTTCTGGTTCTGGTTCTGATCTGATTCAGAATCTGATTCTGGTTCTGATTCGGCTCTGGTTCTGGTTCTGATTCAGATTCAGATTCTGATTCTGATTCTGGTTCTGGTTCTGGTTCTGATTCTTTTTCTGATTCTGATTCTTGATTTGATTCTGATTCTGGTTCTGGTTCCTGTTCTGATTCTGGTCATGATTCTGGTTCTGTTTCTGATTCTTGATCTGATTTTGATTTTGATTCTGGTTCTGGTTCTGATTCTGATTCTTTTTCTTATTTTGATTGCAGTTCTGGTTCCTGTTCTGATTCTGGTCATGAGTCTGGATCTGATTCTGATTCTTGTTCTGATTTTGATTTTGATTCTGGTTCTGGTTCTGATTCTGATTCTTGTTCTTATTTTGATTCCAGTTCTGGTTCCTGTTCTGATTCTGGTCATGAGTCTGGATCTGGTTCTGATTCTGATTCTGATTCTGGTTCTTGTTCTGTTGCTGGTTGTGGTTCTTGTTCTGATTCTGATTCTTGTTCTGATTCTAATTCTGGTTCTGATTCTGGTTGTGGTTCTGATTCTTATTCTGGTTCTCCTTCTCGTTCTGGTTCTTGTTCTGGTTCTGTTTCATATTCTGATTTTGTTTCTGGTTCTTATTCTGATTCTGGTTCTGGTTCTGATTCTGATTCTGATTCAGGTTCTGATTCTGGCTCTGATTCTGGTTCTGGTTCTGGTTCCAGGTTTGATTCTGGTTCTGTTTCTAATCCTGATTCTGCTTCTGGTTCTGGTTCCAGTTCTGATTCTGATACTGATTCTTGTTCTGATTCTGATTCTGGTTCTGGTTCTGATTCTGTTTATGATTCTGGTTCTGTTTCTGGTTCCATGCATGATTCTGTTTCTGGTTCTGATCCTGATCCTGGTTCTGGTTTTTGTTCTGGTTTTGGTTCTGATTCTGTTTCTGATTCTTATTCTTGTTTTGAATCTGATTCCGGTTCTGTTTCCTGTTCTGATCTGGTCATGATTCTGGTTCTAATTCTGATTGTGGTTTCTTATTCTGGTTCTGTTTCTTATTCTGGTTCAGGTTCTGGCTCTGATTTTGATTCTGATTCTGTTTATGATTCAGATTGTTGTTTTGATTCTGATTCTGGTTCTGCTTCTGATTCTTGTGTTGAGTCTGATTCCGGTTCTGGTTCCTGTTCTGATCTGGTCATGATTCTGGTTCTCATTCTGATTGTGGTTTCTTATTCTGGTTATATTTCTGATTCTATTCCGATTCTGATACTGATTGTGTTTCTGATTCTGATTCTGGTTCTGGTTCAGATTCTGATTCTGATTCAGATTGTTGTTTTGATTCTGATTCTGGTTCTGTTTCCTGTTCTGATTCTGGTCATGATGCTGCTTCTGCTTCTGGTTCTGGTTCTGGTTCTGGTTCTGATCTGATTCTGGATCTGGTTCTGATTCTGGTTCTGGTTCTGATTCTGGTTCTAGTTCTGATTCAGAATCTGATTCAGGTTCTGATTCTGGCTCTGGTTCTGGTTCTGATTCAGATTCAGATTCTGATTCTGATTCTGGTTCTGGTTTGGGTTCTGGTTCCAGGACTGATTCTGGTTCTGTTTCTAATCCTGATTCTGGTTCTTGTTCTGGTTCCAGTTCTGATTCTGATACTGATTCTTGTTCTGATTCTGATTCTGGTTCTGGTTCAGATTCTGATTCTGATTCTGATTGTTGTTTTGATTCTGATTCTGGTTCTGGTTCCTGTTCTGATTCTGGTCATGATGCTGCTTCTGCTTCTGATTCTGTTCCTGGTTCTGGTTCTGGTTCTGGTTCTGATCTGATTCTGGTTCTGGTTCTGATTCTGATTCTGGTTCTGATTCTGGTTCTGGTTCTGATTCAGAATCTGATTCTGGTTCTGATTCGGCTCTGGTTCTGGTTCTGATTCAGATTCAGATTCTGATTCTGATTCTGGTTCTGGTTTTGGTTCTTGTTCCAGGACTGATTCTGGTTCTGTTTCTAATCCTGATTCTGGTTCTTGTTCTGGTTCCAGTTCTGATTCTGATACTGATTCTTGTTCTGTATCTGATTCTGGTTCTGGTTCTGATTCTTTTTCTGATTCTGATTCTTGATTTGATTCTGATTCTGGTTCTGGTTCCTGCTCTGATTCTGGTCATGATTCTGGTTCTGTTTCTGGTTCTGGTTCTGGTTCCAGGTTTGATTCTGGTTCTGTTTCTAATCCTGATTCTGCTTCTGGTTCTGGTTCCAGTTCTGATTCTGATACTGATTCTTGTTCTGATTCTGATTCTGGTTCTGGTTCTGATTCTGTTTATGATTCTGGTTCTGGTTCTGGTTCCATGCATGATTCTGTTTCTGGTTCTGATCCTGATCCTGGTTCTGGTTTTTGTTCTGGTTTTGGTTCTGATTCTGTTTCTGATTCTTATTCTTGTTTTGAATCTGATTCCGGTTCTGTTTCCTGTTCTGATCTGGTCATGATTCTGGTTCTAATTCTGATTGTGGTTTCTTATTCTGGTTCTGTTTCTTATTCTGGTTCAGGTTCTGGCTCTGATTTTGATTCTGATTCTGTTTATGATTCAGATTGTTGTTTTGATTCTGATTCTGGTTCTGCTTCTGATTCTTGTGTTGAGTCTGATTCCGGTTCTGGTTCCTGTTCTGATCTGGTCATGATTCTGGTTCTCATTCTGATTGTGGTTTCTTATTCTGGTTATATTTCTGATTCTATTCCGATTCTGATACTGATTGTGTTTGTGATTCTGATTCTGCTTCTGGTTCAGATTCTGATTCTGATTCAGATTGTTGTTTTGATTCTGATTCTGGTTCTGTTTCCTGTTCTGATTCTGGTCATGATGCTGCTTCTGCTTCTGGTTCTGGTTCTGGTTCTGGTTCTGATCTGATTCTGGATCTGGTTCTGATTCTGGTTCTGGTTCTGATTCTGGTTCTAGTTCTGATTCAGAATCTGATTCTGGTTCTGATTCTGGCTCTGGTTCTGGTTCTGATTCAGATTCAGATTCTGATTCTGATTCTGGTTCTGGTTTGGGTTCTGGTTCCAGGACTGATTCTGGTTCTGTTTCTAATCCTGATTCTGGTTCTTGTTCTGGTTCCAGTTCTGATTCTGATACTGATTCTTGTTCTGATTCTGATTCTGGTTCTGGTTCAGATTCTGATTCTGATTCTGATTGTTGTTTTGATTCTGATTCTGGTTCTGGTTCCTGTTCTGATTCTGGTCATGATGCTGCTTCTGCTTCTGATTCTGTTCCTGGTTCTGGTTCTGGTTCTGGTTCTGATCTGATTCTGGTTCTGGTTCTGATTCTGATTCTGGTTCTGATTCTGGTTCTGGTTCTGATTCAGAATCTGATTCTGGTTCTGATTCGGCTCTGGTTCTGGTTCTGATTCAGATTCAGATTCTGATTCTGATTCTGGTTCTGGTTTTGGTTCTTGTTCCAGGACTGATTCTGGTTCTGTTTCTAATCCTGATTCTGGTTCTTGTTCTGGTTCCAGTTCTGATTCTGATACTGATTCTTGTTCTGCATCTGATTCTGGTTCTGGTTCTGATTCTTTTTCTGATTCGGATTCTTGATTTGATTCTGATTCTGGTTCTGGTTCCTGTTCTGATTCTGGTCATGATTCTGGTTCTGTTTCTGATTCTTGATCTGATTTTGATTTTGATTCTGGTTCTGGTTCTGATTCTGATTCTTTTTCTTATTTTGATTGCAGTTCTGGTTCCTGTTCTGATTCTGGTCATGAGTCTGGATCTGATTCTGATTCTTGTTCTGATTTTGATTTTGATTCTGGTTCTGGTTCTGATACTGATTCTTGTTCTTATTTTGATTCCAGTTCTGGTTCCTGTTCTGATTCTGGTCATGAGTCTGGATCTGGTTCTGATTCTGATTCTGGTTCTTGTTCTGTTGCTGGTTGTGGTTCTTGTTCTGATTCTGATTCTGATTCTGATTCTAATTCTGGTTCTGATTCTGGTTGTGGTTCTGATTCTTATTCTGCTTCTCCTTCTCGTTCTGGTTCTTGTTCTGGTTCTGTTTCATATTCTGATTTTGTTTCTGGTTCTTATTCTGATTCTGGTTCTGGTTCTGATTCTGATTCTGATTCTGGTTCTGATTCTGGCTCTGATTCTGGTTCTGGTTCTGGTTCCAGGTCTGATTCTGGTTCTGTTTCAAATCCTGATTCTGCTTCTGGTTCTGGTTCCTGTTCTGATTCTGGTCATGATTCTGGTTCTTATTATGATTCTGGTTCTGGTTCTGCTTCTCGTTCTGGTTCTGATTCTGATTTTGGTCATGAGTCTGGATCTGTTTCTGATTCTGATTCTGGCTCCGATTCTGGTTCTGATTCTGATTGTGATTCTGATTTTGATTCTGGTTCTGTTTCTTGTTCTGATTCTGATTCTGGTTCTGATTCTTATTCTGGTTCTCCTTCTCGTTCTGGTTCTTGTTCTTGTTCTGTTTCATGTTCTGATTTTCTTTCTGGTTCTTATTCTGATTCTGGTTCTGGTTCTGATTCTGATTCTGATTCAGGTTCTGATTCTTGCTCTGATTCTGGATCTGGTTCTGATTCTGATTCTGATTCTGTTTCTGGTTCTGGTTCCAAGTCTGATTCTGGTTCTGTTTCTAATCCTGATTCTGCTTCTGGTTCTGGTTCCAGTTCTGATTCTGATACTGATTCTTGTTCTGATTCTGATTCTGGTTCTGGTTCTGATTCTGTTTATGATTCTGATTCTTGTTTTGATTCTGATTCCAGTTCTGGTTCCTGTTCTGATTCTGGTCATGATTCTGGTTCTGATTATGATTCTGTTTCTGGTTCTGCTTCTCATTCTGGTTCTGGCTCAGATTGTGATTCTGATTCTGTTTCTAATTCTGTTTCTTGTTCTGGTTCTGATTCTGGTTCTGGTTCCTGTTCTGATTCTGGTCATGATTCTGGTTCTGATTCTGATTCCGTTCCTGATTCTGATTCTTGTTTTGTTTCTGATTCTGGTTCTGGTTCCTGTTCTGATTCTGGTCATGATTCTGGTTCTGATTCTGATTCTTGATCTGAATTTGATTTTGATTCTGGTTCTGGTTCTGATTCTGATTCTTGTTCTTATTTTGATTCCAGTTCTGGTTCCTTTTCTGATTCAGGTCATGAGTCTGGATCTGGTCCTGATTCTGATTCTGGTTCTTGTTCTGTTGCTGGTTGTGGTTCTTGTTCTGATTCTGATTCTGGTTCTGTTTCTAATTCTGGTTCTGTTTCTGGTTATGGTTCAGATTCTTTTTCTAGTTCTCCTTCTCGTTCTGGTTCTTGTTCTGGTTCTGTTTCATGTTCTGATTTTGTTTCTGGTTCTTATTCTGATTCTGGTTCTGGTTCTGATTCTGATTCTGATACTGGTTCTGATTCTGGCTCTGATTCTGGTTCTGGTTCTGATTCTTGCTCTGATTCTGGTTCTGGTTCTGGTTCCAAGTCTGATTCTGGTTCTGTTTCTAATCCTGATTCTGCTTCTGGTTCTGGTTCCAGTTCTGATTCTGATACTGATTCTTGTTCTGATTCTGATTCTGGTTCTGGTTCTGATTCTGTTTATGATTCTGATTCTTGTTTTGATTCTGATTCCAGTTCTGGTTCCTGTTCTGATTCTGGTCATGATTCTGGTTCTGATTATGATTCTGTTTCTGGTTCTGCTTCTCGTTCTGGTTCTGGCTCAGATTCCGATTCTGATTCTGTTTCTGATTCTGATTCTGGTTCTGGTTCTGATTCTGATTTTGGTCATGAGTCTGGATCTGTTTCTGATTCTGATTCTGGCTCCGATTCTGGTTCTGATTCTGATTGTGATTCTGATTTTGATTCTGGTTCTGTTTCTTGTTCTGGTTCTGATTCTGGTTCTGGTTCCTGTTCTGATTCTTCACATGATTCTGGTTCTGATTCTGATTCCGTTCCTGATTCTGGTTCTGATGTGATTCTGGTTCTGGTTCTGATCTGATTCTGGTTCTGATTCTGGCTCTGATTCTGGTTCTGATTCTGATTCCGTTCCTGATTCTGGTTCTGATGTGATTCTGGTTCTGGTTCCTGTTCTGATTCTGGTCATGATTCTCATTCTCATTCTGATTGTGGTTTCTTATTCTGGTTATATTTCTGGTTCTGATTCCGATTCTGATACTGATTGTGTTTCTGATTCTGATTCTGGTTCTGGTTCAGATTCTGATTCTGATTCTGATTGTTGTTTTGATTCTGTTCCTGGTTCTGGTTCTGGTTCTGGTTCTGATCTGATTCAGAATCTGATTCTGGTTCTGATTCGGCTCTGGTTCTGGTTCTGATTCAGATTCAGATTCTGATTCTGATTCTGGTTCTGGTTTTGGTTTTGGTTCTTGTTCCAGGACTGATTCTGGTTCTGTTTCTAATCCTGATTCTGGTTCTTGTTCTGGTTCCAGTTCTGATTCTGATACTGATTCTTGTTCTGCATCTGATTCTGGTTCTGGTTCTGATTCTTTTTCTGATTCTGATTCTTGATTTGATTCTGATTCTGGTTCTGGTTCCTGTTCTGATTCTGGTCATGATTCTGGTTCTGTTTCTGATTCTTGATCTGATTTTGATTTTGATTCTGGTTCTGGTTCTGATTCTGATTCTTTTTCTTATTTTGATTGCAGTTCTGGTTCCTGTTCTGATTCTGGTCATGAGTCTGGATCTGATTCTGATTCTTGTTCTGATTTTGATTTTGATTCTGGTTCTGGTTCTGATTCTGATTCTTGTTCTTATTTTGATTCCAGTTCTGGTTCCTGTTCTGATTCTGGTCATGAGTCTGGATCTGGTTTTGATTCTGATTCTGGTTCTGGTTCTGATTCTTTTTCTGATTCTGATTCTTGATTTGATTCTGATTCTGGTTCTGGTTCCTGTTCTGATTCTGGTCATGAGTCTGGATCTGGTTCTGATTCTGATTCTGGTTCTTGTTCTGTTGCTGGTTGTGGTTCTTGTTCTGATTCTGATTCTGATTCTGATTCTAATTCTGGTTCTGATTCTGGTTGTGGTTCTGATTCTTATTCTGCTTCTCCTTCTCGTTCTGGTTCTTGTTCTGGTTCTGTTTCATATTCTGATTTTGTTTCTGGTTCTTATTCTGATTCTGGTTCTGGTTCTGATTCTGATTCTGATTCTGGTTCTGATTCTGGCTCTGATTCTGGTTCTGGTTCTGGTTCCAGGTCTGATTCTGGTTCTGTTTCAAATCCTGATTCTGCTTCTGGTTCTGGTTCCTGTTCTGATTCTGGTCATGATTCTGGTTCTTATTATGATTCTGGTTCTGGTTCTGCTTCTCGTTCTGGTTCTGATTCTGATTTTGGTCATGAGTCTGGATCTGTTTCTGATTCTGATTCTGGCTCCGATTCTGGTTCTGATTCTGATTGTGATTCTGATTTTGATTCTGGTTCTGTTTCTTGTTCTGATTCTGATTCTGGTTCTGATTCTTATTCTGGTTCTCCTTCTCGTTCTGGTTCTTGTTCTTGTTCTGTTTCATGTTCTGATTTTCTTTCTGGTTCTTATTCTGATTCTGGTTCTGGTTCTGATTCTGATTCTGATTCAGGTTCTGATTCTTGCTCTGATTCTGGATCTGGTTCTGATTCTGATTCTGATTCTGTTTCTGGTTCTGGTTCCAAGTCTGATTCTGGTTCTGTTTCTAATCCTGATTCTGCTTCTGGTTCTGGTTCCAGTTCTGATTCTGATACTGATTCTTGTTCTGATTCTGATTCTGGTTCTGGTTCTGATTCTGTTTATGATTCTGATTCTTGTTTTGATTCTGATTCCAGTTCTGGTTCCTGTTCTGATTCTGGTCATGATTCTGGTTCTGATTATGATTCTGTTTCTGGTTCTGCTTCTCATTCTGGTTCTGGCTCAGATTGTGATTCTGATTCTGTTTCTAATTCTGTTTCTTGTTCTGGTTCTGATTCTGGTTCTGGTTCCTGTTCTGATTCTGGTCATGATTCTGGTTCTGATTCTGATTCCGTTCCTGATTCTGATTCTTGTTTTGTTTCTGATTCTGGTTCTGGTTCCTGTTCTGATTCTGGTCATGATTCTGGTTCTGATTCTGATTCTTGATCTGAATTTGATTTTGATTCTGGTTCTGGTTCTGATTCTGATTCTTGTTCTTATTTTGATTCCAGTTCTGGTTCCTTTTCTGATTCAGGTCATGAGTCTGGATCTGGTCCTGATTCTGATTCTGGTTCTTGTTCTGTTGCTGGTTGTGGTTCTTGTTCTGATTCTGATTCTGGTTCTGTTTCTAATTCTGGTTCTGTTTCTGGTTATGGTTCAGATTCTTTTTCTAGTTCTCCTTCTCGTTCTGGTTCTTGTTCTGGTTCTGTTTCATGTTCTGATTTTGTTTCTGGTTCTTATTCTGATTCTGGTTCTGGTTCTGATTCTGATTCTGATACTGGTTCTGATTCTGGCTCTGATTCTGGTTCTGGTTCTGATTCTTGCTCTGATTCTGGTTCTGGTTCTGGTTCCAAGTCTGATTCTGGTTCTGTTTCTAATCCTGATTCTGCTTCTGGTTCTGGTTCCAGTTCTGATTCTGATACTGATTCTTGTTCTGATTCTGATTCTGGTTCTGGTTCTGATTCTGTTTATGATTCTGATTCTTGTTTTGATTCTGATTCCAGTTCTGGTTCCTGTTCTGATTCTGGTCATGATTCTGGTTCTGATTATGATTCTGTTTCTGGTTCTGCTTCTCGTTCTGGTTCTGGCTCAGATTCCGATTCTGATTCTGTTTCTGATTCTGATTCTGGTTCTGGTTCTGATTCTGATTTTGGTCATGAGTCTGGATCTGTTTCTGATTCTGATTCTGGCTCCGATTCTGGTTCTGATTCTGATTGTGATTCTGATTTTGATTCTGGTTCTGTTTCTTGTTCTGGTTCTGATTCTGGTTCTGGTTCCTGTTCTGATTCTTCACATGATTCTGGTTCTGATTCTGATTCCGTTCCTGATTCTGGTTCTGATGTGATTCTGGTTCTGGTTCTGATCTGATTCTGGTTCTGATTCTGGCTCTGATTCTGGTTCTGATTCTGATTCCGTTCCTGATTCTGGTTCTGATGTGATTCTGGTTCTGGTTCCTGTTCTGATTCTGGTCATGATTCTCATTCTCATTCTGATTGTGGTTTCTTATTCTGGTTATATTTCTGGTTCTGATTCCGATTCTGATACTGATTGTGTTTCTGATTCTGATTCTGGTTCTGGTTCAGATTCTGATTCTGATTCTGATTGTTGTTTTGATTCTGTTCCTGGTTCTGGTTCTGGTTCTGGTTCTGATCTGATTCAGAATCTGATTCTGGTTCTGATTCGGCTCTGGTTCTGGTTCTGATTCAGATTCAGATTCTGATTCTGATTCTGGTTCTGGTTCTGGTTCTGATTCTTTTTCTGATTCTGATTCTTGATTTGATTCTGATTCTGGTTCTGGTTCCTGTTCTGATTCTGGTCATGAGTCTGGATCTGGTTCTGATTCTGATTCTGGTTCTTGTTCTGTTGCTGGTTGTGGTTCTTGTTCTGATTCTGATTCTGATTCTGATTCTAATTCTGGTTCTGATTCTGGTTGTGGTTCTGATTCTTATTCTGCTTCTCCTTCTCGTTCTGGTTCTTGTTCTGGTTCTGTTTCATATTCTGATTTTGTTTCTGGTTCTTATTCTGATTCTGGTTCTGGTTCTGATTCTGATTCTGATTCTGGTTCTGATTCTGGCTCTGATTCTGGTTCTGGTTCTGGTTCCAGGTCTGATTCTGGTTCTGTTTCAAATCCTGATTCTGCTTCTGGTTCTGGTTCCTGTTCTGATTCTGGTCATGATTCTGGTTCTTATTATGATTCTGGTTCTGGTTCTGCTTCTCGTTCTGGTTCTGATTCTGATTTTGGTCATGAGTCTGGATCTGTTTCTGATTCTGATTCTGGCTCCGATTCTGGTTCTGATTCTGATTGTGATTCTGATTTTGATTCTGGTTCTGTTTCTTGTTCTGATTCTGATTCTGGTTCTGATTCTTATTCTGGTTCTCCTTCTCGTTCTGGTTCTTGTTCTTGTTCTGTTTCATGTTCTGATTTTCTTTCTGGTTCTTATTCTGATTCTGGTTCTGGTTCTGATTCTGATTCTGATTCAGGTTCTGATTCTTGCTCTGATTCTGGATCTGGTTCTGATTCTGATTCTGATTCTGTTTCTGGTTCTGGTTCCAAGTCTGATTCTGGTTCTGTTTCTAATCCTGATTCTGCTTCTGGTTCTGGTTCCAGTTCTGATTCTGATACTGATTCTTGTTCTGATTCTGATTCTGGTTCTGGTTCTGATTCTGTTTATGATTCTGATTCTTGTTTTGATTCTGATTCCAGTTCTGGTTCCTGTTCTGATTCTGGTCATGATTCTGGTTCTGATTATGATTCTGTTTCTGGTTCTGCTTCTCATTCTGGTTCTGGCTCAGATTGTGATTCTGATTCTGTTTCTAATTCTGTTTCTTGTTCTGGTTCTGATTCTGGTTCTGGTTCCTGTTCTGATTCTGGTCATGATTCTGGTTCTGATTCTGATTCCGTTCCTGATTCTGATTCTTGTTTTGTTTCTGATTCTGGTTCTGGTTCCTGTTCTGATTCTGGTCATGATTCTGGTTCTGATTCTGATTCTTGATCTGAATTTGATTTTGATTCTGGTTCTGGTTCTGATTCTGATTCTTGTTCTTATTTTGATTCCAGTTCTGGTTCCTTTTCTGATTCAGGTCATGAGTCTGGATCTGGTCCTGATTCTGATTCTGGTTCTTGTTCTGTTGCTGGTTGTGGTTCTTGTTCTGATTCTGATTCTGGTTCTGTTTCTAATTCTGGTTCTGTTTCTGGTTATGGTTCAGATTCTTTTTCTAGTTCTCCTTCTCGTTCTGGTTCTTGTTCTGGTTCTGTTTCATGTTCTGATTTTGTTTCTGGTTCTTATTCTGATTCTGGTTCTGGTTCTGATTCTGATTCTGATACTGGTTCTGATTCTGGCTCTGATTCTGGTTCTGGTTCTGATTCTTGCTCTGATTCTGGTTCTGGTTCTGGTTCCAAGTCTGATTCTGGTTCTGTTTCTAATCCTGATTCTGCTTCTGGTTCTGGTTCCAGTTCTGATTCTGATACTGATTCTTGTTCTGATTCTGATTCTGGTTCTGGTTCTGATTCTGTTTATGATTCTGATTCTTGTTTTGATTCTGATTCCAGTTCTGGTTCCTGTTCTGATTCTGGTCATGATTCTGGTTCTGATTATGATTCTGTTTCTGGTTCTGCTTCTCGTTCTGGTTCTGGCTCAGATTCCGATTCTGATTCTGTTTCTGATTCTGATTCTGGTTCTGGTTCTGATTCTGATTTTGGTCATGAGTCTGGATCTGTTTCTGATTCTGATTCTGGCTCCGATTCTGGTTCTGATTCTGATTGTGATTCTGATTTTGATTCTGGTTCTGTTTCTTGTTCTGGTTCTGATTCTGGTTCTGGTTCCTGTTCTGATTCTTCACATGATTCTGGTTCTGATTCTGATTCCGTTCCTGATTCTGGTTCTGATGTGATTCTGGTTCTGGTTCTGATCTGATTCTGGTTCTGATTCTGGCTCTGATTCTGGTTCTGATTCTGATTCCGTTCCTGATTCTGGTTCTGATGTGATTCTGGTTCTGGTTCCTGTTCTGATTCTGGTCATGATTCTCATTCTCATTCTGATTGTGGTTTCTTATTCTGGTTATATTTCTGGTTCTGATTCCGATTCTGATACTGATTGTGTTTCTGATTCTGATTCTGGTTCTGGTTCAGATTCTGATTCTGATTCTGATTGTTGTTTTGATTCTGTTCCTGGTTCTGGTTCTGGTTCTGGTTCTGATCTGATTCAGAATCTGATTCTGGTTCTGATTCGGCTCTGGTTCTGGTTCTGATTCAGATTCAGATTCTGATTCTGATTCTGGTTCTGGTTTTGGTTTTGGTTCTTGTTCCAGGACTGATTCTGGTTCTGTTTCTAATCCTGATTCTGGTTCTTGTTCTGGTTCCAGTTCTGATTCTGATACTGATTCTTGTTCTGCATCTGATTCTGGTTCTGGTTCTGATTCTTTTTCTGATTCTGATTCTTGATTTGATTCTGATTCTGGTTCTGGTTCCTGTTCTGATTCTGGTCATGATTCTGGTTCTGTTTCTGATTCTTGATCTGATTTTGATTTTGATTCTGGTTCTGGTTCTGATTCTGATTCTTTTTCTTATTTTGATTGCAGTTCTGGTTCCTGTTCTGATTCTGGTCATGAGTCTGGATCTGATTCTGATTCTTGTTCTGATTTTGATTTTGATTCTGGTTCTGGTTCTGATTCTGATTCTTGTTCTTATTTTGATTCCAGTTCTGGTTCCTGTTCTGATTCTGGTCATGAGTCTGGATCTGGTTTTGATTCTGATTCTGGTTCTGGTTCTGATTCTTTTTCTGATTCTGATTCTTGATTTGATTCTGATTCTGGTTCTGGTTCCTGTTCTGATTCTGGTCATGAGTCTGGATCTGGTTCTGATTCTGATTCTGGTTCTTGTTCTGTTGCTGGTTGTGGTTCTTGTTCTGATTCTGATTCTGATTCTGATTCTAATTCTGGTTCTGATTCTGGTTGTGGTTCTGATTCTTATTCTGCTTCTCCTTCTCGTTCTGGTTCTTGTTCTGGTTCTGTTTCATATTCTGATTTTGTTTCTGGTTCTTATTCTGATTCTGGTTCTGGTTCTGATTCTGATTCTGATTCTGGTTCTGATTCTGGCTCTGATTCTGGTTCTGGTTCTGGTTCCAGGTCTGATTCTGGTTCTGTTTCAAATCCTGATTCTGCTTCTGGTTCTGGTTCCTGTTCTGATTCTGGTCATGATTCTGGTTCTTATTATGATTCTGGTTCTGGTTCTGCTTCTCGTTCTGGTTCTGATTCTGATTTTGGTCATGAGTCTGGATCTGTTTCTGATTCTGATTCTGGCTCCGATTCTGGTTCTGATTCTGATTGTGATTCTGATTTTGATTCTGGTTCTGTTTCTTGTTCTGATTCTGATTCTGGTTCTGATTCTTATTCTGGTTCTCCTTCTCGTTCTGGTTCTTGTTCTTGTTCTGTTTCATGTTCTGATTTTCTTTCTGGTTCTTATTCTGATTCTGGTTCTGGTTCTGATTCTGATTCTGATTCAGGTTCTGATTCTTGCTCTGATTCTGGATCTGGTTCTGATTCTGATTCTGATTCTGTTTCTGGTTCTGGTTCCAAGTCTGATTCTGGTTCTGTTTCTAATCCTGATTCTGCTTCTGGTTCTGGTTCCAGTTCTGATTCTGATACTGATTCTTGTTCTGATTCTGATTCTGGTTCTGGTTCTGATTCTGTTTATGATTCTGATTCTTGTTTTGATTCTGATTCCAGTTCTGGTTCCTGTTCTGATTCTGGTCATGATTCTGGTTCTGATTATGATTCTGTTTCTGGTTCTGCTTCTCATTCTGGTTCTGGCTCAGATTGTGATTCTGATTCTGTTTCTAATTCTGTTTCTTGTTCTGGTTCTGATTCTGGTTCTGGTTCCTGTTCTGATTCTGGTCATGATTCTGGTTCTGATTCTGATTCCGTTCCTGATTCTGATTCTTGTTTTGTTTCTGATTCTGGTTCTGGTTCCTGTTCTGATTCTGGTCATGATTCTGGTTCTGATTCTGATTCTTGATCTGAATTTGATTTTGATTCTGGTTCTGGTTCTGATTCTGATTCTTGTTCTTATTTTGATTCCAGTTCTGGTTCCTTTTCTGATTCAGGTCATGAGTCTGGATCTGGTCCTGATTCTGATTCTGGTTCTTGTTCTGTTGCTGGTTGTGGTTCTTGTTCTGATTCTGATTCTGGTTCTGTTTCTAATTCTGGTTCTGTTTCTGGTTATGGTTCAGATTCTTTTTCTAGTTCTCCTTCTCGTTCTGGTTCTTGTTCTGGTTCTGTTTCATGTTCTGATTTTGTTTCTGGTTCTTATTCTGATTCTGGTTCTGGTTCTGATTCTGATTCTGATACTGGTTCTGATTCTGGCTCTGATTCTGGTTCTGGTTCTGATTCTTGCTCTGATTCTGGTTCTGGTTCTGGTTCCAAGTCTGATTCTGGTTCTGTTTCTAATCCTGATTCTGCTTCTGGTTCTGGTTCCAGTTCTGATTCTGATACTGATTCTTGTTCTGATTCTGATTCTGGTTCTGGTTCTGATTCTGTTTATGATTCTGATTCTTGTTTTGATTCTGATTCCAGTTCTGGTTCCTGTTCTGATTCTGGTCATGATTCTGGTTCTGATTATGATTCTGTTTCTGGTTCTGCTTCTCGTTCTGGTTCTGGCTCAGATTCCGATTCTGATTCTGTTTCTGATTCTGATTCTGGTTCTGGTTCTGATTCTGATTTTGGTCATGAGTCTGGATCTGTTTCTGATTCTGATTCTGGCTCCGATTCTGGTTCTGATTCTGATTGTGATTCTGATTTTGATTCTGGTTCTGTTTCTTGTTCTGGTTCTGATTCTGGTTCTGGTTCCTGTTCTGATTCTTCACATGATTCTGGTTCTGATTCTGATTCCGTTCCTGATTCTGGTTCTGATGTGATTCTGGTTCTGGTTCTGATCTGATTCTGGTTCTGATTCTGGCTCTGATTCTGGTTCTGATTCTGATTCCGTTCCTGATTCTGGTTCTGATGTGATTCTGGTTCTGGTTCCTGTTCTGATTCTGGTCATGATTCTCATTCTCATTCTGATTGTGGTTTCTTATTCTGGTTATATTTCTGGTTCTGATTCCGATTCTGATACTGATTGTGTTTCTGATTCTGATTCTGGTTCTGGTTCAGATTCTGATTCTGATTCTGATTGTTGTTTTGATTCTGTTCCTGGTTCTGGTTCTGGTTCTGGTTCTGATCTGATTCAGAATCTGATTCTGGTTCTGATTCGGCTCTGGTTCTGGTTCTGATTCAGATTCAGATTCTGATTCTGATTCTGGTTCTGGTTCTGGTTCTGATTCTTTTTCTGATTCTGATTCTTGATTTGATTCTGATTCTGGTTCTGGTTCCTGTTCTGATTCTGGTCATGATTCTGGTTCTGTTTCTGATTCTTGATCTGATTTTGATTTTGATTCTGGTTCTGGTTCTGATTCTGATTCTTTTTCTTATTTTGATTGCAGTTCTGGTTCCTGTTCTGATTCTGGTCATGAGTCTGGATCTGATTCTGATTCTTGTTCTGATTTTGATTTTGATTCTGGTTCTGGTTCTGATTCTGATTCTTGTTCTTATTTTGATTCCAGTTCTGGTTCCTGTTCTGATTCTGGTCATGAGTCTGGATCTGGTTCTGATTCTGATTCTGATTCTGGTTCTTGTTCTGTTGCTGGTTGTGGTTCTTGTTCTGATTCTGATTCTTGTTCTGATTCTAATTCTGGTTCTGATTCTGGTTGTGGTTCTGATTCTTATTCTGGTTCTCCTTCTCGTTCTGGTTCTTGTTCTGGTTCTGTTTCATATTCTGATTTTGTTTCTGGTTCTTATTCTGATTCTGGTTCTGGTTCTGATTCTGATTCTGATTCAGGTTCTGATTCTGGCTCTGATTCTGGTTCTGGTTCTGGTTCCAGGTTTGATTCTGGTTCTGTTTCTAATCCTGATTCTGCTTCTGGTTCTGGTTCCAGTTCTGATTCTGATACTGATTCTTGTTCTGATTCTGATTCTGGTTCTGGTTCTGATTCTGTTTATGATTCTGGTTCTGTTTCTGGTTCCATGCATGATTCTGTTTCTGGTTCTGATCCTGATCCTGGTTCTGGTTTTTGTTCTGGTTTTGGTTCTGATTCTGTTTCTGATTCTTATTCTTGTTTTGAATCTGATTCCGGTTCTGTTTCCTGTTCTGATCTGGTCATGATTCTGGTTCTAATTCTGATTGTGGTTTCTTATTCTGGTTCTGTTTCTTATTCTGGTTCAGGTTCTGGCTCTGATTTTGATTCTGATTCTGTTTATGATTCAGATTGTTGTTTTGATTCTGATTCTGGTTCTGCTTCTGATTCTTGTGTTGAGTCTGATTCCGGTTCTGGTTCCTGTTCTGATCTGGTCATGATTCTGGTTCTCATTCTGATTGTGGTTTCTTATTCTGGTTATATTTCTGATTCTATTCCGATTCTGATACTGATTGTGTTTCTGATTCTGATTCTGGTTCTGGTTCAGATTCTGATTCTGATTCAGATTGTTGTTTTGATTCTGATTCTGGTTCTGTTTCCTGTTCTGATTCTGGTCATGATGCTGCTTCTGCTTCTGGTTCTGGTTCTGGTTCTGGTTCTGATCTGATTCTGGATCTGGTTCTGATTCTGGTTCTGGTTCTGATTCTGGTTCTAGTTCTGATTCAGAATCTGATTCTGGTTCTGATTCTGGCTCTGGTTCTGGTTCTGATTCAGATTCAGATTCTGATTCTGATTCTGGTTCTGGTTTGGGTTCTGGTTCCAGGACTGATTCTGGTTCTGTTTCTAATCCTGATTCTGGTTCTTGTTCTGGTTCCAGTTCTGATTCTGATACTGATTCTTGTTCTGATTCTGATTCTGGTTCTGGTTCAGATTCTGATTCTGATTCTGATTGTTGTTTTGATTCTGATTCTGGTTCTGGTTCCTGTTCTGATTCTGGTCATGATGCTGCTTCTGCTTCTGATTCTGTTCCTGGTTCTGGTTCTGGTTCTGGTTCTGATCTGATTCTGGTTCTGGTTCTGATTCTGATTCTGGTTCTGATTCTGGTTCTGGTTCTGATTCAGAATCTGATTCTGGTTCTGATTCGGCTCTGGTTCTGGTTCTGATTCAGATTCAGATTCTGATTCTGATTCTGGTTCTGGTTTTGGTTCTTGTTCCAGGACTGATTCTGGTTCTGTTTCTAATCCTGATTCTGGTTCTTGTTCTGGTTCCAGTTCTGATTCTGATACTGATTCTTGTTCTGTATCTGATTCTGGTTCTGGTTCTGATTCTTTTTCTGATTCTGATTCTTGATTTGATTCTGATTCTGGTTCTGGTTCCTGCTCTGATTCTGGTCATGATTCTGGTTCTGTTTCTGGTTCTGGTTCTGGTTCCAGGTTTGATTCTGGTTCTGTTTCTAATCCTGATTCTGCTTCTGGTTCTGGTTCCAGTTCTGATTCTGATACTGATTCTTGTTCTGATTCTGATTCTGGTTCTGGTTCTGATTCTGTTTATGATTCTGGTTCTGGTTCTGGTTCCATGCATGATTCTGTTTCTGGTTCTGATCCTGATCCTGGTTCTGGTTTTTGTTCTGGTTTTGGTTCTGATTCTGTTTCTGATTCTTATTCTTGTTTTGAATCTGATTCCGGTTCTGTTTCCTGTTCTGATCTGGTCATGATTCTGGTTCTAATTCTGATTGTGGTTTCTTATTCTGGTTCTGTTTCTTATTCTGGTTCAGGTTCTGGCTCTGATTTTGATTCTGATTCTGTTTATGATTCAGATTGTTGTTTTGATTCTGATTCTGGTTCTGCTTCTGATTCTTGTGTTGAGTCTGATTCCGGTTCTGGTTCCTGTTCTGATCTGGTCATGATTCTGGTTCTCATTCTGATTGTGGTTTCTTATTCTGGTTATATTTCTGATTCTATTCCGATTCTGATACTGATTGTGTTTCTGATTCTGATTCTGCTTCTGGTTCAGATTCTGATTCTGATTCAGATTGTTGTTTTGATTCTGATTCTGGTTCTGTTTCCTGTTCTGATTCTGGTCATGATGCTGCTTCTGCTTCTGGTTCTGGTTCTGGTTCTGGTTCTGATCTGATTCTGGATCTGGTTCTGATTCTGGTTCTGGTTCTGATTCTGGTTCTAGTTCTGATTCAGAATCTGATTCTGGTTCTGATTCTGGCTCTGGTTCTGGTTCTGATTCAGATTCAGATTCTGATTCTGATTCTGGTTCTGGTTTGGGTTCTGGTTCCAGGACTGATTCTGGTTCTGTTTCTAATCCTGATTCTGGTTCTTGTTCTGGTTCCAGTTCTGATTCTGATACTGATTCTTGTTCTGATTCTGATTCTGGTTCTGGTTCAGATTCTGATTCTGATTCTGATTGTTGTTTTGATTCTGATTCTGGTTCTGGTTCCTGTTCTGATTCTGGTCATGATGCTGCTTCTGCTTCTGATTCTGTTCCTGGTTCTGGTTCTGGTTCTGGTTCTGATCTGATTCTGGTTCTGGTTCTGATTCTGATTCTGGTTCTGATTCTGGTTCTGGTTCTGATTCAGAATCTGATTCTGGTTCTGATTCGGCTCTGGTTCTGGTTCTGATTCAGATTCAGATTCTGATTCTGATTCTGGTTCTGGTTTTGGTTCTTGTTCCAGGACTGATTCTGGTTCTGTTTCTAATCCTGATTCTGGTTCTTGTTCTGGTTCCAGTTCTGATTCTGATACTGATTCTTGTTCTGCATCTGATTCTGGTTCTGGTTCTGATTCTTTTTCTGATTCGGATTCTTGATTTGATTCTGATTCTGGTTCTGGTTCCTGTTCTGATTCTGGTCATGATTCTGGTTCTGTTTCTGATTCTTGATCTGATTTTGATTTTGATTCTGGTTCTGGTTCTGATTCTGATTCTTTTTCTTATTTTGATTGCAGTTCTGGTTCCTGTTCTGATTCTGGTCATGAGTCTGGATCTGATTCTGATTCTTGTTCTGATTTTGATTTTGATTCTGGTTCTGGTTCTGATACTGATTCTTGTTCTTATTTTGATTCCAGTTCTGGTTCCTGTTCTGATTCTGGTCATGAGTCTGGATCTGGTTCTGATTCTGATTCTGGTTCTTGTTCTGTTGCTGGTTGTGGTTCTTGTTCTGATTCTGATTCTGATTCTGATTCTAATTCTGGTTCTGATTCTGGTTGTGGTTCTGATTCTTATTCTGCTTCTCCTTCTCGTTCTGGTTCTTGTTCTGGTTCTGTTTCATATTCTGATTTTGTTTCTGGTTCTTATTCTGATTCTGGTTCTGGTTCTGATTCTGATTCTGATTCTGGTTCTGATTCTGGCTCTGATTCTGGTTCTGGTTCTGGTTCCAGGTCTGATTCTGGTTCTGTTTCAAATCCTGATTCTGCTTCTGGTTCTGGTTCCTGTTCTGATTCTGGTCATGATTCTGGTTCTTATTATGATTCTGGTTCTGGTTCTGCTTCTCGTTCTGGTTCTGATTCTGATTTTGGTCATGAGTCTGGATCTGTTTCTGATTCTGATTCTGGCTCCGATTCTGGTTCTGATTCTGATTGTGATTCTGATTTTGATTCTGGTTCTGTTTCTTGTTCTGATTCTGATTCTGGTTCTGATTCTTATTCTGGTTCTCCTTCTCGTTCTGGTTCTTGTTCTTGTTCTGTTTCATGTTCTGATTTTCTTTCTGGTTCTTATTCTGATTCTGGTTCTGGTTCTGATTCTGATTCTGATTCAGGTTCTGATTCTTGCTCTGATTCTGGATCTGGTTCTGATTCTGATTCTGATTCTGTTTCTGGTTCTGGTTCCAAGTCTGATTCTGGTTCTGTTTCTAATCCTGATTCTGCTTCTGGTTCTGGTTCCAGTTCTGATTCTGATACTGATTCTTGTTCTGATTCTGATTCTGGTTCTGGTTCTGATTCTGTTTATGATTCTGATTCTTGTTTTGATTCTGATTCCAGTTCTGGTTCCTGTTCTGATTCTGGTCATGATTCTGGTTCTGATTATGATTCTGTTTCTGGTTCTGCTTCTCATTCTGGTTCTGGCTCAGATTGTGATTCTGATTCTGTTTCTAATTCTGTTTCTTGTTCTGGTTCTGATTCTGGTTCTGGTTCCTGTTCTGATTCTGGTCATGATTCTGGTTCTGATTCTGATTCCGTTCCTGATTCTGATTCTTGTTTTGTTTCTGATTCTGGTTCTGGTTCCTGTTCTGATTCTGGTCATGATTCTGGTTCTGATTCTGATTCTTGATCTGAATTTGATTTTGATTCTGGTTCTGGTTCTGATTCTGATTCTTGTTCTTATTTTGATTCCAGTTCTGGTTCCTTTTCTGATTCAGGTCATGAGTCTGGATCTGGTCCTGATTCTGATTCTGGTTCTTGTTCTGTTGCTGGTTGTGGTTCTTGTTCTGATTCTGATTCTGGTTCTGTTTCTAATTCTGGTTCTGTTTCTGGTTATGGTTCAGATTCTTTTTCTAGTTCTCCTTCTCGTTCTGGTTCTTGTTCTGGTTCTGTTTCATGTTCTGATTTTGTTTCTGGTTCTTATTCTGATTCTGGTTCTGGTTCTGATTCTGATTCTGATACTGGTTCTGATTCTGGCTCTGATTCTGGTTCTGGTTCTGATTCTTGCTCTGATTCTGGTTCTGGTTCTGGTTCCAAGTCTGATTCTGGTTCTGTTTCTAATCCTGATTCTGCTTCTGGTTCTGGTTCCAGTTCTGATTCTGATACTGATTCTTGTTCTGATTCTGATTCTGGTTCTGGTTCTGATTCTGTTTATGATTCTGATTCTTGTTTTGATTCTGATTCCAGTTCTGGTTCCTGTTCTGATTCTGGTCATGATTCTGGTTCTGATTATGATTCTGTTTCTGGTTCTGCTTCTCGTTCTGGTTCTGGCTCAGATTCCGATTCTGATTCTGTTTCTGATTCTGATTCTGGTTCTGGTTCTGATTCTGATTTTGGTCATGAGTCTGGATCTGTTTCTGATTCTGATTCTGGCTCCGATTCTGGTTCTGATTCTAATTGTGATTCTGATTTTGATTCTGGTTCTGTTTCTTGTTCTGGTTCTGATTCTGGTTCTGGTTCCTGTTCTGATTCTTCACATGATTCTGGTTCTGATTCTGATTCCGTTCCTGATTCTGGTTCTGATGTGATTCTGGTTCTGGTTCTGATCTGATTCTGGTTCTGATTCTGGCTCTGATTCTGGTTCTGATTCTGATTCCGTTCCTGATTCTGGTTCTGATGTGATTCTGGTTCTGGTTCCTGTTCTGATTCTGGTCATGATTCTCATTCTCATTCTGATTGTGGTTTCTTATTCTGGTTATATTTCTGGTTCTGATTCCGATTCTGATACTGATTGTGTTTCTGATTCTGATTCTGGTTCTGGTTCAGATTCTGATTCTGATTCTGATTGTTGTTTTGATTCTGTTCCTGGTTCTGGTTCTGGTTCTGGTTCTGATCTGATTCAGAATCTGATTCTGGTTCTGATTCGGCTCTGGTTCTGGTTCTGATTCAGATTCAGATTCTGATTCTGATTCTGGTTCTGGTTTTGGTTTTGGTTCTTGTTCCAGGACTGATTCTGGTTCTGTTTCTAATCCTGATTCTGGTTCTTGTTCTGGTTCCAGTTCTGATTCTGATACTGATTCTTGTTCTGCATCTGATTCTGGTTCTGGTTCTGATTCTTTTTCTGATTCTGATTCTTGATTTGATTCTGATTCTGGTTCTGGTTCCTGTTCTGATTCTGGTCATGATTCTGGTTCTGTTTCTGATTCTTGATCTGATTTTGATTTTGATTCTGGTTCTGGTTCTGATTCTGATTCTTTTTCTTATTTTGATTGCAGTTCTGGTTCCTGTTCTGATTCTGGTCATGAGTCTGGATCTGATTCTGATTCTTGTTCTGATTTTGATTTTGATTCTGGTTCTGGTTCTGATTCTGATTCTTGTTCTTATTTTGATTCCAGTTCTGGTTCCTGTTCTGATTCTGGTCATGAGTCTGGATCTGGTTTTGATTCTGATTCTGGTTCTGGTTCTGATTCTTTTTCTGATTCTGATTCTTGATTTGATTCTGATTCTGGTTCTGGTTCCTGTTCTGATTCTGGTCATGATTCTGGTTCTGTTTCTGATTCTTGATCTGATTTTGATTTTGATTCTGGTTCTGGTTCTGATTCTGATTCTTTTTCTTATTTTGATTGCAGTTCTGGTTCCTGTTCTGATTCTGGTCATGAGTCTGGATCTGATTCTGATTCTTGTTCTGATTTTGATTTTGATTCTGGTTCTGGTTCTGATTCTGATTCTTGTTCTTATTTTGATTCCAGTTCTGGTTCCTGTTCTGATTCTGGTCATGAGTCTGGATCTGGTTCTGGTTCTGATTCTGATTCTTGTTCTTATTTTGATTCCAGTTCTGGTTCCTGTTCTGATTCTGGTCATGAGTCTGGATCTGGTTCTGATTCTGATTCTGGTTCTTGTTCTGTTGCTGGTTGTGGTTCTTGTTCTGATTCTGTTTATGATTCTGATTCTTGTTTTGATTCTGATTCCAGTTCTGGTTCATGTTCTGATTCTGGTCATGATTCTGGTTCTGATTATGATTCTGTTTCTGGTTCTGCTTCTCGTTCTGGTTCTGGCTCAGATTCCGATTCTGATTCTGTTTCTGATTCTGATTCTCGTTCTGGTTCTGGTTCTGATTCTGATTCTGATTTTGGTCATGAGTCTGGATCTGTTTCTGATTCTGATTCTGGCTCCGATTCTGGTTCTGATTCTGATTGTGATTCTGATTTTGATTCTGGTTCTGTTTCTTGTTCTGGTTCTGATTCTGGTTCTGGTTCCTGTTCTGATTCTTCACATGATTCTGATTCCGTTCCTGATTCTGGTTCTGATGTGATTCTGGTTCTGGTTCTGTTCTGATTCTGGTTCTGATTCTGGCTCTGATTCTGGTTCTGATTCTGATTCCGTTCCTGATTCTGGTTCTGATGTGATTCTGGTTCTGGTTCCAGTTCTGATTCTGGTCATGATTCTCATTCGCATTCTGATTGTGGTTTCTTATTCTGGTTATATTTCTGGTTCTGATTCCGGTTCTGATACTGATTGTGTTTCTGATTCTTATTCTGGTTCTCCTTCTCGTTCTGGTTCTTGTTCTTGTTCTGTTTCATGTTCTGATTTTCTTTCTGGTTCTTATTCTGATTCTGGTTCTGGTTCTGATTCTGATTCTGATTCAGGTTCTGATTCTTGCTCTGATTCTGGATCTGGTTCTGATTCTGATTCTAATTCTGGTTCTGGTTCTGGTAACAAGTCTGATTCTGGTTCTGTTTCTAATCCTGATTCTGCTTCTGGTTCTGGTTCCAGTTCTGATTCTGATACTGATTCTTGTTCTGATTCTGATTCTGGTTCTGGTTCTGATTCTGTTTATGATTCTGATTCTTGTTTTGATTCTGATTCCATTTCTGGTTCCTGTTCTGATTCTGGTCATGATTTTGGTTCTGATTATGATTCTGTTTCTGGTTCTGCTTCTCGTTCTGGTTCTGGCTCAGATTCCGATTCTGATTCTGTTTCTAATTCTGATTTTGATTCTGGTTCTGTTTCTTGTTCTGGTTCTGATTCTGGTTCTGGTTCCTGTTCTGATTCTGGTCATGATTCTGGTTCTGATTCTGATTCCGTTCCTGATTCTGGTTCTGATGTGATTCTGGTTCTCGTTCTGATTCTGGTTTTGGTTCTGATTCTTTTTCTGATTCTGATTCTTGTTTTGATTCTGATTCCGGTTCTGGTTCCTGTTCTGATTCTGGTAATGATTCTGGTTCTGATTCTGATTCTTGATCTGATTTTGATTTTGATTCTGGTTCTGGTTCTGATTCTGATTCTTGTTCTTATTTTGATTCCAGTTCTGTTTCTGATTCTGATTCTGGTTCTTGTTCTGTTGCTGGTTGTTGTTCTTGTTCTCATTCTGATTCTGGTTCTGTTTCAAATCTGGTTCTGATTCTGGTTATGGTTCAGATTCTTATTCTGGTTCTCCTTCTCGTTCTGGTTCTTGTTCTGGTTCTGTTTCATGTTCTGATTTTGTTTCTGGTTCTTATTCTGATTCTGGTTCTGGTTCTGATTCTGATTCTGATTCTGGTTCTGATTCTTGCTCTGATTCTGGTTCTGGTTCTGGTTCCAGGTCTGATTCTGGTTATGTTTCTAATCCTGATTCTGCTTCTGGTTCTGGTTCCAGTTCTGATTCTGATACTGATTCTTGTTCTGATTCTGATTCTGGTTCTGGTTCTGATTCTGTTTATGATTCTGGTTCTGGTTCTGGTTCCAGGCATGATTCTGTTTCTGGTTCTGATCCTGATCCTGGTTCTGGTTTTTGTTCTGGTTTTGGTTCTGATTCTGTTTCTGATTCTTATTCTTGTTTTGAATCTGATTCCGGTTCTGTTTCCTGTTCTGATCTGGTCATGATTCTGGTTCTAATTCTGATTGTGGTTTCTTATTCTGGTTCTGTTTCTTATTCTGGTTCTGTTTCTTATTCTGGTTCAGGTTCTGGCTCTGATTTTGATTCTGATTCCGTTTATGATTCTGATTGTTGTTTTGATTCTGATTCTGGTTCTGCTTCTGATTCTTGTGTTGAGTCTGATTCCGGTTCTGGTTCCTGTTCTGATCTGGTCATGATTCTGGTTCTCATTCTGATTGTGGTTTCTTATTCTGGTTATATTTCTGATTCTGATTCCGATTCTGATACTGATTGTGTTTCTGATTCTGATTCTGGTTCTGGTTCAGATTCTGATTCTGATTCTGATTGTTGTTTTGATTCTGATTCTGGTTCTGTTTCCTGTTCTGATTCTGGTCATGATGCTGCTTCTGCTTCTGGTTCTGGTTCTGGTTCTGGTTCTGATCTGATTCTGGATCTGGTTCTGATTCTGGTTCTGGTTCTGATTCTGGTTCTAGTTCTGATTCAGAATCTGATTCTGGTTCTGATTCTGGCTCTGGTTCTGGTTCTGATTCAGATTCAGATTCTGATTCTGATTCTAGTTCTGGTTTGGGTTCTGGTTCCAGGACTGATTCTGTTTATGATTCTGGTTCTGGTTCTGGTTCCAGGCATGATTCTGTTTCTGGTTCTGATCCTGATCCTGGTTCTGGTTTTTGTTCTGGTTTTGGTTCTGATTCTGTTTCTGATTCTTATTCTTGTTTTGAATCTGATTCCGGTTCTGTTTCCTGTTCTGATCTGGTCATGATTCTGGTTCTAATTCTGATTGTGGTTTCTTATTCTGGTTCTGTTTCTTATTCTGGTTCTGTTTCTTATTCTGGTTCAGGTTCTGGCTCTGATTTTGATTCTGATTCTGTTTATGATTCTGATTGTTGTTTTGATTCTGATTCTGGTTCTGCTTTTGATTCTTGTGTTGAGTCTGATTCCGGTTCTGGTTCCTGTTCTGATCTGGTCATGATTCTGGTTCTCATTCTGATTGTTGTTTCTTATTCTGGTTATATTTCTGATTCTGATTCCGATTCTGACACTGATTGTGTTTCTGATTTTGATTCTGGTTCTGTTTCTTGTTCTGGTTCTGATTCTGGTTCTGGTTCCTGTTCTGATTCTTCACATGATTCTGTTTCTGATTCTGATTCCGTTCCTGATTCAGGTTCTGATGTGATTCTGGTTCTGGTTCTGATTCTGGTTCTGGTTCTGATTCTGGCTCTGAATCTGGTTCTGATTCTGATTCCATTCCTGATTCTGGTTCTGATGTGATTCTGGTTCTGGTTCCAGTTCTGATTCTGGTCATGATTCTCATTCTCATTCTGATTGTGGTTTCTTATTCTGGTTATATTTCTGGTTCTGATTCCGATTCTGATACTGATTGTGTTTCTGATTCTGATTCTGGTTCTGGTTCAGATTCAGATTCTGATTCTGATTGTTGTTTTGATTCTGATTCAGGTTCCAGGACTGATTCTGGTTCTGTTTCTAATCCTGATTCTGGTTCTTCTTCTGGTTCCAGTTCTGATTCTGATACTGATTCTTGTTCTGAATCTGATTCTGGTTCTGGTTCTGATTCTTTTTCTGATTCTGATTCTTGATTTGATTCTGATTCTGGTTCTGGTTCCTGTTCTGATTCTGGTCATGATTCTGGTTCTGTTTCTGATTCTTGATCTGATTTTGATTTTGATTCTGGTTCTGGTTCTGATTCTGATTCTTTTTCTTATTTTGATTGCAGTTCTGGTTCCTGTTCTGATTCTGGTCATGAGTCTGGATCTGATTCTGATTCTTGTTCTGATTTTGATTTTGATTCTGGTTCTGGTTCTGATTCTGATTCTTGTTCTTATTTTGATTCCAGTTCTGGTTCCTGTTCTGATTCTGGTCATGAGTCTGGATCTGGTTCTGATTCTGATTCTGATTCTGGTTCTTGTTCTGTTGCTGGTTGTGGTTCTTGTTCTGATTCTGATTCTTGTTCTGATTCTAATTCTGGTTCTGATTCTGGTTGTGGTTCTGATTCTTATTCTGGTTCTCCTTCTCGTTCTGGTTCTTGTTCTGGTTCTGTTTCATATTCTGATTTTGTTTCTGGTTCTTATTCTGATTCTGGTTCTGGTTCTGATTCTGATTCTGATTCAGGTTCTGATTCTGGCTCTGATTCTGGTTCTGGTTCTGGTTCCAGGTTTGATTCTGGTTCTGTTTCTAATCCTGATTCTGCTTCTGGTTCTGGTTCCAGTTCTGATTCTGATACTGATTCTTGTTCTGATTCTGATTCTGGTTCTGGTTCTGATTCTGTTTATGATTCTGGTTCTGTTTCTGGTTCCATGCATGATTCTGTTTCTGGTTCTGATCCTGATCCTGGTTCTGGTTTTTGTTCTGGTTTTGGTTCTGATTCTGTTTCTGATTCTTATTCTTGTTTTGAATCTGATTCCGGTTCTGTTTCCTGTTCTGATCTGGTCATGATTCTGGTTCTAATTCTGATTGTGGTTTCTTATTCTGGTTCTGTTTCTTATTCTGGTTCAGGTTCTGGCTCTGATTTTGATTCTGATTCTGTTTATGATTCAGATTGTTGTTTTGATTCTGATTCTGGTTCTGCTTCTGATTCTTGTGTTGAGTCTGATTCCGGTTCTGGTTCCTGTTCTGATCTGGTCATGATTCTGGTTCTCATTCTGATTGTGGTTTCTTATTCTGGTTATATTTCTGATTCTATTCCGATTCTGATACTGATTGTGTTTCTGATTCTGATTCTGGTTCTGGTTCAGATTCTGATTCTGATTCAGATTGTTGTTTTGATTCTGATTCTGGTTCTGTTTCCTGTTCTGATTCTGGTCATGATGCTGCTTCTGCTTCTGGTTCTGGTTCTGGTTCTGGTTCTGATCTGATTCTGGATCTGGTTCTGATTCTGGTTCTGGTTCTGATTCTGGTTCTAGTTCTGATTCAGAATCTGATTCAGGTTCTGATTCTGGCTCTGGTTCTGGTTCTGATTCAGATTCAGATTCTGATTCTGATTCTGGTTCTGGTTTGGGTTCTGGTTCCAGGACTGATTCTGGTTCTGTTTCTAATCCTGATTCTGCTTCTGGTTCTGGTTCCAGTTCTGATTCTGATACTGATTCTTGTTCTGATTCTGATTCTGGTTCTGGTTCAGATTCTGATTCTGATTCTGATTGTTGTTTTGATTCTGATTCTGGTTCTGGTTCCTGTTCTGATTCTGGTCATGATGCTGCTTCTGCTTCTGATTCTGTTCCTGGTTCTGGTTCTGGTTCTGGTTCTGATCTGATTCTGGTTCTGGTTCTGATTCTGATTCTGGTTCTGATTCTGGTTCTGGTTCTGATTCAGAATCTGATTCTGGTTCTGATTCGGCTCTGGTTCTGGTTCTGATTCAGATTCAGATTCTGATTCTGATTCTGGTTCTGGTTTTGGTTTTGGTTCTTGTTCCAGGACTGATTCTGGTTCTGTTTCTAATCCTGATTCTGGTTCTTGTTCTGGTTCCAGTTCTGATTCTGATACTGATTCTTGTTCTGCATCTGATTCTGGTTCTGGTTCTGATTCTTTTTCTGATTCTGATTCTTGATTTGATTCTGATTCTGGTTCTGGTTCCTGTTCTGATTCTGGTCATGATTCTGGTTCTGTTTCTGATTCTTGATCTGATTTTGATTTTGATTCTGGTTCTGGTTCTGATTCTGATTCTTTTTCTTATTTTGATTGCAGTTCTGGTTCCTGTTCTGATTCTGGTCATGAGTCTGGATCTGATTCTGATTCTTGTTCTGATTTTGATTTTGATTCTGGTTCTGGTTCTGATTCTGATTCTTGTTCTTATTTTGATTCCAGTTCTGGTTCCTGTTCTGATTCTGGTCATGAGTCTGGATCTGGTTTTGATTCTGATTCTGGTTCTGGTTCTGATTCTTTTTCTGATTCTGATTCTTGATTTGATTCTGATTCTGGTTCTGGTTCCTGTTCTGATTCTGGTCATGATTCTGGTTCTGTTTCTGATTCTTGATCTGATTTTGATTTTGATTCTGGTTCTGGTTCTGATTCTGATTCTTTTTCTTATTTTGATTGCAGTTCTGGTTCCTGTTCTGATTCTGGTCATGAGTCTGGATCTGATTCTGATTCTTGTTCTGATTTTGATTTTGATTCTGGTTCTGGTTCTGATTCTGATTCTTGTTCTTATTTTGATTCCAGTTCTGGTTCCTGTTCTGATTCTGGTCATGAGTCTGGATCTGGTTCTGGTTCTGATTCTGATTCTTGTTCTTATTTTGATTCCAGTTCTGGTTCCTGTTCTGATTCTGGTCATGAGTCTGGATCTGGTTCTGATTCTGATTCTGGTTCTTGTTCTGTTGCTGGTTGTGGTTCTTGTTCTGATTCTGTTTATGATTCTGATTCTTGTTTTGATTCTGATTCCAGTTCTGGTTCATGTTCTGATTCTGGTCATGATTCTGGTTCTGATTATGATTCTGTTTCTGGTTCTGCTTCTCGTTCTGGTTCTGGCTCAGATTCCGATTCTGATTCTGTTTCTGATTCTGATTCTCGTTCTGGTTCTGGTTCTGATTCTGATTCTGATTTTGGTCATGAGTCTGGATCTGTTTCTGATTCTGATTCTGGCTCCGATTCTGGTTCTGATTCTGATTGTGATTCTGATTTTGATTCTGGTTCTGTTTCTTGTTCTGGTTCTGATTCTGGTTCTGGTTCCTGTTCTGATTCTTCACATGATTCTGATTCCGTTCCTGATTCTGGTTCTGATGTGATTCTGGTTCTGGTTCTGTTCTGATTCTGGTTCTGATTCTGGCTCTGATTCTGGTTCTGATTCTGATTCCGTTCCTGATTCTGGTTCTGATGTGATTCTGGTTCTGGTTCCAGTTCTGATTCTGGTCATGATTCTCATTCGCATTCTGATTGTGGTTTCTTATTCTGGTTATATTTCTGGTTCTGATTCCGGTTCTGATACTGATTGTGTTTCTGATTCTTATTCTGGTTCTCCTTCTCGTTCTGGTTCTTGTTCTTGTTCTGTTTCATGTTCTGATTTTCTTTCTGGTTCTTATTCTGATTCTGGTTCTGGTTCTGATTCTGATTCTGATTCAGGTTCTGATTCTTGCTCTGATTCTGGATCTGGTTCTGATTCTGATTCTAATTCTGGTTCTGGTTCTGGTAACAAGTCTGATTCTGGTTCTGTTTCTAATCCTGATTCTGCTTCTGGTTCTGGTTCCAGTTCTGATTCTGATACTGATTCTTGTTCTGATTCTGATTCTGGTTCTGGTTCTGATTCTGTTTATGATTCTGATTCTTGTTTTGATTCTGATTCCATTTCTGGTTCCTGTTCTGATTCTGGTCATGATTTTGGTTCTGATTATGATTCTGTTTCTGGTTCTGCTTCTCGTTCTGGTTCTGGCTCAGATTCCGATTCTGATTCTGTTTCTAATTCTGATTTTGATTCTGGTTCTGTTTCTTGTTCTGGTTCTGATTCTGGTTCTGGTTCCTGTTCTGATTCTGGTCATGATTCTGGTTCTGATTCTGATTCCGTTCCTGATTCTGGTTCTGATGTGATTCTGGTTCTCGTTCTGATTCTGGTTTTGGTTCTGATTCTTTTTCTGATTCTGATTCTTGTTTTGATTCTGATTCCGGTTCTGGTTCCTGTTCTGATTCTGGTAATGATTCTGGTTCTGATTCTGATTCTTGATCTGATTTTGATTTTGATTCTGGTTCTGGTTCTGATTCTGATTCTTGTTCTTATTTTGATTCCAGTTCTGTTTCTGATTCTGATTCTGGTTCTTGTTCTGTTGCTGGTTGTTGTTCTTGTTCTCATTCTGATTCTGGTTCTGTTTCAAATCTGGTTCTGATTCTGGTTATGGTTCAGATTCTTATTCTGGTTCTCCTTCTCGTTCTGGTTCTTGTTCTGGTTCTGTTTCATGTTCTGATTTTGTTTCTGGTTCTTATTCTGATTCTGGTTCTGGTTCTGATTCTGATTCTGATTCTGGTTCTGATTCTTGCTCTGATTCTGGTTCTGGTTCTGGTTCCAGGTCTGATTCTGGTTATGTTTCTAATCCTGATTCTGCTTCTGGTTCTGGTTCCAGTTCTGATTCTGATACTGATTCTTGTTCTGATTCTGATTCTGGTTCTGGTTCTGATTCTGTTTATGATTCTGGTTCTGGTTCTGGTTCCAGGCATGATTCTGTTTCTGGTTCTGATCCTGATCCTGGTTCTGGTTTTTGTTCTGGTTTTGGTTCTGATTCTGTTTCTGATTCTTATTCTTGTTTTGAATCTGATTCCGGTTCTGTTTCCTGTTCTGATCTGGTCATGATTCTGGTTCTAATTCTGATTGTGGTTTCTTATTCTGGTTCTGTTTCTTATTCTGGTTCTGTTTCTTATTCTGGTTCAGGTTCTGGCTCTGATTTTGATTCTGATTCCGTTTATGATTCTGATTGTTGTTTTGATTCTGATTCTGGTTCTGCTTCTGATTCTTGTGTTGAGTCTGATTCCGGTTCTGGTTCCTGTTCTGATCTGGTCATGATTCTGGTTCTCATTCTGATTGTGGTTTCTTATTCTGGTTATATTTCTGATTCTGATTCCGATTCTGATACTGATTGTGTTTCTGATTCTGATTCTGGTTCTGGTTCAGATTCTGATTCTGATTCTGATTGTTGTTTTGATTCTGATTCTGGTTCTGTTTCCTGTTCTGATTCTGGTCATGATGCTGCTTCTGCTTCTGGTTCTGGTTCTGGTTCTGGTTCTGATCTGATTCTGGATCTGGTTCTGATTCTGGTTCTGGTTCTGATTCTGGTTCTAGTTCTGATTCAGAATCTGATTCTGGTTCTGATTCTGGCTCTGGTTCTGGTTCTGATTCAGATTCAGATTCTGATTCTGATTCTAGTTCTGGTTTGGGTTCTGGTTCCAGGACTGATTCTGTTTATGATTCTGGTTCTGGTTCTGGTTCCAGGCATGATTCTGTTTCTGGTTCTGATCCTGATCCTGGTTCTGGTTTTTGTTCTGGTTTTGGTTCTGATTCTGTTTCTGATTCTTATTCTTGTTTTGAATCTGATTCCGGTTCTGTTTCCTGTTCTGATCTGGTCATGATTCTGGTTCTAATTCTGATTGTGGTTTCTTATTCTGGTTCTGTTTCTTATTCTGGTTCTGTTTCTTATTCTGGTTCAGGTTCTGGCTCTGATTTTGATTCTGATTCTGTTTATGATTCTGATTGTTGTTTTGATTCTGATTCTGGTTCTGCTTTTGATTCTTGTGTTGAGTCTGATTCCGGTTCTGGTTCCTGTTCTGATCTGGTCATGATTCTGGTTCTCATTCTGATTGTTGTTTCTTATTCTGGTTATATTTCTGATTCTGATTCCGATTCTGACACTGATTGTGTTTCTGATTTTGATTCTGGTTCTGTTTCTTGTTCTGGTTCTGATTCTGGTTCTGGTTCCTGTTCTGATTCTTCACATGATTCTGTTTCTGATTCTGATTCCGTTCCTGATTCAGGTTCTGATGTGATTCTGGTTCTGGTTCTGATCTGATTCTGGTTCTGATTCTGGCTCTGAATCTGGTTCTGATTCTGATTCCATTCCTGATTCTGGTTCTGATGTGATTCTGGTTCTGGTTCCAGTTCTGATTCTGGTCATGATTCTCATTCTCATTCTGATTGTGGTTTCTTATTCTGGTTATATTTCTGGTTCTGATTCCGATTCTGATACTGATTGTGTTTCTGATTCTGATTCTGGTTCTGGTTCAGATTCAGATTCTGATTCTGATTGTTGTTTTGATTCTGATTCAGGTTCCAGGACTGATTCTGGTTCTGTTTCTAATCCTGATTCTGGTTCTTCTTCTGGTTCCAGTTCTGATTCTGATACTGATTCTTGTTCTGAATCTGATTCTGGTTCTGGTTCTGATTCTTTTTCTGATTCTGATTCTTGATTTGATTCTGATTCTGGTTCTGGTTCCTGTTCTGATTCTGGTCATGATTCTGGTTCTGTTTCTGATTCTTGATCTGATTTTGATTTTGATTCTGGTTCTGGTTCTGATTCTGATTCTTTTTCTTATTTTGATTGCAGTTCTGGTTCCTGTTCTGATTCTGGTCATGAGTCTGGATCTGATTCTGATTCTTGTTCTGATTTTGATTTTGATTCTGGTTCTGGTTCTGATTCTGATTCTTGTTCTTATTTTGATTCCAGTTCTGGTTCCTGTTCTGATTCTGGTCATGAGTCTGGATCTGGTTCTGATTCTGATTCTGATTCTGGTTCTTGTTCTGTTGCTGGTTGTGGTTCTTGTTCTGATTCTGATTCTTGTTCTGATTCTAATTCTGGTTCTGATTCTGGTTGTGGTTCTGATTCTTATTCTGGTTCTCCTTCTCGTTCTGGTTCTTGTTCTGGTTCTGTTTCATATTCTGATTTTGTTTCTGGTTCTTATTCTGATTCTGGTTCTGGTTCTGATTCTGATTCTGATTCAGGTTCTGATTCTGGCTCTGATTCTGGTTCTGGTTCTGGTTCCAGGTTTGATTCTGGTTCTGTTTCTAATCCTGATTCTGCTTCTGGTTCTGGTTCCAGTTCTGATTCTGATACTGATTCTTGTTCTGATTCTGATTCTGGTTCTGGTTCTGATTCTGTTTATGATTCTGGTTCTGTTTCTGGTTCCATGCATGATTCTGTTTCTGGTTCTGATCCTGATCCTGGTTCTGGTTTTTGTTCTGGTTTTGGTTCTGATTCTGTTTCTGATTCTTATTCTTGTTTTGAATCTGATTCCGGTTCTGTTTCCTGTTCTGATCTGGTCATGATTCTGGTTCTAATTCTGATTGTGGTTTCTTATTCTGGTTCTGTTTCTTATTCTGGTTCAGGTTCTGGCTCTGATTTTGATTCTGATTCTGTTTATGATTCAGATTGTTGTTTTGATTCTGATTCTGGTTCTGCTTCTGATTCTTGTGTTGAGTCTGATTCCGGTTCTGGTTCCTGTTCTGATCTGGTCATGATTCTGGTTCTCATTCTGATTGTGGTTTCTTATTCTGGTTATATTTCTGATTCTATTCCGATTCTGATACTGATTGTGTTTCTGATTCTGATTCTGGTTCTGGTTCAGATTCTGATTCTGATTCAGATTGTTGTTTTGATTCTGATTCTGGTTCTGTTTCCTGTTCTGATTCTGGTCATGATGCTGCTTCTGCTTCTGGTTCTGGTTCTGGTTCTGGTTCTGATCTGATTCTGGATCTGGTTCTGATTCTGGTTCTGGTTCTGATTCTGGTTCTAGTTCTGATTCAGAATCTGATTCAGGTTCTGATTCTGGCTCTGGTTCTGGTTCTGATTCAGATTCAGATTCTGATTCTGATTCTGGTTCTGGTTTGGGTTCTGGTTCCAGGACTGATTCTGGTTCTGTTTCTAATCCTGATTCTGGTTCTTGTTCTGGTTCCAGTTCTGATTCTGATACTGATTCTTGTTCTGATTCTGATTCTGGTTCTGGTTCAGATTCTGATTCTGATTCTGATTGTTGTTTTGATTCTGATTCTGGTTCTGGTTCCTGTTCTGATTCTGGTCATGATGCTGCTTCTGCTTCTGATTCTGTTCCTGGTTCTGGTTCTGGTTCTGGTTCTGATCTGATTCTGGTTCTGGTTCTGATTCTGATTCTGGTTCTGATTCTGGTTCTGGTTCTGATTCAGAATCTGATTCTGGTTCTGATTCGGCTCTGGTTCTGGTTCTGATTCAGATTCAGATTCTGATTCTGATTCTGGTTCTGGTTTTGGTTTTGGTTCTTGTTCCAGGACTGATTCTGGTTCTGTTTCTAATCCTGATTCTGGTTCTTGTTCTGGTTCCAGTTCTGATTCTGATACTGATTCTTGTTCTGCATCTGATTCTGGTTCTGGTTCTGATTCTTTTTCTGATTCTGATTCTTGATTTGATTCTGATTCTGGTTCTGGTTCCTGTTCTGATTCTGGTCATGATTCTGGTTCTGTTTCTGATTCTTGATCTGATTTTGATTTTGATTCTGGTTCTGGTTCTGATTCTGATTCTTTTTCTTATTTTGATTGCAGTTCTGGTTCCTGTTCTGATTCTGGTCATGAGTCTGGATCTGATTCTGATTCTTGTTCTGATTTTGATTTTGATTCTGGTTCTGGTTCTGATTCTGATTCTTGTTCTTATTTTGATTCCAGTTCTGGTTCCTGTTCTGATTCTGGTCATGAGTCTGGATCTGGTTCTGGTTCTGATTCTGATTCTTGTTCTTATTTTGATTCCAGTTCTGGTTCCTGTTCTGATTCTGGTCATGAGTCTGGATCTGGTTCTGATTCTGATTCTGGTTCTTGTTCTGTTGCTGGTTGTGGTTCTTGTTCTGATTCTGTTTATGATTCTGATTCTTGTTTTGATTCTGATTCCAGTTCTGGTTCATGTTCTGATTCTGGTCATGATTCTGGTTCTGATTATGATTCTGTTTCTGGTTCTGCTTCTCGTTCTGGTTCTGGCTCAGATTCCGATTCTGATTCTGTTTCTGATTCTGATTCTCGTTCTGGTTCTGGTTCTGATTCTGATTCTGATTTTGGTCATGAGTCTGGATCTGTTTCTGATTCTGATTCTGGCTCCGATTCTGGTTCTGATTCTGATTGTGATTCTGATTTTGATTCTGGTTCTGTTTCTTGTTCTGGTTCTGATTCTGGTTCTGGTTCCTGTTCTGATTCTTCACATGATTCTGATTCCGTTCCTGATTCTGGTTCTGATGTGATTCTGGTTCTGGTTCTGTTCTGATTCTGGTTCTGATTCTGGCTCTGATTCTGGTTCTGATTCTGATTCCGTTCCTGATTCTGGTTCTGATGTGATTCTGGTTCTGGTTCCAGTTCTGATTCTGGTCATGATTCTCATTCGCATTCTGATTGTGGTTTCTTATTCTGGTTATATTTCTGGTTCTGATTCCGGTTCTGATACTGATTGTGTTTCTGATTCTTATTCTGGTTCTCCTTCTCGTTCTGGTTCTTGTTCTTGTTCTGTTTCATGTTCTGATTTTCTTTCTGGTTCTTATTCTGATTCTGGTTCTGGTTCTGATTCTGATTCTGATTCAGGTTCTGATTCTTGCTCTGATTCTGGATCTGGTTCTGATTCTGATTCTAATTCTGGTTCTGGTTCTGGTAACAAGTCTGATTCTGGTTCTGTTTCTAATCCTGATTCTGCTTCTGGTTCTGGTTCCAGTTCTGATTCTGATACTGATTCTTGTTCTGATTCTGATTCTGGTTCTGGTTCTGATTCTGTTTATGATTCTGATTCTTGTTTTGATTCTGATTCCATTTCTGGTTCCTGTTCTGATTCTGGTCATGATTTTGGTTCTGATTATGATTCTGTTTCTGGTTCTGCTTCTCGTTCTGGTTCTGGCTCAGATTCCGATTCTGATTCTGTTTCTAATTCTGATTTTGATTCTGGTTCTGTTTCTTGTTCTGGTTCTGATTCTGGTTCTGGTTCCTGTTCTGATTCTGGTCATGATTCTGGTTCTGATTCTGATTCCGTTCCTGATTCTGGTTCTGATGTGATTCTGGTTCTCGTTCTGATTCTGGTTTTGGTTCTGATTCTTTTTCTGATTCTGATTCTTGTTTTGATTCTGATTCCGGTTCTGGTTCCTGTTCTGATTCTGGTAATGATTCTGGTTCTGATTCTGATTCTTGATCTGATTTTGATTTTGATTCTGGTTCTGGTTCTGATTCTGATTCTTGTTCTTATTTTGATTCCAGTTCTGTTTCTGATTCTGATTCTGGTTCTTGTTCTGTTGCTGGTTGTTGTTCTTGTTCTCATTCTGATTCTGGTTCTGTTTCAAATCTGGTTCTGATTCTGGTTATGGTTCAGATTCTTATTCTGGTTCTCCTTCTCGTTCTGGTTCTTGTTCTGGTTCTGTTTCATGATCTGATTTTGTTTCTGGTTCTTATTCTGATTCTGGTTCTGGTTCTGATTCTGATTCTGATTCTGGTTCTGATTCTTGCTCTGATTCTGGTTCTGGTTCTGGTTCCAGGTCTGATTCTGGTTATGTTTCTAATCCTGATTCTGCTTCTGGTTCTGGTTCCAGTTCTGATTCTGATACTGATTCTTGTTCTGATTCTGATTCTGGTTCTGGTTCTGATTCTGTTTATGATTCTGGTTCTGGTTCTGGTTCCAGGCATGATTCTGTTTCTGGTTCTGATCCTGATCCTGGTTCTGGTTTTTGTTCTGGTTTTGGTTCTGATTCTGTTTCTGATTCTTATTCTTGTTTTGAATCTGATTCCGGTTCTGTTTCCTGTTCTGATCTGGTCATGATTCTGGTTCTAATTCTGATTGTGGTTTCTTATTCTGGTTCTGTTTCTTATTCTGGTTCTGTTTCTTATTCTGGTTCAGGTTCTGGCTCTGATTTTGATTCTGATTCCGTTTATGATTCTGATTGTTGTTTTGATTCTGATTCTGGTTCTGCTTCTGATTCTTGTGTTGAGTCTGATTCCGGTTCTGGTTCCTGTTCTGATCTGGTCATGATTCTGGTTCTCATTCTGATTGTTGTTTCTTATTCTGGTTATATTTCTGATTCTGATTCCGATTCTGATACTGATTGTGTTTCTGATTCTGATTCTGGTTCTGGTTCAGATTCTGATTCTGATTCTGATTGTTGTTTTGATTCTGATTCTGGTTCTGTTTCCTGTTCTGATTCTGGTCATGATGCTGCTTCTGCTTCTGGTTCTGGTTCTGGTTCTGGTTCTGATCTGATTCTGGATCTGGTTCTGATTCTGGTTCTGGTTCTGATTCTGGTTCTAGTTCTGATTCAGAATCTGATTCTGGTTCTGATTCTGGCTCTGGTTCTGGTTCTGATTCAGATTCAGATTCTGATTCTGATTCTAGTTCTGGTTTGGGTTCTGGTTCCAGGACTGATTCTGTTTATGATTCTGGTTCTGGTTCTGGTTCCAGGCATGATTCTGTTTCTGGTTCTGATCCTGATCCTGGTTCTGGTTTTTGTTCTGGTTTTGGTTCTGATTCTGTTTCTGATTCTTATTCTTGTTTTGAATCTGATTCCGGTTCTGTTTCCTGTTCTGATCTGGTCATGATTCTGGTTCTAATTCTGATTGTGGTTTCTTATTCTGGTTCTGTTTCTTATTCTGGTTCTGTTTCTTATTCTGGTTCTGTTTCTTATTCTGGTTCAGGTTCTGGCTCTGATTTTGATTCTGATTCTGTTTATGATTCTGATTGTTGTTTTGATTCTGATTCTGGTTCTGCTTCTGATTCTTGTGTTGAGTCTGATTCCGGTTCTGGTTCCTGTTCTGATCTGGTCATGATTCTGGTTCTCATTCTGATTGTTGTTTCTTATTCTGGTTATATTTCTGATTCTGATTCCGATTCTGACACTGATTGTGTTTCTGATTTTGATTCTGGTTCTGTTTCTTGTTCTGGTTCTGATTCTGGTTCTGGTTCCTGTTCTGATTCTTCACATGATTCTGTTTCTGATTCTGATTCCGTTCCTGATTCAGGTTCTGATGTGATTCTGGTTCTGGTTCTGATCTGATTCTGGTTCTGATTCTGGCTCTGAATCTGGTTCTGATTCTGATTCCATTCCTGATTCTGGTTCTGATGTGATTCTGGTTCTGGTTCCAGTTCTGATTCTGGTCATGATTCTCATTCTCATTCTGATTGTGGTTTCTTATTCTGGTTATATTTCTGGTTCTGATTCCGATTCTGATACTGATTGTGTTTCTGATTCTGATTCTGGTTCTGGTTCAGATTCAGATTCTGATTCTGATTGTTGTTTTGATTCTGATTCAGGTTCCAGGACTGATTCTGGTTCTGTTTCTAATCCTGATTCTGGTTCTTCTTCTGGTTCCAGTTCTGATTCTGATACTGATTCTTGTTCTGAATCTGATTCTGGTTCTGGTTCTGATTCTTTTTCTGATTCTGATTCTTGATTTGATTCTGATTCTGGTTCTGGTTCCTGTTCTGATTCTGGTCATGATTCTGGTTCTGTTTCTGATTCTTGATCTGATTTTGATTTTGATTCTGGTTCTGGTTCTGATTCTGATTCTTTTTCTTATTTTGATTGCAGTTCTGGTTCCTGTTCTGATTCTAGTCATGAGTCTGGATCTGATTCTGATTCTTGTTCTGATTTTGATTTTGATTCTGGTTCTGGTTCTGATTCTGATTCTTGTTCTTATTTTGATTACAGTTCTGGTTCCTGTTCTGATTCTGGTCATGAGTCTGGATCTGGTTCTGATTCTGATTCTGATTCTGGTTCTTGTTCTGTTGCTGGTTGTGGTTCTTGTTCTGATTCTGATTCTTGTTCTGATTCTAATTCTGGTTCTGATTCTGGTTGTGGTTCTGATTCTTATTCTGGTTCTCCTTCTCGTTCTGGTTCTTGTTCTGGTTCTGTTTCATATTCTGATTTTGTTTCTGGTTCTTATTCTGATTCTGGTTCTGGTTCTGATTCTGATTCTGATTCAGGTTCTGATTCTGGCTCTGATTCTGGTTCTGGTTCTGGTTCCAGGTTTGATTCTGGTTCTGTTTCTAATCCTGATTCTGCTTCTGGTTCTGGTTCCAGTTCTGATTCTGATACTGATTCTTGTTCTGATTCTGATTCTGGTTCTGGTTCTGATTCTGTTTATGATTCTGGTTCTGTTTCTGGTTCCATGCATGATTCTGTTTCTGGTTCTGATCCTGATCCTGGTTCTGGTTTTTGTTCTGGTTTTGGTTCTGATTCTGTTTCTGATTCTTATTCTTGTTTTGAATCTGATTCCGGTTCTGTTTCCTGTTCTGATCTGGTCATGATTCTGGTTCTAATTCTGATTGTGGTTTCTTATTCTGGTTCTGTTTCTTATTCTGGTTCAGGTTCTGGCTCTGATTTTGATTCTGATTCTGTTTATGATTCAGATTGTTGTTTTGATTCTGATTCTGGTTCTGCTTCTGATTCTTGTGTTGAGTCTGATTCCGGTTCTGGTTCCTGTTCTGATCTGGTCATGATTCTGGTTCTCATTCTGATTGTGGTTTCTTATTCTGGTTATATTTCTGATTCTATTCCGATTCTGATACTGATTGTGTTTCTGATTCTGATTCTGGTTCTGGTTCAGATTCTGATTCTGATTCAGATTGTTGTTTTGATTCTGATTCTGGTTCTGTTTCCTGTTCTGATTCTGGTCATGATGCTGCTTCTGCTTCTGGTTCTGGTTCTGGTTCTGGTTCTGATCTGATTCTGGATCTGGTTCTGATTCTGGTTCTGGTTCTGATTCTGGTTCTAGTTCTGATTCAGAATCTGATTCAGGTTCTGATTCTGGCTCTGGTTCTGGTTCTGATTCATATTCAGATTCTGATTCTGATTCTGGTTCTGGTTTGGGTTCTGGTTCCAGGACTGATTCTGGTTCTGTTTCTAATCCTGATTCTGGTTCTTGTTCTGGTTCCAGTTCTGATTCTTATACTGATTCTTGTTCTGATTCTGATTCTGGTTCTGGTTCAGATTCTGATTCTGATTCTGATTGTTGTTTTGATTCTGATTCTGGTTCTGGTTCCTGTTCTGATTCTGGTCATGATGCTGCTTCTGCTTCTGATTCTGTTCCTGGTTCTGGTTCTGGTTCTGGTTCTGATCTGATTCTGGTTCTGGTTCTGATTCTGATTCTGGTTCTGATTCTGGTTCTGGTTCTGATTCAGAATCTGATTCTGGTTCTGATTCGGCTCTGGTTCTGGTTCTGATTCAGATTCAGATTCTGATTCTGATTCTGGTTCTGGTTTTGGTTCTTGTTCCAGGACTGATTCTGGTTCTGTTTCTAATCCTGATTCTGGTTCTTGTTCTGGTTCCAGTTCTGATTCTGATACTGATTCTTGTTCTGCATCTGATTCTGGTTCTGGTTCTGATTCTTTTTCTGATTCTGATTCTTGATTTGATTCTGATTCTGGTTCTGGTTCCTGTTCTGATTCTGGTCATGATTCTGGTTCTGTTTCTGATTCTTGATCTGATTTTGATTTTGATTCTGGTTCTGGTTCTGATTCTGATTCTTTTTCTTATTTTGATTGCAGTTCTGGTTCCTGTTCTGATTCTGGTCATGAGTCTGGATCTGATTCTGATTCTTGTTCTGATTTTGATTTTGATTCTGGTTCTGGTTCTGATTCTGATTCTTGTACTTATTTTGATTCCAGTTCTGGTTCCTGTTCTGATTCTGGTCATGAGTCTGGATCTGGTTCTGATTCTGATTCTGGTTCTTGTTCTGTTGCTGGTTGTGGTTCTTGTTCTGATTCTGATTCTGATTCTGATTCTAATTCTGGTTCTGATTCTGGTTGTGGTTCTGATTCTTATTCTGCTTCTCCTTCTCGTTCTGGTTCTTGTTCTGGTTCTGTTTCATATTCTGATTTTGTTTCTGGTTCTTATTCTGATTCTGGTTCTGGTTCTGATTCTGATTCAGGTTCTGGTTCTGATTCTTTTTCTGATTCTGATTCTTGATTTGATTCTGATTCTGGTTCTGGTTCCTGTTCTGATTCTGGTCATGATTCTGGTTCTGTTTCTGATTCTTGATCTGATTTTGATTTTGATTCTGGTTCTGGTTCTGATTCTGATTCTTTTTCTTATTTTGATTGCAGTTCTGGTTCCTGTTCTGATTCTGGTCATGAGTCTGGATCTGATTCTGATTCTTGTTCTGATTTTGATTTTGATTCTGGTTCTGGTTCTGATTCTGATTCTTGTTCTTATTTTGATTCCAGTTCTGGTTCCTGTTCTGATTCTGGTCATGAGTCTGGATCTGGTTCTGATTCTGATTCTGATTCTGGTTCTTGTTCTGTTGCTGGTTGTGGTTCTTGTTCTGATTCTGATTCTTGTTCTGATTCTAATTCTGGTTCTGATTCTGGTTGTGGTTCTGATTCTTATTCTGGTTCTCCTTCTCGTTCTGGTTCTTGTTCTGGTTCTGTTTCATATTCTGATTTTGTTTCTGGTTCTTATTCTGATTCTGGTTCTGGTTCTGATTCTGATTCTGATTCAGGTTCTGATTCTGGCTCTGATTCTGGTTCTGGTTCTGGTTCCAGGTTTGATTCTGGTTCTGTTTCTAATCCTGATTCTGCTTCTGGTTCTGGTTCCAGTTCTGATTCTGATACTGATTCTTGTTCTGATTCTGATTCTGGTTCTGGTTCTGATTCTGTTTATGATTCTGGTTCTGTTTCTGGTTCCATGCATGATTCTGTTTCTGGTTCTGATCCTGATCCTGGTTCTGGTTTTTGTTCTGGTTTTGGTTCTGATTCTGTTTCTGATTCTTATTCTTGTTTTGAATCTGATTCCGGTTCTGTTTCCTGTTCTGATCTGGTCATGATTCTGGTTCTAATTCTGATTGTGGTTTCTTATTCTGGTTCTGTTTCTTATTCTGGTTCAGGTTCTGGCTCTGATTTTGATTCTGATTCTGTTTATGATTCAGATTGTTGTTTTGATTCTGATTCTGGTTCTGCTTCTGATTCTTGTGTTGAGTCTGATTCCGGTTCTGGTTCCTGTTCTGATCTGGTCATGATTCTGGTTCTCATTCTGATTGTGGTTTCTTATTCTGGTTATATTTCTGATTCTATTCCGATTCTGATACTGATTGTGTTTCTGATTCTGATTCTGGTTCTGGTTCAGATTCTGATTCTGATTCAGATTGTTGTTTTGATTCTGATTCTGGTTCTGTTTCCTGTTCTGATTCTGGTCATGATGCTGCTTCTGCTTCTGGTTCTGGTTCTGGTTCTGGTTCTGATCTGATTCTGGATCTGGTTCTGATTCTGGTTCTGGTTCTGATTCTGGTTCTAGTTCTGATTCAGAATCTGATTCAGGTTCTGATTCTGGCTCTGGTTCTGGTTCTGATTCAGATTCAGATTCTGATTCTGATTCTGGTTCTGGTTTGGGTTCTGGTTCCAGGACTGATTCTGGTTCTGTTTCTAATCCTGATTCTGGTTCTTGTTCTGGTTCCAGTTCTGATTCTGATACTGATTCTTGTTCTGATTCTGATTCTGGTTCTGGTTCAGATTCTGATTCTGATTCTGATTGTTGTTTTGATTCTGATTCTGGTTCTGGTTCCTGTTCTGATTCTGGTCATGATGCTGCTTCTGCTTCTGATTCTGTTCCTGGTTCTGGTTCTGGTTCTGGTTCTGATCTGATTCTGGTTCTGGTTCTGATTCTGATTCTGGTTCTGATTCTGGTTCTGGTTCTGATTCAGAATCTGATTCTGGTTCTGATTCGGCTCTGGTTCTGGTTCTGATTCAGATTCAGATTCTGATTCTGATTCTGGTTCTGGTTTTGGTTTTGGTTCTTGTTCCAGGACTGATTCTGGTTCTGTTTCTAATCCTGATTCTGGTTCTTGTTCTGGTTCCAGTTCTGATTCTGATACTGATTCTTGTTCTGCATCTGATTCTGGTTCTGGTTCTGATTCTTTTTCTGATTCTGATTCTTGATTTGATTCTGATTCTGGTTCTGGTTCCTGTTCTGATTCTGGTCATGATTCTGGTTCTGTTTCTGATTCTTGATCTGATTTTGATTTTGATTCTGGTTCTGGTTCTGATTCTGATTCTTTTTCTTATTTTGATTGCAGTTCTGGTTCCTGTTCTGATTCTGGTCATGAGTCTGGATCTGATTCTGATTCTTGTTCTGATTTTGATTTTGATTCTGGTTCTGGTTCTGATTCTGATTCTTGTTCTTATTTTGATTCCAGTTCTGGTTCCTGTTCTGATTCTGGTCATGAGTCTGGATCTGGTTCTGGTTCTGATTCTGATTCTTGTTCTTATTTTGATTCCAGTTCTGGTTCCTGTTCTGATTCTGGTCATGAGTCTGGATCTGGTTCTGATTCTGATTCTGGTTCTTGTTCTGTTGCTGGTTGTGGTTCTTGTTCTGATTCTGTTTATGATTCTGATTCTTGTTTTGATTCTGATTCCAGTTCTGGTTCATGTTCTGATTCTGGTCATGATTCTGGTTCTGATTATGATTCTGTTTCTGGTTCTGCTTCTCGTTCTGGTTCTGGCTCAGATTCCGATTCTGATTCTGTTTCTGATTCTGATTCTCGTTCTGGTTCTGGTTCTGATTCTGATTCTGATTTTGGTCATGAGTCTGGATCTGTTTCTGATTCTGATTCTGGCTCCGATTCTGGTTCTGATTCTGATTGTGATTCTGATTTTGATTCTGGTTCTGTTTCTTGTTCTGGTTCTGATTCTGGTTCTGGTTCCTGTTCTGATTCTTCACATGATTCTGATTCCGTTCCTGATTCTGGTTCTGATGTGATTCTGGTTCTGGTTCTGTTCTGATTCTGGTTCTGATTCTGGCTCTGATTCTGGTTCTGATTCTGATTCCGTTCCTGATTCTGGTTCTGATGTGATTCTGGTTCTGGTTCCAGTTCTGATTCTGGTCATGATTCTCATTCGCATTCTGATTGTGGTTTCTTATTCTGGTTATATTTCTGGTTCTGATTCCGGTTCTGATACTGATTGTGTTTCTGATTCTTATTCTGGTTCTCCTTCTCGTTCTGGTTCTTGTTCTTGTTCTGTTTCATGTTCTGATTTTCTTTCTGGTTCTTATTCTGATTCTGGTTCTGGTTCTGATTCTGATTCTGATTCAGGTTCTGATTCTTGCTCTGATTCTGGATCTGGTTCTGATTCTGATTCTAATTCTGGTTCTGGTTCTGGTAACAAGTCTGATTCTGGTTCTGTTTCTAATCCTGATTCTGCTTCTGGTTCTGGTTCCAGTTCTGATTCTGATACTGATTCTTGTTCTGATTCTGATTCTGGTTCTGGTTCTGATTCTGTTTATGATTCTGATTCTTGTTTTGATTCTGATTCCATTTCTGGTTCCTGTTCTGATTCTGGTCATGATTTTGGTTCTGATTATGATTCTGTTTCTGGTTCTGCTTCTCGTTCTGGTTCTGGCTCAGATTCCGATTCTGATTCTGTTTCTAATTCTGATTTTGATTCTGGTTCTGTTTCTTGTTCTGGTTCTGATTCTGGTTCTGGTTCCTGTTCTGATTCTGGTCATGATTCTGGTTCTGATTCTGATTCCGTTCCTGATTCTGGTTCTGATGTGATTCTGGTTCTCGTTCTGATTCTGGTTTTGGTTCTGATTCTTTTTCTGATTCTGATTCTTGTTTTGATTCTGATTCCGGTTCTGGTTCCTGTTCTGATTCTGGTAATGATTCTGGTTCTGATTCTGATTCTTGATCTGATTTTGATTTTGATTCTGGTTCTGGTTCTGATTCTGATTCTTGTTCTTATTTTGATTCCAGTTCTGTTTCTGATTCTGATTCTGGTTCTTGTTCTGTTGCTGGTTGTTGTTCTTGTTCTCATTCTGATTCTGGTTCTGTTTCAAATCTGGTTCTGATTCTGGTTATGGTTCAGATTCTTATTCTGGTTCTCCTTCTCGTTCTGGTTCTTGTTCTGGTTCTGTTTCATGATCTGATTTTGTTTCTGGTTCTTATTCTGATTCTGGTTCTGGTTCTGATTCTGATTCTGATTCTGGTTCTGATTCTTGCTCTGATTCTGGTTCTGGTTCTGGTTCCAGGTCTGATTCTGGTTATGTTTCTAATCCTGATTCTGCTTCTGGTTCTGGTTCCAGTTCTGATTCTGATACTGATTCTTGTTCTGATTCTGATTCTGGTTCTGGTTCTGATTCTGTTTATGATTCTGGTTCTGGTTCTGGTTCCAGGCATGATTCTGTTTCTGGTTCTGATCCTGATCCTGGTTCTGGTTTTTGTTCTGGTTTTGGTTCTGATTCTGTTTCTGATTCTTATTCTTGTTTTGAATCTGATTCCGGTTCTGTTTCCTGTTCTGATCTGGTCATGATTCTGGTTCTAATTCTGATTGTGGTTTCTTATTCTGGTTCTGTTTCTTATTCTGGTTCTGTTTCTTATTCTGGTTCAGGTTCTGGCTCTGATTTTGATTCTGATTCCGTTTATGATTCTGATTGTTGTTTTGATTCTGATTCTGGTTCTGCTTCTGATTCTTGTGTTGAGTCTGATTCCGGTTCTGGTTCCTGTTCTGATCTGGTCATGATTCTGGTTCTCATTCTGATTGTTGTTTCTTATTCTGGTTATATTTCTGATTCTGATTCCGATTCTGATACTGATTGTGTTTCTGATTCTGATTCTGGTTCTGGTTCAGATTCTGATTCTGATTCTGATTGTTGTTTTGATTCTGATTCTGGTTCTGTTTCCTGTTCTGATTCTGGTCATGATGCTGCTTCTGCTTCTGGTTCTGGTTCTGGTTCTGGTTCTGATCTGATTCTGGATCTGGTTCTGATTCTGGTTCTGGTTCTGATTCTGGTTCTAGTTCTGATTCAGAATCTGATTCTGGTTCTGATTCTGGCTCTGGTTCTGGTTCTGATTCAGATTCAGATTCTGATTCTGATTCTAGTTCTGGTTTGGGTTCTGGTTCCAGGACTGATTCTGTTTATGATTCTGGTTCTGGTTCTGGTTCCAGGCATGATTCTGTTTCTGGTTCTGATCCTGATCCTGGTTCTGGTTTTTGTTCTGGTTTTGGTTCTGATTCTGTTTCTGATTCTTATTCTTGTTTTGAATCTGATTCCGGTTCTGTTTCCTGTTCTGATCTGGTCATGATTCTGGTTCTAATTCTGATTGTGGTTTCTTATTCTGGTTCTGTTTCTTATTCTGGTTCTGTTTCTTATTCTGGTTCTGTTTCTTATTCTGGTTCAGGTTCTGGCTCTGATTTTGATTCTGATTCTGTTTATGATTCTGATTGTTGTTTTGATTCTGATTCTGGTTCTGCTTCTGATTCTTGTGTTGAGTCTGATTCCGGTTCTGGTTCCTGTTCTGATCTGGTCATGATTCTGGTTCTCATTCTGATTGTTGTTTCTTATTCTGGTTATATTTCTGATTCTGATTCCGATTCTGACACTGATTGTGTTTCTGATTTTGATTCTGGTTCTGTTTCTTGTTCTGGTTCTGATTCTGGTTCTGGTTCCTGTTCTGATTCTTCACATGATTCTGTTTCTGATTCTGATTCCGTTCCTGATTCAGGTTCTGATGTGATTCTGGTTCTGGTTCTGATCTGATTCTGGTTCTGATTCTGGCTCTGAATCTGGTTCTGATTCTGATTCCATTCCTGATTCTGGTTCTGATGTGATTCTGGTTCTGGTTCCAGTTCTGATTCTGGTCATGATTCTCATTCTCATTCTGATTGTGGTTTCTTATTCTGGTTATATTTCTGGTTCTGATTCCGATTCTGATACTGATTGTGTTTCTGATTCTGATTCTGGTTCTGGTTCAGATTCAGATTCTGATTCTGATTGTTGTTTTGATTCTGATTCAGGTTCCAGGACTGATTCTGGTTCTGTTTCTAATCCTGATTCTGGTTCTTCTTCTGGTTCCAGTTCTGATTCTGATACTGATTCTTGTTCTGAATCTGATTCTGGTTCTGGTTCTGATTCTTTTTCTGATTCTGATTCTTGATTTGATTCTGATTCTGGTTCTGGTTCCTGTTCTGATTCTGGTCATGATTCTGGTTCTGTTTCTGATTCTTGATCTGATTTTGATTTTGATTCTGGTTCTGGTTCTGATTCTGATTCTTTTTCTTATTTTGATTGCAGTTCTGGTTCCTGTTCTGATTCTAGTCATGAGTCTGGATCTGATTCTGATTCTTGTTCTGATTTTGATTTTGATTCTGGTTCTGGTTCTGATTCTGATTCTTGTTCTTATTTTGATTACAGTTCTGGTTCCTGTTCTGATTCTGGTCATGAGTCTGGATCTGGTTCTGATTCTGATTCTGATTCTGGTTCTTGTTCTGTTGCTGGTTGTGGTTCTTGTTCTGATTCTGATTCTTGTTCTGATTCTAATTCTGGTTCTGATTCTGGTTGTGGTTCTGATTCTTATTCTGGTTCTCCTTCTCGTTCTGGTTCTTGTTCTGGTTCTGTTTCATATTCTGATTTTGTTTCTGGTTCTTATTCTGATTCTGGTTCTGGTTCTGATTCTGATTCTGATTCAGGTTCTGATTCTGGCTCTGATTCTGGTTCTGGTTCTGGTTCCAGGTTTGATTCTGGTTCTGTTTCTAATCCTGATTCTGCTTCTGGTTCTGGTTCCAGTTCTGATTCTGATACTGATTCTTGTTCTGATTCTGATTCTGGTTCTGGTTCTGATTCTGTTTATGATTCTGGTTCTGTTTCTGGTTCCATGCATGATTCTGTTTCTGGTTCTGATCCTGATCCTGGTTCTGGTTTTTGTTCTGGTTTTGGTTCTGATTCTGTTTCTGATTCTTATTCTTGTTTTGAATCTGATTCCGGTTCTGTTTCCTGTTCTGATCTGGTCATGATTCTGGTTCTAATTCTGATTGTGGTTTCTTATTCTGGTTCTGTTTCTTATTCTGGTTCAGGTTCTGGCTCTGATTTTGATTCTGATTCTGTTTATGATTCAGATTGTTGTTTTGATTCTGATTCTGGTTCTGCTTCTGATTCTTGTGTTGAGTCTGATTCCGGTTCTGGTTCCTGTTCTGATCTGGTCATGATTCTGGTTCTCATTCTGATTGTGGTTTCTTATTCTGGTTATATTTCTGATTCTATTCCGATTCTGATACTGATTGTGTTTCTGATTCTGATTCTGGTTCTGGTTCAGATTCTGATTCTGATTCAGATTGTTGTTTTGATTCTGATTCTGGTTCTGTTTCCTGTTCTGATTCTGGTCATGATGCTGCTTCTGCTTCTGGTTCTGGTTCTGGTTCTGGTTCTGATCTGATTCTGGATCTGGTTCTGATTCTGGTTCTGGTTCTGATTCTGGTTCTAGTTCTGATTCAGAATCTGATTCAGGTTCTGATTCTGGCTCTGGTTCTGGTTCTGATTCATATTCAGATTCTGATTCTGATTCTGGTTCTGGTTTGGGTTCTGGTTCCAGGACTGATTCTGGTTCTGTTTCTAATCCTGATTCTGGTTCTTGTTCTGGTTCCAGTTCTGATTCTTATACTGATTCTTGTTCTGATTCTGATTCTGGTTCTGGTTCAGATTCTGATTCTGATTCTGATTGTTGTTTTGATTCTGATTCTGGTTCTGGTTCCTGTTCTGATTCTGGTCATGATGCTGCTTCTGCTTCTGATTCTGTTCCTGGTTCTGGTTCTGGTTCTGGTTCTGATCTGATTCTGGTTCTGGTTCTGATTCTGATTCTGGTTCTGATTCTGGTTCTGGTTCTGATTCAGAATCTGATTCTGGTTCTGATTCGGCTCTGGTTCTGGTTCTGATTCAGATTCAGATTCTGATTCTGATTCTGGTTCTGGTTTTGGTTCTTGTTCCAGGACTGATTCTGGTTCTGTTTCTAATCCTGATTCTGGTTCTTGTTCTGGTTCCAGTTCTGATTCTGATACTGATTCTTGTTCTGCATCTGATTCTGGTTCTGGTTCTGATTCTTTTTCTGATTCTGATTCTTGATTTGATTCTGATTCTGGTTCTGGTTCCTGTTCTGATTCTGGTCATGATTCTGGTTCTGTTTCTGATTCTTGATCTGATTTTGATTTTGATTCTGGTTCTGGTTCTGATTCTGATTCTTTTTCTTATTTTGATTGCAGTTCTGGTTCCTGTTCTGATTCTGGTCATGAGTCTGGATCTGATTCTGATTCTTGTTCTGATTTTGATTTTGATTCTGGTTCTGGTTCTGATTCTGATTCTTGTACTTATTTTGATTCCAGTTCTGGTTCCTGTTCTGATTCTGGTCATGAGTCTGGATCTGGTTCTGATTCTGATTCTGGTTCTTGTTCTGTTGCTGGTTGTGGTTCTTGTTCTGATTCTGATTCTGATTCTGATTCTAATTCTGGTTCTGATTCTGGTTGTGGTTCTGATTCTTATTCTGCTTCTCCTTCTCGTTCTGGTTCTTGTTCTGGTTCTGTTTCATATTCTGATTTTGTTTCTGGTTCTTATTCTGATTCTGGTTCTGGTTCTGATTCTGATTCTGATTCTGGTTCTGATTCTGGCTCTGATTCTGGTTCTGGTTCTGGTTCCAGGTCTGATTCTGGTTCTGTTTCAAATCCTGATTCTGCTTCTGGTTCTGGTTCCTGTTCTGATTCTGGTCATGATTCTGGTTCTTATTATGATTCTGGTTCTGGTTCTGCTTCTCGTTCTGGTTCTGATTCTGATTTTGGTCATGAGTCTGGATCTGTTTCTGATTCTGATTCTGGCTCCGATTCTGGTTCTGATTCTGATTGTGATTCTGATTTTGATTCTGGTTCTGTTTCTTGTTCTGATTCTGATTCTGGTTCTGATTCTTATTCTGGTTCTCCTTCTCGTTCTGGTTCTTGTTCTTGTTCTGTTTCATGTTCTGATTTTCTTTCTGGTTCTTATTCTGATTCTGGTTCTGGTTCTGATTCTGATTCTGATTCAGGTTCTGATTCTTGCTCTGATTCTGGATCTGGTTCTGATTCTGATTCTGATTCTGTTTCTGGTTCTGGTTCCAAGTCTGATTCTGGTTCTGTTTCTAATCCTGATTCTGCTTCTGGTTCTGGTTCCAGTTCTGATTCTGATACTGATTCTTGTTCTGAATCTGATTCTGGTTCTGGTTCTGATTCTGTTTATGATTCTGATTCTTGTTTTGATTCTGATTCCAGTTCTGGTTCCTGTTCTGATTCTGGTCATGATTCTGGTTCTGATTATGATTCTGTTTCTGGTTCTGCTTCTCATTCTGGTTCTGGCTCAGATTGTGATTCTGATTCTGTTTCTAATTCTGTTTCTTGTTCTGGTTCTGATTCTGGTTCTGGTTCCTGTTCTGATTCTGGTCATGATTCTGGTTCTGATTCTGATTCCGTTCCTGATTCTGATTCTTGTTTTGATTCTGATTCTGGTTCTGGTTCCTGTTCTGATTCTGGTCATGATTCTGGTTCTGATTCTGATTCTTGATCTGAATTTGATTTTGATTCTGGTTCTGGTTCTGATTCTGATTCTTGTTCTTATTTTGATTCCAGTTCTGGTTCCTTTTCTGATTCAGGTCATGAGTCTGGATCTGGTCCTGATTCTGATTCTGGTTCTTGTTCTGTTGCTGGTTGTGGTTCTTGTTCTGATTCTGATTCTGGTTCTGTTTCTAATTCTGGTTCTGTTTCTGGTTATGGTTCAGATTCTTTTTCTAGTTCTCCTTCTCGTTCTGGTTCTTGTTCTGGTTCTGTTTCATGTTCTGATTTTGTTTCTGGTTCTTATTCTGATTCTGGTTCTGGTTCTGATTCTGATTCTGATACTGGTTCTGATTCTGGCTCTGATTCTGGTTCTGGTTCTGATTCTTGCTCTGATTCTGGTTCTGGTTCTGGTTCCAAGTCTGATTCTGGTTCTGTTTCTAATCCTGATTCTGCTTCTGGTTCTGGTTCCAGTTCTGATTCTGATACTGATTCTTGTTCTGATTCTGATTCTGGTTCTGGTTCTGATTCTGTTTATGATTCTGATTCTTGTTTTGATTCTGATTCCAGTTCTGGTTCCTGTTCTGATTCTGGTCATGATTCTGGTTCTGATTATGATTCTGTTTCTGGTTCTGCTTCTCGTTCTGGTTCTGGCTCAGATTCCGATTCTGATTCTGTTTCTGATTCTGATTCTGGTTCTGGTTCTGATTCTGATTTTGGTCATGAGTCTGGATCTGTTTCTGATTCTGATTCTGGCTCCGATTCTGGTTCTGATTCTGATTGTGATTCTGATTTTGATTCTGGTTCTGTTTCTTGTTCTGGTTCTGATTCTGGTTCTGGTTCCTGTTCTGATTCTTCACATGATTCTGGTTCTGATTCTGATTCCGTTCCTGATTCTGGTTCTGATGTGATTCTGGTTCTGGTTCTGATCTGATTCTGGTTCTGATTCTGGCTCTGATTCTGGTTCTGATTCTGATTCCGTTCCTGATTCTGGTTCTGATGTGATTCTGGTTCTGGTTCCTGTTCTGATTCTGGTCATGATTCTCATTCTCATTCTGATTGTGGTTTCTTATTCTGGTTATATTTCTGGTTCTGATTCCGATTCTGATACTGATTGTGTTTCTGATTCTGATTCTGGTTCTGGTTCAGATTCTGATTCTGATTCTGATTGTTGTTTTGATTCTGTTCCTGGTTCTGGTTCTGGTTCTGGTTCTGATCTGATTCAGAATCTGATTCTGGTTCTGATTCGGCTCTGGTTCTGGTTCTGATTCAGATTCAGATTCTGATTCTGATTCTGGTTCTGGTTTTGGTTTTGGTTCTTGTTCCAGGACTGATTCTGGTTCTGTTTCTAATCCTGATTCTGGTTCTTGTTCTGGTTCCAGTTCTGATTCTGATACTGATTCTTGTTCTGCATCTGATTCTGGTTCTGGTTCTGATTCTTTTTCTGATTCTGATTCTTGATTTGATTCTGATTCTGGTTCTGGTTCCTGTTCTGATTCTGGTCATGATTCTGGTTCTGTTTCTGATTCTTGATCTGATTTTGATTTTGATTCTGGTTCTGGTTCTGATTCTGATTCTTTTTCTTATTTTGATTGCCGTTCTGGTTCCTGTTCTGATTCTGGTCATGAGTCTGGATCTGATTCTGATTCTTGTTCTGATTTTGATTTTGATTCTGGTTCTGGTTCTGATTCTGATTCTTGTTCTTATTTTGATTCCAGTTCTGGTTCCTGTTCTGATTCTGGTCATGAGTCTGGATCTGGTTCTGATTCTGATTCTGGTTCTGGTTCTGATTCTTTTTCTGATTCTGATTCTTGATTTGATTCTGATTCTGGTTCTGGTTCCTGTTCTGATTCTGGTCATGATTCTGGTTCTGTTTCTGATTCTTGATCTGATTTTGATTTTGATTCTGGTTCTGGTTCTGATTCTGATTCTTTTTCTTATTTTGATTGCAGTTCTGGTTCCTGTTCTGATTCTGGTCATGAGTCTGGATCTGATTCTGATTCTTGTTCTGATTTTGATTTTGATTCTGGTTCTGGTTCTGATTCTGATTCTTGTTCTTATTTTGATTCCAGTTCTGGTTCCTGTTCTGATTCTGGTCATGAGTCTGGATCTGGTTCTGGTTCTGATTCTGATTCTTGTTCTTATTTTGATTCCAGTTCTGGTTCCTGTTCTGATTCTGGTCATGAGTCTGGATCTGGTTCTGATTCTGATTCTGGTTCTTGTTCTGTTGCTGGTTGTGGTTCTTGTTCTGATTCTGTTTATGATTCTGATTCTTGTTTTGATTCTGATTCCAGTTCTGGTTCATGTTCTGATTCTGGTCATGATTCTGGTTCTGATTATGATTCTGTTTCTGGTTCTGCTTCTCGTTCTGGTTCTGGCTCAGATTCCGATTCTGATTCTGTTTCTGATTCTGATTCTCGTTCTGGTTCTGGTTCTGATTCTGATTCTGATTTTGGTCATGAGTCTGGATCTGTTTCTGATTCTGATTCTGGCTCCGATTCTGTTTCTGATTCTGATTCTCGTTCTGGTTCTGGTTCTGATTCTGATTCTGATTTTGGTCATGAGTCTGGATCTGTTTCTGATTCTGATTCTGGCTCCGATTCTGGTTCTGATTCTGATTGTGATTCTGATTTTGATTCTGGTTCTGTTTCTTGTTCTGGTTCTGATTCTGGTTCTGGTTCCTGTTCTGATTCTTCACATGATTCTGATTCCGTTCCTGATTCTGGTTCTGATGTGATTCTGGTTCTGGTTCTGTTCTGATTCTGGTTCTGATTCTGGCTCTGATTCTGGTTCTGATTCTGATTCCGTTCCTGATTCTGGTTCTGGTTCCAGTTCTGATTCTGGTCATGATTCTCATTCGCATTCTGATTGTGGTTTCTTATTCTGGTTATATTTCTGGTTCTGATTCCGGTTCTGATACTGATTATGTTTCTGATTCTTATTCTGGTTCTCCTTCTCGTTCTGGTTCTTGTTCTTGTTCTGTTTCATGTTCTGATTTTCTTTCTGGTTCTTATTCTGATTCTGGTTCTGGTTCTGATTCTGATTCTGATTCAGGTTCTGATTCTTGCTCTGATTCTGGATCTGGTTCTGATTCTGATTCTAATTCTGGTTCTGGTTCTGGTAACAAGTCTGATTCTGGTTCTGTTTCTAATCCTGATTCTGCTTCTGATTCTGGTTCCAGTTCTGATTCTGATACTGATTCTTGTTCTGATTCTGATTCTGGTTCTGGTTCTGATTCTGTTTATGATTCTGATTCTTGTTTTGATTCTGATTCCATTTCTGGTTCCTGTTCTGATTCTGGTCATGATTCTGGTTCTGATTATGATTCTGTTTCTGGTTCTGCTTCTCGTTCTGGTTCTGGCTCAGATTCCGATTCTGATTCTGTTTCTAATTCTGATTTTGATTCTGGTTCTGTTTCTTGTTCTGGTTCTGATTCTGGTTCTGGTTCCTGTTCTGATTCTGGTCATGATTCTGGTTCTGATTCTGATTCCGTTCCTGATTCTGGTTCTGATGTGATTCTGGTTCTCGTTCTGATTCTGGTTTTGGTTCTGATTCTTTTTCTGATTCTGATTCTTGTTTTGATTCTGATTCCGGTTCTGGTTCCTGTTCTGATTCTGGTAATGATTCTGGTTCTGATTCTGATTCTTGATCTGATTTTGATTTTGATTCTGGTTCTGGTTCTGATTCTGATTCTTGTTCTTATTTTGATTCCAGTTCTGTTTCTGATTCTGATTCTGGTTCTTGTTCTGTTGCTGGTTGTTGTTTTTGTTCTCATTCTGATTCTGGTTCTGTTTCAAATCTGGTTCTGATTCAGGTTATGGTTCAGATTCTTATTCTGGTTCTCCTTCTCGTTCTGGTTCTTGTTCTGGTTCTGTTTCATGTTCTGATTTTGTTTCTGGTTCTTATTCTGATTCTGGTTCTGGTTCTGATTCTGATTCTGATTCTGGTTCTGATTCTTGCTCTGATTCTGGTTCTGGTTCTGGTTCCAGGTCTGATTCTGGTTATGTTTCTAATCCTGATTCTGCTTCTGGTTCTGGTTCCAGTTCTGATTCTGATACTGATTCTTGTTCTGATTCTGATTCTGGTTCTGGTTCTGATTCTGTTTATGATTCTGGTTCTGGTTCTGGTTCCAGGCATGATTCTGTTTCTGGTTCTGATCCTGATCCTGGTTCTGGTTTTTGTTCTGGTTTTGGTTCTGATTCTGTTTCTGATTCTTATTCTTGTTTTGAATCTGATTCCGGTTCTGTTTCCTGTTCTGATCTGGTCATGATTCTGGTTCTAATTCTGATTGTGGTTTCTTATTCTGGTTCTGTTTCTTATTCTGGTTCTGTTTCTTATTCTGGTTCAGGTTCTGGCTCTGATTTTGATTCTGATTCTGTTTATGATTCTGATTGTTGTTTTGATTCTGATTCTGGTTCTGCTTCTGATTCTTGTGTTGAGTCTGATTCCGGTTCTGGTTCCTGTTCTGATCTGGTCATGATTCTGGTTCTCATTCTGATTGTGGTTTCTTATTCTGGTTATATTTCTGATTCTGATTCCGATTCTTATACTGATTGTGTTTCTGATTCTGATTCTGGTTCTGGTTCAGATTCTGATTCTGATTCTGATTGTTGTTTTGATTCTGATTCTGGTTCTGTTTCCTGTTCTGATTCTGGTCATGATGCTGCTTCTGCTTCTGGTTCTGGTTCTGGTTCTGGTTCTGATCTGATTCTGGATCTGGTTCTGATTCTGGTTCTGGTTCTGATTCTGGTTCTAGTTCTGATTCAGAATCTGATTCTGGTTCTGATTCTGGCTCTGGTTCTGGTTCTGATTCAGATTCAGATTCTGATTCTGATTCTAGTTCTGGTTTGGGTTCTGGTTCCAGGACTGATTCTGGTTCTGTTTCTAATCCTGATTCTGGTTCTTGTTCTGGTTCCAGTTCTGATTCTGATTCTGATTCTTGTTCTGATCCTGATTCTGGTTCTGGTTCAGATTCTGATTCTGATTCTGATTGTTGTTTTGATTCTGATTCTGGTTCTGTTTCTTGTTCTGATTCTGATTCTGGTTCTGATTCTTATTCTGGTTCTCCTTCTCAATCTGGTTCTTGTTCTTGTTCTGTTTCATGTTCTGATTTTCTTCCTAGTTCTTATTCTGATTCTGATTCAGGTTCCGATTCTTGCTCTGATTCTGGATCTGGTTCTGATTCTGATTCTGATTCTGGTTCTGGTTCTGGTTCCAAGTCTGATTCTGGTTCTGTTTCTAATCCTGATTCTGCTTCTGGTTCTGGTTCCAGTTCTGATTCTGATACTGATTCTTGTTCTGATTCTGATTCTGGTTCTGGTTCTGATTCTGTTTATGATTCTGATTCTTATTTTGATTCTGATTCCAGTTCTGGTTCCTGTTCTGATTCTGGTCATGATTCTGGTTCTGATTATGATTCTGTTTCTGGTTCTGCTTCTCATTCTGGTTCTGGCTCAGATTCTGATTCTGATTCTGGTTCTGATTCTGATTCTTGATCTGATTTTGATTTTGATTCTGGTTCTGGTTCTGATTCTGATTCTTGTTCTTATTTTGATTCCAGTTCCAGTTCCTTTTCTGATTCTGGTCATGAGTCTGGATCTGGTCCTGATTCTGATTCTGGATCTTGTTCTGTTGCTGGTTGTGGTTCTTGTTCTGATTCTGATTCTGGTTCTGTTTCTAATTCTGGTTCTGATTCTGGTTATGGTTCAGATTCTTATTCTGGTTCTCCTTCTCGTTCTGGTTCTTGTTCTGGTTCTGTTTCATGTTCTGATTTTCTTTCTGGTTCTTATTCTGATTCTGGTTCTGGTTCTGATTCTGATTCTGATTCTGGTTCTGATTCTTGCTCTGATTCTGGTTCGGGTTCTGGTTCCAGGTCTGATTCTGGTTCTGTTTCTAATCCTGACTCTGCTTCTGGTTCTGGTTCCAGTTCTGATTCTGATACTGATTCTTGTTCTGATTCTGATTCTGGTTCCTGTTCTGATTCTGGTCATGAGTCTGGATCTGGTTCTGATTCTGATTCTGGTTCTTGTTCTGTTGCTGGTTGTGGTTCTTGTTCTGATTCTGATTCTGATTCTGATTCTAATTCTGGTTCTGATTCTGGTTGTGGTTCTGATTCTTATTCTGCTTCTCCTTCTCGTTCTGGTTCTTGTTCTGGTTCTGTTTCATATTCTGATTTTGTTTCTGGTTCTTATTCTGATTCTGGTTCTGGTTCTGATTCTGATTCTGATTCTGGTTCTGATTCTGGCTCTGATTCTGGTTCTGGTTCTGGTTCCAGGTCTGATTCTGGTTCTGTTTCAAATCCTGATTCTGCTTCTGGTTCTGGTTCCTGTTCTGATTCTGGTCATGATTCTGGTTCTTATTATGATTCTGGTTCTGGTTCTGCTTCTCGTTCTGGTTCTGATTCTGATTTTGGTCATGAGTCTGGATCTGTTTCTGATTCTGATTCTGGCTCCGATTCTGGTTCTGATTCTGATTGTGATTCTGATTTTGATTCTGGTTCTGTTTCTTGTTCTGATTCTGATTCTGGTTCTGATTCTTATTCTGGTTCTCCTTCTCGTTCTGGTTCTTGTTCTTGTTCTGTTTCATGTTCTGATTTTCTTTCTGGTTCTTATTCTGATTCTGGTTCTGGTTCTGATTCTGATTCTGATTCAGGTTCTGATTCTTGCTCTGATTCTGGATCTGGTTCTGATTCTGATTCTGATTCTGTTTCTGGTTCTGGTTCCAAGTCTGATTCTGGTTCTGTTTCTAATCCTGATTCTGCTTCTGGTTCTGGTTCCAGTTCTGATTCTGATACTGATTCTTGTTCTGATTCTGATTCTGGTTCTGGTTCTGATTCTGTTTATGATTCTGATTCTTGTTTTGATTCTGATTCCAGTTCTGGTTCCTGTTCTGATTCTGGTCATGATTCTGGTTCTGATTATGATTCTGTTTCTGGTTCTGCTTCTCATTCTGGTTCTGGCTCAGATTGTGATTCTGATTCTGTTTCTAATTCTGTTTCTTGTTCTGGTTCTGATTCTGGTTCTGGTTCCTGTTCTGATTCTGGTCATGATTCTGGTTCTGATTCTGATTCCGTTCCTGATTCTGATTCTTGTTTTGATTCTGATTCTGGTTCTGGTTCCTGTTCTGATTCTGGTCATGATTCTGGTTCTGATTCTGATTCTTGATCTGAATTTGATTTTGATTCTGGTTCTGGTTCTGATTCTGATTCTTGTTCTTATTTTGATTCCAGTTCTGGTTCCTTTTCTGATTCAGGTCATGAGTCTGGATCTGGTCCTGATTCTGATTCTGGTTCTTGTTCTGTTGCTGGTTGTGGTTCTTGTTCTGATTCTGATTCTGGTTCTGTTTCTAATTCTGGTTCTGTTTCTGGTTATGGTTCAGATTCTTTTTCTAGTTCTCCTTCTCGTTCTGGTTCTTGTTCTGGTTCTGTTTCATGTTCTGATTTTGTTTCTGGTTCTTATTCTGATTCTGGTTCTGGTTCTGATTCTGATTCTGATACTGGTTCTGATTCTGGCTCTGATTCTGGTTCTGGTTCTGATTCTTGCTCTGATTCTGGTTCTGGTTCTGGTTCCAAGTCTGATTCTGGTTCTGTTTCTAATCCTGATTCTGCTTCTGGTTCTGGTTCCAGTTCTGATTCTGATACTGATTCTTGTTCTGATTCTGATTCTGGTTCTGGTTCTGATTCTGTTTATGATTCTGATTCTTGTTTTGATTCTGATTCCAGTTCTGGTTCCTGTTCTGATTCTGGTCATGATTCTGGTTCTGATTATGATTCTGTTTCTGGTTCTGCTTCTTGTTCTGGTTCTGGCTCTGATTCTGGTTCTGATTCTGATTCCGTTCCTGATTCTGGTTCTGATGTGATTCTGGTTCTGGTTCCTGTTCTGATTCTGGTCATGATTCTCATTCTCATTCTGATTGTGGTTTCTTATTCTGGTTATATTTCTGGTTCTGATTCCGATTCTGATACTGATTGTGTTTCTGATTCTGATTCAGGTTCTGGTTCAGATTCTGATTCTGATTCTGATTGTTGTTTTGATTCTGTTCCTGGTTCTGGTTCTGGTTCTGGTTCTGATCTGATTCAGATTCAGATTCTGATTCTGATTCTGGTTCTGGTTTTGGTTTTGGTTCTTGTTCCAGGACTGATTCTGGTTCTGTTTCTAATCCTGATTCTGGTTCTTGTTCTGGTTCCAGTTCTGATTCTGATACTGATTCTTGTTCTGCATCTGATTCTGGTTCTGGTTCTGATTCTTTTTCTGATTCTGATTCTTGATTTGATTCTGATTCTGGTTCTGGTTCCTGTTCTGATTCTGGTCATGATTCTGGTTCTGTTTCTGATTCTTGATCTGATTTTGATTTTGATTCTGGTTCTGGTTCTGATTCTGATTCTTTTTCTTATTTTGATTGCCGTTCTGGTTCCTGTTCTGATTCTGGTCATGAGTCTGGATCTGATTCTGATTCTTGTTCTGATTTTGATTTTGATTCTGGTTCTGGTTCTGATTCTGATTCTTGTTCTTATTTTGATTCCAGTTCTGGTTCCTGTTCTGATTCTGGTCATGAGTCTGGATCTGGTTCTGATTCTGATTCTGGTTCTGGTTCTGATTCTTTTTCTGATTCTGATTCTTGATTTGATTCTGATTCTGGTTCTGGTTCCTGTTCTGATTCTGGTCATGATTCTGGTTCTGTTTCTGATTCTTGATCTGATTTTGATTTTGATTCTGGTTCTGGTTCTGATTCTGATTCTTTTTCTTATTTTGATTGCAGTTCTGGTTCCTGTTCTGATTCTGGTCATGAGTCTGGATCTGATTCTGATTCTTGTTCTGATTTTGATTTTGATTCTGGTTCTGGTTCTGATTCTGATTCTTGTTCTTATTTTGATTCCAGTTCTGGTTCCTGTTCTGATTCTGGTCATGAGTCTGGATCTGGTTCTGGTTCTGATTCTGATTCTTGTTCTTATTTTGATTCCAGTTCTGGTTCCTGTTCTGATTCTGGTCATGAGTCTGGATCTGGTTCTGATTCTGATTCTGGTTCTTGTTCTGTTGCTGGTTGTGGTTCTTGTTCTGATTCTGTTTATGATTCTGATTCTTGTTTTGATTCTGATTCCAGTTCTGGTTCATGTTCTGATTCTGGTCATGATTCTGGTTCTGATTATGATTCTGTTTCTGGTTCTGCTTCTCGTTCTGGTTCTGGCTCAGATTCCGATTCTGATTCTGTTTCTGATTCTGATTCTCGTTCTGGTTCTGGTTCTGATTCTGATTCTGATTTTGGTCATGAGTCTGGATCTGTTTCTGATTCTGATTCTGGCTCCGATTCTGTTTCTGATTCTGATTCTCGTTCTGGTTCTGGTTCTGATTCTGATTCTGATTTTGGTCATGAGTCTGGATCTGTTTCTGATTCTGATTCTGGCTCCGATTCTGGTTCTGATTCTGATTGTGATTCTGATTTTGATTCTGGTTCTGTTTCTTGTTCTGGTTCTGATTCTGGTTCTGGTTCCTGTTCTGATTCTTCACATGATTCTGATTCCGTTCCTGATTCTGGTTCTGATGTGATTCTGGTTCTGGTTCTGTTCTGATTCTGGTTCTGATTCTGGCTCTGATTCTGGTTCTGATTCTGATTCCGTTCCTGATTCTGGTTCTGGTTCCAGTTCTGATTCTGGTCATGATTCTCATTCGCATTCTGATTGTGGTTTCTTATTCTGGTTATATTTCTGGTTCTGATTCCGGTTCTGATACTGATTATGTTTCTGATTCTTATTCTGGTTCTCCTTCTCGTTCTGGTTCTTGTTCTTGTTCTGTTTCATGTTCTGATTTTCTTTCTGGTTCTTATTCTGATTCTGGTTCTGGTTCTGATTCTGATTCTGATTCAGGTTCTGATTCTTGCTCTGATTCTGGATCTGGTTCTGATTCTGATTCTAATTCTGGTTCTGGTTCTGGTAACAAGTCTGATTCTGGTTCTGTTTCTAATCCTGATTCTGCTTCTGGTTCTGGTTCCAGTTCTGATTCTGATACTGATTCTTGTTCTGATTCTGATTCTGGTTCTGGTTCTGATTCTGTTTATGATTCTGATTCTTGTTTTGATTCTGATTCCATTTCTGGTTCCTGTTCTGATTCTGGTCATGATTCTGGTTCTGATTATGATTCTGTTTCTGGTTCTGCTTCTCGTTCTGGTTCTGGCTCAGATTCCGATTCTGATTCTGTTTCTAATTCTGATTTTGATTCTGGTTCTGTTTCTTGTTCTGGTTCTGATTCTGGTTCTGGTTCCTGTTCTGATTCTGGTCATGATTCTGGTTCTGATTCTGATTCCGTTCCTGATTCTGGTTCTGATGTGATTCTGGTTCTCGTTCTGATTCTGGTTTTGGTTCTGATTCTTTTTCTGATTCTGATTCTTGTTTTGATTCTGATTCCGGTTCTGGTTCCTGTTCTGATTCTGGTAATGATTCTGGTTCTGATTCTGATTCTTGATCTGATTTTGATTTTGATTCTGGTTCTGGTTCTGATTCTGATTCTTGTTCTTATTTTGATTCCAGTTCTGTTTCTGATTCTGATTCTGGTTCTTGTTCTGTTGCTGGTTGTTGTTCTTGTTCTCATTCTGATTCTGGTTCTGTTTCAAATCTGGTTCTGATTCTGGTTATGGTTCAGATTCTTATTCTGGTTCTCCTTCTCGTTCTGGTTCTTGTTCTGGTTCTGTTTCATGTTCTGATTTTGTTTCTGGTTCTTATTCTGATTCTGGTTCTGGTTCTGATTCTGATTCTGATTCTGGTTCTGATTCTTGCTCTGATTCTGGTTCTGGTTCTGGTTCCAGGTCTGATTCTGGTTATGTTTCTAATCCTGATTCTGCTTCTGGTTCTGGTTCCAGTTCTGATTCTGATACTGATTCTTGTTCTGATTCTGATTCTGGTTCTGGTTCTGATTCTGTTTATGATTCTGGTTCTGGTTCTGGTTCCAGGCATGATTCTGTTTCTGGTTCTGATCCTGATCCTGGTTCTGGTTTTTGTTCTGGTTTTGGTTCTGATTCTGTTTCTGATTCTTATTCTTGTTTTGAATCTGATTCCGGTTCTGTTTCCTGTTCTGATCTGGTCATGATTCTGGTTCTAATTCTGATTGTGGTTTCTTATTCTGGTTCTGTTTCTTATTCTGGTTCTGTTTCTTATTCTGGTTCAGGTTCTGGCTCTGATTTTGATTCTGATTCTGTTTATGATTCTGATTGTTGTTTTGATTCTGATTCTGGTTCTGCTTCTGATTCTTGTGTTGAGTCTGATTCCGGTTCTGGTTCCTGTTCTGATCTGGTCATGATTCTGGTTCTCATTCTGATTGTGGTTTCTTATTCTGGTTATATTTCTGATTCTGATTCCGATTCTTATACTGATTGTGTTTCTGATTCTGATTCTGGTTCTGGTTCAGATTCTGATTCTGATTCTGATTGTTGTTTTGATTCTGATTCTGGTTCTGTTTCCTGTTCTGATTCTGGTCATGATGCTGCTTCTGCTTCTGGTTCTGGTTCTGGTTCTGGTTCTGATCTGATTCTGGATCTGGTTCTGATTCTGGTTCTGGTTCTGATTCTGGTTCTAGTTCTGATTCAGAATCTGATTCTGGTTCTGATTCTGGCTCTGGTTCTGGTTCTGATTCAGATTCAGATTCTGATTCTGATTCTAGTTCTGGTTTGGGTTCTGGTTCCAGGACTGATTCTGGTTCTGTTTCTAATCCTGATTCTGGTTCTTGTTCTGGTTCCAGTTCTGATTCTGATTCTGATTCTTGTTCTGATCCTGATTCTGGTTCTGGTTCAGATTCTGATTCTGATTCTGATTGTTGTTTTGATTCTGATTCTGGTTCTGTTTCTTGTTCTGATTCTGATTCTGGTTCTGATTCTTATTCTGGTTCTCCTTCTCAATCTGGTTCTTGTTCTTGTTCTGTTTCATGTTCTGATTTTCTTCCTAGTTCTTATTCTGATTCTGATTCAGGTTCCGATTCTTGCTCTGATTCTGGATCTGGTTCTGATTCTGATTCTGATTCTGGTTCTGGTTCTGGTTCCAAGTCTGATTCTGGTTCTGTTTCTAATCCTGATTCTGCTTCTGGTTCTGGTTCCAGTTCTGATTCTGATACTGATTCTTGTTCTGATTCTGATTCTGGTTCTGGTTCTGATTCTGTTTATGATTCTGATTCTTATTTTGATTCTGATTCCAGTTCTGGTTCCTGTTCTGATTCTGGTCATGATTCTGGTTCTGATTATGATTCTGTTTCTGGTTCTGCTTCTCATTCTGGTTCTGGCTCAGATTCTGATTCTGATTCTGGTTCTGATTCTGATTCTTGATCTGATTTTGATTTTGATTCTGGTTCTGGTTCTGATTCTGATTCTTGTTCTTATTTTGATTCCAGTTCCAGTTCCTTTTCTGATTCTGGTCATGAGTCTGGATCTGGTCCTGATTCTGATTCTGTATCTTGTTCTGTTGCTGGTTGTGGTTCTTGTTCTGATTCTGATTCTGGTTCTGTTTCTAATTCTGGTTCTGATTCTGGTTATGGTTCAGATTCTTATTCTGGTTCTCCTTCTCGTTCTGGTTCTTGTTCTGGTTCTGTTTCATGTTCTGATTTTCTTTCTGGTTCTTATTCTGATTCTGGTTCTGGTTCTGATTCTGATTCTGATTCTGGTTCTGATTCTTGCTCTGATTCTGGTTCGGGTTCTGGTTCCAGGTCTGATTCTGGTTCTGTTTCTAATCCTGACTCTGCTTCTGGTTCTGGTTCCAGTTCTGATTCTGATACTGATTCTTGTTCTGATTCTGATTCTGGTTCTGGTTCTGATTCTGTTTATGATTCTGATTCTTGTTTTGATTCTGATTCCAGTTCTGGTTCCTGTTCTGATTCTGGTCATGATTCTGGTTCTGATTATGATTCTGTTTCTGGTTCTGCTTCTCGTTCTGGTTCTGGCTCAGATTCCGATTCTGATTCTGTTTCTGATTCTGATTCTGGTTCTGGTTCTGATTCTGATTTTGGTCATGAGTCTGGATCTGTTTCTGATTCTGATTCTGGCTCCGATTCTGGTTCTGATTCTGATTGTGATTCTGATTTTGATTCTGGTTCTGTTTCTTGTTCTGGTTCTGATTCTGGTTCTGGTTCCTGTTCTGATTCTTCACATGATTCTGGTTCTGATTCTGATTCCGTTCCTGATTCTGGTTCTGATGTGATTCTGGTTCTGGTTCTGATCTGATTCTGGTTCTGATTCTGGCTCTGATTGTGGTTCTGTTTCTAATCCTAATTCTGCTTCTGGTTCTGGTTCCTGTTCTGATTCTGGTCATGATTCTGGTTCTGATTATGATTCTGTTTCTGGTTCTGCTTCTCATTCTGGTTCTGGCTCAGATTCTGATTCTGATTCTGTTTCTGATTCTGATTCTGTTTCTGGTTCTGATTCTGATTTTGGTCATGAGTCTGGATCTGTTTCTGATTCTGATTCTGGCTCCGATTCTGGTTCTGTTTCTTGTTCTGGTTCTGGTTCTGATCTGATTCTGGTTCTGATTCTGGCTCTGATTCTGGTTCTGGTTCTGATTCTGATTCTGATTCTGGTTCTGATTCTGGTTCTGGTTCTGATTCTGATCCTAATTCTGGTTCTGGTTCTGGTTCCAGGCATGATTCTGTTTATGGTTCTGATCTGATCCTGGTTCTGGTTTTTGTTCTGGTTTTGGTTCTGATTCTGTTTCTGATTCTTATTCTTGTTTTGATTCTGATTCTGGTTCTGGTTCCTGTTCTGATTCTGGTCATGATGCTGCTTCTGCTTCTGATTCTGTTCGTGGTTCTGGTTCTGGTTCTGGTTCTGATCTGATTCTGGTTTTGGTTCTGATTCTGATTCTGGTTCTGATTCTGGTTCTGGTTCTGATTCAGAATCTGATTCTGGTTCTGATTCGGCTCTGGTTCTGGTTCTGATTCAGATTCAGATTCTGATTCTGATTCTGGTTCTGGTTTTGGTTCTTGTTCCAGGACTGATTCTGGTTCTGTTTCTAATCCTGATTCTGGTTCTTCTTCTGGTTCCAGTTCTGATTCTGATACTGATTCTTGTTCTGCATCTGATTCTGGTTCTGGTTCTGATTCTTTTTCTGATTCTGATTCTTGATTTGATTCTGATTCTGGTTCTGGTTCCTGTTCTGATTCTGGTCATGATTCTGGTTCTGTTTCTGATTCTTGATCTGATTTTGATTTTGATTCTGGTTCTGGTTCTGATTCTGATTCTTTTTCTTATTTTGATTGCAGTTCTGGTTCCTGTTCTGATTCTGGTCATGAGTCTGGATCTGATTCTGATTCTTGTTCTGATTTTGATTTTGATTCTGGTTCTGGTTCTGATTCTGATTCTTGTTCTTATTTTGATTCCAGTTCTGGTTCCTGTTCTGATTCTGGTCATGAGTCTGGATCTGGTTCTGATTCTGATTCTGATTCTGGTTCTTGTTCTGTTGCTGGTTGTGGTTCTTGTTCTGATTCTGATTCTGGTTCTGATTCTAATTCTGGTTCTGATTCTGGTTGTGGTTCTGATTCTTATTCTGGTTCTCCTTCTCGTTCTGGTTCTTGTTCTGGTTCTGTTTCATATTCTGATTTTGTTTCTGGTTCTTATTCTGATTCTGGTTCTGGTTCTGATTCTGATTCTGATTCAGGTTCTGATTCTGGCTCTGATTCTGGTTCTGGTTCTAGTTCCAGGTTTGATTCTGGTTCTGTTTCTAATCCTGATTCTGCTTCTGGTTCTGGTTCCAGTTCTGATTCTGATACTGGTTCTGGTTCTGATTCTGTTTATGATTCTGGTTCTGTTTCTGGTTCCATGCATGATTCTGTTTCTGGTTCTGATCCTGATCCTGGTTCTGGTTTTTGTTCTGGTTTTGGTTCTGATTCTGTTTCTGATTCTTATTCTTGTTTTGAATCTGATTCTGGTTCTGTTTCCTGTTCTGATCTGGTCATGATTCTGGTTCTAATTCTGATTGTGGTTTCTTATTCTGGTTCTGTTTCTTATTCTGGTTCAGGTTCTGGCTCTGATTTTGATTCTGATTCTGTTTATGATTCAGATTGTTGTTTTGATTCTGATTCTGGTTCTGCTTCTGATTCTTGTGTTGAGTCTGATTCCGGTTCTGGTTCCTGTTCTGATCTGATCATGATTCTGGTTCTCATTCTGATTGTGGTTTCTTATTCTGGTTATATTTCTGATTCTATTCCGATTCTGATACTGATTGTGTTTCTGATTCTGATTCTGGTTCTGGTTCAGATTCTGATTCTGATTCAGATTGTTGTTTTGATTCTGATTCTGGTTCTGTTTCCTGTTCTGATTCTGGTCATGATGCTGCTTCTGCTTCTGGTTCTGGTTATGGTTCTGGTTCTGATCTGATTCTGGATCTGGTTCTGATTCTGGTTCTGGTTCTGATTCTGGTTCTAGTTCTGATTCAGAATCTGATTCAGGTTCTGATTCTGGCTCTGGTTCTGGTTCTGATTCAGATTCAGATTCTGATTCTGATTCTGGTTCTGGTTTGGGTTCTGGTTCCAGGACTGATTCTGGTTCTGTTTCTAATCCTGATTCTGGTTCTTGTTCTGGTTCCAGTTCTGATTCTGATACTGATTCTTGTTCTGATTCTGATTCTGGTTCTGGTTCAGATTCTGATTCTGATTCTGATTGTTGTTTTGATTCTGATTCTGGTTCTGGTTCCTGTTCTGATTCTGGTCATGATGCTGCTTCTGCTTCTGATTCTGTTCCTGGTTCTGGTTCTGGTTCTGGTTCTGATCTGATTCTGGTTCTGGTTCTGATTCTGATTCTGGTTCTGATTCTGGTTCTGGTTCTGATTCAGAATCTGATTCTGGTTCTGATTCGGCTCTGGTTCTGGTTCTGATTCAGATTCAGATTCTGATTCTGATTCTGGTTCTGGTTTTGGTTCTTGTTCCAGGACTGATTCTGGTTCTGTTTCTAATCCTGATTCTGGTTCTTGTTCTGGTTCCAGTTCTGATTCTGATACTGATTCTTGTTCTGCATCTGATTCTGGTTCTGGTTCTGATTCTTTTTCTGATTCTGATTCTTGATTTGATTCTGATTCTGGTTCTGGTTCCTGCTCTGATTCTGGTCATGATTCTGGTTCTGTTTCTGGTTCTGGTTCTGGTTCCAGGTTTGATTCTGGTTCTGTTTCTAATCCTGATTCTGCTTCTGGTTCTGGTTCCAGTTCTGATTCTGATACTGATTCTTGTTCTGATTCTGATTCTGGTTCTGGTTCTGATTCTGTTTATGATTCTGGTTCTGGTTCTGGTTCCATGCATGATTCTGTTTCTGGTTCTGATCCTGATCCTGGTTCTGGTTTTTGTTCTGGTTTTGGTTCTGATTCTGTTTCTGATTCTTATTCTTGTTTTGAATCTGATTCCGGTTCTGTTTCCTGTTCTGATCTGGTCATGATTCTGGTTCTAATTCTGATTGTGGTTTCTTATTCTGGTTCTGTTTCTTATTCTGGTTCAGGTTCTGGCTCTGATTTTGATTCTGATTCTGTTTATGATTCAGATTGTTGTTTTGATTCTGATTCTGGTTCTGCTTCTGATTCTTGTGTTGAGTCTGATTCCGGTTCTGGTTCCTGTTCTGATCTGGTCATGATTCTGGTTCTCATTCTGATTGTGGTTTCTTATTCTGGTTATATTTCTGATTCTATTCCGATTCTGATACTGATTGTGTTTCTGATTCTGATTCTGCTTCTGGTTCAGATTCTGATTCTGATTCTGATTGTTGTTTTGATTCTGATTCTGGTTCTGTTTCCTGTTCTGATTCTGGTCATGATGCTGCTTCTGCTTCTGGTTCTGGTTCTGGTTCTGGTTCTGATCTGATTCTGGATCTGGTTCTGATTCTGGTTCTGGTTCTGATTCTGGTTCTAGTTCTGATTCAGAATCTGATTCTGGTTCTGATTCTGGCTCTGGTTCTGGTTCTGATTCAGATTCAGATTCTGATTCTGATTCTGGTTCTGGTTTGGGTTCTGGTTCCAGGACTGATTCTGGTTCTGTTTCTAATCCTGATTCTGGTTCTTGTTCTGGTTCCAGTTCTGATTCTGATACTGATTCTTGTTCTGATTCTGATTCTGGTTCTGGTTCAGATTCTGATTCTGATTCTGATTGTTGTTTTGATTCTGATTCTGGTTCTGGTTCCTGTTCTGATTCTGGTCATGATGCTGCTTCTGCTTCTGATTCTGTTCCTGGTTCTGGTTCTGGTTCTGGTTCTGATCTGATTCTGGTTCTGGTTCTGATTCTGATTCTGGTTCTGATTCTGGTTCTGGTTCTGATTCAGAATCTGATTCTGGTTCTGATTCGGCTCTGGTTCTGGTTCTGATTCAGATTCAGATTCTGATTCTGATTCTGGTTCTGGTTTTGGTTCTTGTTCCAGGACTGATTCTGGTTCTGTTTCTAATCCTGATTCTGGTTCTTGTTCTGATTCTGATACTGATTCTTGTTCTGCATCTGATTCTGGTTCTGGTTCTGATTCTTTTTCTGATTCTGATTCTTGATTTGATTCTGATTCTGGTTCTGGTTCCTGTTCTGATTCTGGTCATGATTCTGGTTCTGTTTCTGATTCTTGATCTGATTTTGATTTTGATTCTGGTTCTGGTTCTGATTCTGATTCTTTTTCTTATTTTGATTGCAGTTCTGGTTCCTGTTCTGATTCTGGTCATGAGTCTGGATCTGATTCTGATTCTTGTTCTGATTTTGATTTTGATTCTGGTTCTGGTTCTGATTCTGATTCTTGTTCTTATTTTGATTCCAGTTCTGGTTCCTGTTCTGATTCTGGTCATGAGTCTGGATCTGGTTCTGATTCTGATTCTGGTTCTTGTTCTGTTGCTGGTTGTGGTTCTTGTTCTGATTCTGATTCTGGTTCTGATTCTAATTCTGGTTCTGATTCTGGTTGTGGTTCTGATTCTTATTCTGCTTCTCCTTCTCGTTCTGGTTCTTGTTCTGGTTCTGTTTCATATTCTGATTTTGTTTCTGGTTCTTATTCTGATTCTGGTTCTGGTTCTGATTCTGATTCTGATTCTGGTTCTGATTCTGGCTCTGATTCTGGTTCTGGTTCTGGTTCCAGGTCTGATTCTGGTTCTGTTTCAAATCCTGATTCTGCTTCTGGTTCTGGTTCCTGTTCTGATTCTGGTCATGATTATGGTTCTTATTATGATTCTGGTTCTGGTTCTGCTTCTCGTTCTGGTTCTGATTCTGATTTTGGTCATGAGTCTGGATCTGTTTCTGATTCTGATTCTGGCTCCGATTCTGGTTATGATTCTGATTGTGATTCTGATTTTGATTCTGGTTCTGTTTCTTGTTCTGATTCTGATTCTGGTTCTGATTCTTATTCTGGTTCTCCTTCTCGTTCTGGTTCTTGTTCTTGTTCTGTTTCATGTTCTGATTTTCTTTCTGGTTCTTATTCTGATTCTGGTTCTGATTCTTATTCTGGTTCTCCTTCTCGTTCTGGTTCTGTTTCTTGTTCTGATTCTGATTCTTGTTTTGATTCTGATTCCGGTTCTGGATCCTTTTCTGATTCTGGTCATGATTCTGGTTCTGATTCTGATTCTTGTTCTGATTTTGATTTTGATTCTGGTTCTGGTTCTGATTCTGATTCTTTTTCTTATTTTGATTCCAGTTCTGGTTCCTGTTCTGATTCTGGTCATGAGTCTGGATCTGATTCTGATTCTTGTTCTGATTTTAATTTTGATTCTGGTTCTGGTTCTGATTCTGATTCTTTTTCTTATTTTGATTCCAGTTCTTGTTCCTGTTCTGATTCTGGTCATGAGTCTGGATCTGGTACTGATTCTGATTCTGGTTCTTGTTCTATTGCTGGTTGTGGTTCTTGTTCTGATTCTGATTCTGGTTCTGATTCTTATTCTGGTTCTCCTTCTCGTTCTGGTTCTTGTTCTTGTTCTGTTTCATGTTCTGATTTTCTTTCTGGTTCTTATTCTGATTCTGGTTCTGGTTCTGATTCTGATTCTGATTCAGGTTCTGATTCTTGCTATGATTCTGGATCTGGTTCTGATTCTGATTCTGATTCTGTTTCTGGTTCTGGTTCCAAGTCTGATTCTGGTTCTGTTTCTAATCCTGATTCTGCTTCTGGTTCTGGTTCCAGTTCTGATTCTGATACTGATTCTTGTTCTGATTCTGATTCTGGTTCTGGTTCTGATTCTGTTTATGATTCTGATTCTTGTTTTGATTCTGATTCCAGTTCTGGTTCCTGTTCTGATTCTGGTCATGATTCTGGTTCTGATTATGATTCTGTTTCTGGTTCTGCTTCTCATTCTGGTTCTGGCTCAGATTCTGATTCTGATTCTGTTTCTAATTCTGTTTCTTGTTCTGGTTCTGATTCTGGTTCTGGTTCCTGTTCTGATTCTGGTCATGATTCTGGTTCTGATTCTGATTCCGTTCCTGATTCTGATTCTTGTTTTGATTCTGATTCTGGTTCTGGTTCCTGTTCTGATTCTGGTCATGATTCTGGTTCTGATTCTGATTCTTGATCTGAATTTGATTTTGATTCTGGTTCTGGTTCTGATTCTGATTCTTGTTCTTATTTTGATTCCAGTTCTGGTTCCTTTTCTGATTCAGGTCATGAGTCTGGATCTGGTCCTGATTCTGATTCTGGTTCTTGTTCTGTTGCTGGTTGTGGTTCTTGTTCTGATTCTGATTCTGGTTCTGTTTCTAATTCTGGTTCTGTTTCTGGTTATGGTTCAGATTCTTTTTCTAGTTCTCCTTCTCGTTCTGGTTCTTGTTCTGGTTCTGTTTCATGTTCTGATTTTGTTTCTGGTTCTTATTCTGATTCTGGTTCTGGTTCTGATTCTGATTCTGATACTGGTTCTGATTCTGGCTCTGATTCTGGTTCTGGTTCTGATTCTTGCTCTGATTCTGGTTCTGGTTCTGGTTCCAAGTCTGATTCTGGTTCTGTTTCTAATCCTGATTCTGCTTCTGGTTCTGGTTCCAGTTCTGATTCTGATACTGATTCTTGTTCTGATTCTGATTCTGGTTCTGGTTCTGATTCTGTTTATGATTCTGATTCTTGTTTTGATTCTGATTCCAGTTCTGGTTCCTGTTCTGATTCTGGTCATGATTCTGGTTCTGATTATGATTCTGTTTCTGGTTCTGCTTCTCGTTCTGGTTCTGGCTCAGATTCCGATTCTGATTCTGTTTCTGATTCTGATTCTGGTTCTGGTTCTGATTCTGATTTTGGTCATGAGTCTGGATCTGTTTCTGATTCTGATTCTGGCTCCGATTCTGGTTCTGATTCTGATTGTGATTCTGATTTTGATTCTGGTTCTGTTTCTTGTTCTGGTTCTGATTCTGGTTCTTGTTCCTGTTCTGATTCTTCACATGATTCTGGTTCTGATTCTGATTCCGTTCCTGATTCTGGTTCTGATGTGATTCTGGTTCTGGTTCTGATCTGATTCTGGTTCTGATTCTGGCTCTGATTCTGGTTCTGATTCTGATTCCATTCCTGATTCTGGTTCTGATGTGATTCTGGTCCTGGTTCCTGTTCTGATTCTGGTCATGATTCTCATTCTCATTCTGATTGTGGTTTCTTATTCTGGTTATATTTCTGGTTCTGATTCCGATTCTGATACTGATTGTGTTTCTGATTCTGATTCTGGTTCTGGTTCAGATTCTGATTCTGATTCTGATTGTTGTTTTGATTCTGTTCCTGGTTCTGGTTCTGGTTCTGGTTCTGATCTGATTCTGGTTCTTGTTCTGATTCTGATTCTGGTTCTGATTCTGGTTCTGGTTCTGATTCAGAATCTGATTCTGGTTCTGATTCGGCTCTGGTTCTGGTTCTGATTCAGATTCAGATTCTGATTCTGATTCTGGTTCTGGTTTTGGTTTTGGTTCTTGTTCCAGGACTGATTCTGGTTCTGTTTCTAATCCTGATTCTGGTTCTTGTTCTGGTTCCAGTTCTGATTCTGATACTGATTCTTGTTCTGCATCTGATTCTGGTTCTGGTTCTGATTCTTTTTCTGATTCTGATTCTTGATTTGATTCTGATTCTGGTTCTGGTTCCTGTTCTGATTCTGGTCATGATTCTGGTTCTGTTTCTGATTCTTGATCTGATTTTGATTTTGATTCTGGTTCTGGTTCTGATTCTGATTCTTTTTCTTATTTTGATTGCAGTTCTGGTTCCTGTTCTGATTCTGGTCATGAGTCTGGATCTGATTCTGATTCTTGTTCTGATTTTGATTTTGATTCTGGTTCTGGTTCTGATTCTGATTCTTGTTCTTATTTTGATTCCAGTTCTGGTTCCTGTTCTGATTCTGGTCATGAGTCTGGATCTGGTTCTGATTCTGATTCTGGTTCTTGTTCTGGTTCTGTTTCATATTCTGATTTTGTTTCTGGTTCTTATTCTGATTCTGGTTCTGGTTCTGATTCTGATTCTGATTCTGGTTCTGATTCTGGCTCTGATTCTGGTTCTGGTTCTGGTTCCAGGTCTGATTCTGGTTCTGTTTCTAATCCTGATTCTGCTTCTGGTTCTGGTTCCAGTTCTGATTCTGATACTGATTCTTGTTCTGATTCTGATTCTGGTTCTGGTTCTGATTCTGTTTATGATTCTGATTCTTCTTTTGATTCTGATTCCAGTTCTGGTTCCTGTTCTGATTCTGGTCATGATTCTGGTTCTGATTATGATTCTGTTTCTGGTTCTGCTTCTCGTTCTGGTTCTGGCTCAGATTCCGATTCTGATTCTGTTTCTGATTCTGATTCTGGTTCTGGTTCTGATTCTGATTTTGGTCATGAGTCTGGATCTGTTTCTGATTCTGATTCTGGCTCCGATTCTGGTTCTGATTCTGATTGTGATTCTGATTTTGATTCTGGTTCTGTTTCTTGTTCTGATTCTGATTCTGGTTCTGATTCTTATACTGGTTCTCCTTCTCGTTCTGGTTCTTGTTCTTGTTCTGTTTCATGTTCTGATTTTCTTTCTGGTTCTTATTCTGATTCTGGTTCTGGTTCTGATTCTGATTCTGATTCAGGTTCTGATTCTTGCTCTGAATCTGGATCTGGTTCTGATTCTGATTCTGATTCTGTTTCTGGTTCTGGTTCCAAGTCTGATTCTGGTTCTGTTTCTAATCCTGATTCTGCTTCTGGTTCTGGTTCCAGTTCTGATTCTGATACTGATTCTTGTTGTGATTCTGATTCTGGTTCTGGTTCTGATTCTGTTTATGATTCTGATTCTTGTTTTGATTCTGATTCCAGTTCTGGTTCCTGTTCTGATTCTGGTCATGATTCTGGTTCTGATTATGATTCTGTTTCTGGTTCTGCTTCTCATTCTGGTTCTGGCTCAGATTCTGATTCTGATTCTGTTTCTAATTCTGATTCTGGTTCTGGTTCTGATTCTGATTTTGGTCATGAATCTGGATCTGTTTCTGATTCTGATTCTGGCTCCGATTCTGGTTCTGATTCTGTTTGTGATTCTGATTTTGATTCTGGTTCTGTTTCTTGTTCTGGTTCTGATTCTGGTTCTGGTTCCTGTTCTGATTCTGGTCATGATTCTGGTTCTGATTCTGATTCTGTTCCTGATTCTGGTTCTGATGTGATTCTGGTTCTGGTTCTGATTCTGGTTCTGGTTCTGATTCTCTTTCTGATTCTGATTCTTGTTTTGATTCTGATTCCGGTTCTGGTTCCTGTTCTGATTCTGGTCATGATTCTGGTTCTGATTCTGATTCTTGATCTGAATTTGATTTTGATTCTGGTTCTGGTTCTGATTCTGATTCTTGTTCTTATTTTGATTCCAGTTCTGGTTCCTGTTCTGATTCTGGTCATGAGTCTGGATCTGGTTCTGATTCTGATTCTGGTTCTTGTTCTGTTGCTGGTTGTGGTTCTTGTTCTGATTCTGATTCTGGTTCTGATTCTAATTCTGGTTCTGATTCTGGTTGTGGTTCTGATTCTTATTCTGGTTCTCCTTCTCGTTCTGGTTCTTGTTCTGGTTCTGTTTCATATTCTGATTTTGTTTCTGGTTCTTATTCTGATTCTGGTTCTGGTTCTGATTCTGATTCTGATTCTGGTTCTGATTCTGGCTCTGATTCTGGTTCTGGTTCTGGTTCCAGGTCTGATTCTGGTTCTGTTTCTAATCCTGATTCTGCTTCTGGTTCTGGTTCCAGTTCTGATTCTGATACTGATTCTTGTTCTGATTCTGATTCTGGTTCTGGTTCTGATTCTGTTTATGATTCTGATTCTTCTTTTGATTCTGATTCCAGTTCTGGTTCCTGTTCTGATTCTGGTCATGATTCTGGTTCTGATTATGATTCTGTTTCTGGTTCTGCTTCTCGTTCTGGTTCTGGCTCAGATTCCGATTCTGATTCTGTTTCTGATTCTGATTCTGGTTCTGGTTCTGATTCTGATTTTGGTCATGAGTCTGGATCTGTTTCTGATTCTGATTCTGGCTCCGATTCTGGTTCTGATTCTGATTGTGATTCTGATTTTGATTCTGGTTCTGTTTCTTGTTCTGATTCTGATTCTGGTTCTGATTCTTATTCTGGTTCTCCTTCTCGTTCTGGTTCTTGTTCTTGTTCTGTTTCATGTTCTGATTTTCTTTCTGGTTCTTATTCTGATTCTGGTTCTGGTTCTGATTCTGATTCTGATTCAGGTTCTGATTCTTGCTCTGATTCTGGATCTGGTTCTGATTCTGATTCTGATTCTGTTTCTGGTTCTGGTTCCAAGTCTGATTCTGGTTCTGTTTCTAATCCTGATTCTGCTTCTGGTTCTGGTTCCAGTTCTGATTCTGATACTGATTCTTGTTCTGATTCTGATTCTGGTTCTGGTTCTGATTCTGTTTATGATTCTGATTCTTGTTTTGATTCTGATTCCAGTTCTGGTTCCTGTTCTGATTATGATCATGATTCTGGTTCTGATTATGATTCTGTTTCTGGTTCTGCTTCTCATTCTGGTTCTGGCTCAGATTCTGATTCTGATTCTGTTTCTAATTCTGATTCTGGTTCTGGTTCTGATTCTGATTTTGGTCATGAATCTGGATCTGTTTCTGATTCTGATTCTGGCTCCGATTCTGGTTCTGATTCTGTTTGTGATTCTGATTTTGATTCTGGTTCTCTTTCTTGTTCTGGTTCTGATTCTGGTTCTGGTTCCTGTTCTGATTCTGGTCATGATTCTGGTTCTGATTCTGATTCTGTTCCTGATTCTGGTTCTGATGTGATTCTGGTTCTGGTTCTGATTCTGGTTCTGGTTCTGATTCTCTTTCTGATTCTGATTCTTGTTTTGATTCTGATTCCGGTTCTGGTTCCTGTTCTGATTCTGGTCATGATTCTGGTTCTGATTCTGATTCTTGATCTGAATTTGATTTTGATTCTGGTTCTGGTTCTGATTCTGATTCTTGTTCTTATTTTGATTCCAGTTCTGGTTCCTTTTCTGATTCAGGTCATGAGTCTGGATCTGGTCCTGATTCTGATTCTGGTTCTTGTTCTGTTGCTGGTTGTGGTTCTTGTTCTGATTCTGATTCTGGTTCTGTTTCTAATTCTGGTTCTGATTCTGGTTATGGTTCAGATTCTTATTCTGGTTCTCCTTCTCGTTCTGGTTCTTGTTCTGGTTCTGTTTCATGTTCTGATTTTGTTTCTGGTTCTTATTCTGATTCTGGTTCTGGTTCTGATTCTGATTCTGATTCTGGTTCTGATTCTTGCTCTGATTCTGGTTCTGGTTCTGATTCCAGGTCTGATTCTGGTTCTGTTTCTAATCCTGATTCTGGTTCTTGTTCTGGTTCTGGTTCTGATTCTTTTTCTGATTCTGATTCTTGATTTGATTCTGATACTGGTTCTGGTTCCTGTTCTGATTCTGGTCATGATTCTGGTTCTGTTTCTGATTCTTGATCTGATTTTGATTTTGATTCTGGTTCTGGTTCTGATTCTGATTCTTTTTCTTATTTTGATTGCAGTTCTGGTTCCTGTTCTAATTCTGGTCATGAGTCTGGATCTGATTCTGATTCTTGTTCTGATTTTGATTTTGATTCTGGTTCTGGTTCTGATTCTGATTCTTGTTCTTATTTTGATTCCAGTTCTGGTTCCTGTTCTGATTTTGGTCATGAGTCTGGATCTGGTTCTGATTCTGATTCTGGTTCTTGTTCTGTTGCTGGTTGTGGTTCTTGTTCTGATTCTGATTCTGGTTCTGATTCTAATTCTGGTTCTGATTCTGGTTGTGGTTCTGATTCTTATTCTGCTTCTCCTTCTCGTTCAGGTTCTTGTTCTGGTTCTGTTTCATATTCTGATTTTGTTTCTGGTTCTTATTCTGATTCTGGTTCTGGTTCTGATTCTGATTCTGATTCTGGTTCTGATTCTGGCTCTGATTCTGGTTCTGGTTCTGGTTCCAGGTCTGATTCTGGTTCTGTTTCAAATCCTGATTCTGCTTCTGGTTCTGGTTCCTGTTCTGATTCTGGTCATGATTCTGGTTCTTATTATGATTCTGGTTCTGGTTCTGCTTCTCGTTCTGGTTCTGATTCTGATTTTGGTCATGAGTCTGGATCTGTTTCTGATTCTGATTCTGGCTCCGATTCTGGTTCTGATTCTGATTGTGATTCTGATTTTGATTCTGGTTCTGTTTCTTGTTCTGATTCTGATTCTGGTTCTGATTCTTATTCTGGTTCTCCTTCTCGTTCTGGTTCTTGTTCTTGTTCTGTTTCATGTTCTGATTTTCTTTCTGGTTCTTATTCTGATTCTGGTTCTGGTTCTGATTCTGATTCTGATTCAGGTTCTGATTCTTGCTCTGATTCTGGATCTGGTTCTGATTCTGATTCTGATTCTGTTTCTGGTTCTGGTTCCAAGTCTGATTCTGGTTCTGTTTCTAATCCTGATTCTGCTTCTGGTTCTGGTTCCAGTTCTGATTCTGATACTGATTCTTGTTCTGATTCTGATTCTGGTTCTGGTTCTGATTCTGTTTATGATTCTGATTCTTGTTTTGATTCTGATTCCAGTTCTGGTTCCTGTTCTGATTCTGGTCATGATTCTGGTTCTGATTATGATTCTGTTTCTGGTTCTGCTTCTCATTCTGGTTCTGGCTCAGATTCTGATTCTGATTCTGTTTCTAATTCTGTTTCTTGTTCTGGTTCTGATTCTGGTTCTGGTTCCTGTTCTGATTCTGGTCATGATTCTGGTTCTGATTCTGATTCCGTTCCTGATTCTGATTCTTGTTTTGATTCTGATTCTGGTTCTGGTTCCTGTTCTGATTCTGGTAATGATTCTGGTTCTGATTCTGATTCTTGATCTGAATTTGATTTTGATTCTGGTTCTGGTTCTGATTCTGATTCTTGTTCTTATTTTGATTCCAGTTCTGGTTCCTTTTCTGATTCAGGTCATGAGTCTGGATCTGGTCCTGATTCTGATTCTGGTTCTTGTTCTGTTGCTGGTTGTGGTTCTTGTTCTGATTCTGATTCTGGTTCTGTTTCTAATTCTGGTTCTGTTTCTGGTTATGGTTCAGATTCTTTTTCTAGTTCTCCTTCTCGTTCTGGTTCTTGTTCTGGTTCTGTTTCATGTTCTGATTTTGTTTCTGGTTCTTATTCTGATTCTGGTTCTGGTTCTGATTCTGATTCTGATACTGGTTCTGATTCTGGCTCTGATTCTGGTTCTGGTTCTGATTCTTGCTCTGATTCTGGTTCTGGTTCTGGTTCCAAGTCTGATTCTGGTTCTGTTTCTAATCCTGATTCTGCTTCTGGTTCTGGTTCCAGTTCTGATTCTGATACTGATTCTTGTTCTGATTCTGATTCTGGTTCTGGTTCTGATTCTGTTTATGATTCTGATTCTTGTTTTGATTCTGATTCCAGTTCTGGTTCCTGTTCTGATTCTGGTCATGATTCTGGTTCTGATTATGATTCTGTTTCTGGTTCTGATTCTCGTTCTGGTTCTGGCTCAGATTCCGATTCTGATTCTGTTTCTGATTCTGATTCTGGTTCTGGTTCTGATTCTGATTTTGGTCATGAGTCTGGATCTGTTTCTGATTCTGATTCTGGCTCCGATTCTGGTTCTGATTCTGATTGTGATTCTGATTTTGATTCTGGTTCTGTTTCTTGTTCTGGTTCTGATTCTGGTTCTGGTTCCTGTTCTGATTCTTCACATGATTCTGGTTCTGATTCTGATTCCGTTCCTGATTCTGGTTCTGATGTGATTCTGGTTCTGGTTCTGATCTGATTCTGGTTCTGATTCTGGCTCTGATTCTGGTTCTGATTCTGATTCCGTTCCTGATTCTGGTTCTGATGTGATTCTGGTTCTGGTTCCTGTTCTGATTCTGGTCATGATTCTCATTCTCATTCTGATTGTGGTTTCTTATTCTGGTTATATTTCTGGTTCTGATTCCGATTCTGATACTGATTGTGTTTCTGATTCTGATTCTGGTTCTGGTTCAGATTCTGATTCTGATTCTGATTGTTGTTTTGATTCTGTTCCTGGTTCTGGTTCTGGTTCTGGTTCTGATCTGATTCTGGTTCTTGTTCTGATTCTGATTCTGGTTCTGATTCTGGTTCTGGTTCTGATTCAGAATCTGATTCTGGTTCTGATTCGGCTCTGGTTCTGGTTCTGATTCAGATTCAGATTCTGATTCTGATTCTGGTTCTGGTTTTGGTTTTGGTTCTTGTTCCAGGACTGATTCTGGTTCTGTTTCTAATCCTGATTCTGGTTCTTGTTCTGGTTCCAGTTCTGATTCTGATACTGATTCTTGTTCTGCATCTGATTCTGGTTCTGGTTCTGATTCTTTTTCTGATTCTGATTCTTGATTTGATTCTGATTCTGGTTCTGGTTCCTGTTCTGATTCTGGTCATGATTCTGGTTCTGTTTCTGATTCTTGATCTGATTTTGATTTTGATTCTGGTTCTGGTTCTGATTCTGATTCTTTTTCTTATTTTGATTGCAGTTCTGGTTCCTGTTCTGATTCTGGTCATGAGTCTGGATCTGATTCTGATTCTTGTTCTGATTTTGATTTTGATTCTGGTTCTGGTTCTGATTCTGATTCTTGTTCTTATTTTGATTCCAGTTCTGGTTCCTGTTCTGATTCTGGTCATGAGTCTGGATCTGGTTCTGATTCTGATTCTGGTTCTTGTTCTGTTGCTGGTTGTGGTTCTTGTTCTGATTCTGATTCTGGTTCTGATTCTAATTCTGGTTCTGATTCTGGTTGTGGTTCTGATTCTTATTCTGGTTCTCCTTCTCGTTCTGGTTCTTGTTCTGGTTCTGTTTCATATTCTGATTTTGTTTCTGGTTCTTATTCTGATTCTGGTTCTGGTTCTGATTCTGATTCTGATTCTGGTTCTGATTCTGGCTCTGATTCTGGTTCTGGTTCTGGTTCCAGGTCTGATTCTGGTTCTGTTTCTAATCCTGATTCTGCTTCTGGTTCTGGTTCCAGTTCTGATTCTGATACTGATTCTTGTTCTGATTCTGATTCTGGTTCTGGTTCTGATTCTGTTTATGATTCTGATTCTTCTTTTGATTCTGATTCCAGTTCTGGTTCCTGTTCTTATTCTGGTCATGATTCTGGTTCTGATTATGATTCTGTTTCTGGTTCTGCTTCTCGTTCTGGTTCTGGCTCAGATTCCGATTCTGATTCTGTTTCTGATTCTGATTCTGGTTCTGGTTCTGATTCTGATTTTGGTCATGAGTCTGGATCTGTTTCTGATTCTGATTCTGGCTCCGATTCTGGTTCTGATTCTGATTGTGATTCTGATTTTGATTCTGGTTCTGGTTCTGATTCTGATTCTGATTCAGGTTCTGATTCTTGCTCTGATTCTGGATCTGGTTCTGATTCTGATTCTGATTCTGTTTCTGGTTATGGTTCCAAGTCTGATTCTGGTTCTGTTTCTAATCCTGATTCTGCTTCTGGTTCTGGTTCCAGTTCTGATTCTGATACTGATTCTTGTTCTGATTCTGATTCTGGTTCTGGTTCTGATTCTGTTTATGATTCTGATTCTTGTTTTGATTCTGATTCCAGTTCTGGTTCCTGTTCTGATTCTGGTCATGATTCTGGTTCTGATTATGATTCTGTTTCTGGTTCTGCTTCTCATTCTGGTTCTGGCTCAGATTCTGATTCTGATTCTGTTTCTAATTCTGATTCTGGTTCTGGTTCTGATTCTGATTTTGGTCATGAATCTGGATCTGTTTCTGATTCTGATTCTGGCTCCGATTCTGGTTCTGATTCTGTTTGTGATTCTGATTTTGATTCTGGTTCTCTTTCTTGTTCTGGTTCTGATTCTGGTTCTGGTTCCTGTTCTGATTCTGGTCATGATTCTGGTTCTGATTCTGATTCTGTTCCTGATTCTGGTTCTGATGTGATTCTGGTTCTGGTTCTGATTCTGGTTCTGGTTCTGATTCTCTTTCTGATTCTGATTCTTGTTTTGATTCTGATTCCGGTTCTGGTTCCTGTTCTGATTCTGGTCATGATTCTGGTTCTGATTCTGATTCTTGATCTGAATTTGATTTTGATTCTGGTTCTGGTTCTGATTCTGATTCTTGTTCTTATTTTGATTCCAGTTCTGGTTCCTGTTCTGATTCTGGTCATGAGTCTGGATCTGGTTCTGATTCTGATTCTGGTTCTTGTTCTGTTGCTGGTTGTGGTTCTTGTTCTGATTCTGATTCTGGTTCTGATTCTAATTCTGGTTCTGATTCTGGTTGTGGTTCTGATTCTTATTCTGGTTCTCCTTCTCGTTCTGGTTCTTGTTCTGGTTCTGTTTCATATTCTGATTTTGTTTCTGGTTCTTATTCTGATTCTGGTTCTGGTTCTGATTCTGATTCTGATTCTGGTTCTGATTCTGGCTCTGATTCTGGTTCTGGTTCTGGTTCCAGGTCTGATTCTGGTTCTGTTTCTAATCCTGATTCTGCTTCTGGTTCTGGTTCCAGTTCTGATTCTGATACTGATTCTTGTTCTGATTCTGATTCTGGTTCTGGTTCTGATTCTGTTTATGATTCTGATTCTTCTTTTGATTCTGATTCCAGTTCTGGTTCCTGTTCTGATTCTGGTCATGATTCTGGTTCTGATTATGATTCTGTTTCTGGTTCTGCTTCTCGTTCTGGTTCTGGCTCAGATTCCGATTCTGATTCTGTTTCTGATTCTGATTCTGGTTCTGGTTCTGATTCTGATTTTGGTCATGAGTCTGGATCTGTTTCTGATCCTGATTCTGGCTCCGATTCTGGTTCTGATTCTGATTGTGATTCTGATTTTGATTCTGGTTCTGTTTCTTGTTCTGATTCTGATTCTGGTTCTGATTCTTATTCTGGTTCTCATTCTCGTTCTGGTTCTTGTTCTTGTTCTGTTTCATGTTCTGATTTTCTTTCTGGTTCTTATTCTGATTCTGGTTCTGGTTCTGATTCTGATTCTGATTCAGGTTCTGATTCTTGCTCTGATTCTGGATCTGGTTCTGATTCTGATTCTGATTCTGTTTCTGGTTCTGGTTCCAAGTCTGATTCTGGTTCTGTTTCTAATCCTGATTCTGCTTCTGGTTCTGGTTCCAGTTCTGATTCTGATACTGATTCTTGTTCTGATTCTGATTCTGGTTCTGGTTCTGATTCTGTTTATGATTCTGATTCTTGTTTTGATTCTGATTCCAGTTCTGGTTCCTGTTCTGATTCTGGTCATGATTCTGGTTCTGATTATGATTCTGTTTCTGGTTCTGCTTCTCATTCTGGTTCTGGCTCAGATTCTGATTCTGATTCTGTTTCTAATTCTGATTCTGGTTCTGGTTCTGATTCTGATTTTGGTCATGAATCTGGATCTGTTTCTGATTCTGATTCTGGCTCCGATTCTGGTTCTGATTCTGTTTGTGATTCTGATTTTGATTCTGGTTCTCTTTCTTGTTCTGGTTCTGATTCTGGTTCTGGTTCCTGTTCTGATTCTGGTCATGATTCTGGTTCTGATTCTGATTCTGTTCCTGATTCTGGTTCTGATGTGATTCTGGTTCTGGTTCTGATTCTGGTTCTGGTTCTGATTCTCTTTCTGATTCTGATTCTTGTTTTGATTCTGATTCCGGTTCTGGTTCCTGTTCTGATTCTGGTCATGATTCTGGTTCTGATTCTGATTCTTGATCTGAATTTGATTTTGATTCTGGTTCTGGTTCTGATTCTGATTCTTGTTCTTATTTTGATTCCAGTTCTGGTTCCTTTTCTGATTCAGGTCATGAGTCTGGATCTGGTCCTGATTCTGATTCTGGTTCTTGTTCTGTTGCTGGTTGTGGTTCTTGTTCTGATTCTGATTCTGGTTCTGTTTCTAATTCTGGTTCTGATTCTGGTTATGGTTCAGATTCTTATTCTGGTTCTCCTTCTCGTTCTGGTTCTTGTTCTGGTTCTGTTTCATGTTCTGATTTTGTTTCTGGTTCTTATTCTGATTCTGGTTCTGGTTCTGATTCTGATTCTGATTCTGGTTCTGATTCTTGCTCTGATTCTGGTTCTGGTTCTGGTTCCAGGTCTGATTCTGGTTCTGTTTCTAATCCTGATTCTACTTCTGGTTCTGGTTCCAGTTCTGATTCTGATACTGATTCTTGTTCTGATTCTGATTCTGGTTCTGGTTCTGATTCTGTTTATGATTCTGATTCTTCTTTTGATTCTGATTCCAGTTCTGGTTCCTGTTCTGATTCTGGTCATGATTCTGGTTCTGATTATGATTCTGTTTCTGGTTCTGCTTCTCGTTCTGGTTCTGGCCCAGATTCCGATTCTGATTCTGTTTCTGATTCTGATTCTGGTTCTGGTTCTGATTCTGATTTTGGTCATGAGTCTGGATCTGTTTCTGATTCTGATTCTGGCTCCGATTCTGGTTCTGATTCTGATTGTGATTCTGATTTTGATTCTGGTTCTGTTTCTTGTTCTGGTTCTGATTCTGGTTCTGGTTCCTGTTCTGATTCTTCACATGATTCTGGTTCTGATTCTGATTCCGTTCCTGATTCTGGTTCTGATGTGATTCTGGTTCTGGTTCTGATCTGATTCTGGTTCTGATTCTGGCTCTGATTCTGGTTCTGATTCTGATTCCATTCCTGATTCTGGTTCTGATGTGATTCTGGTTCTGGTTCCAGTTCTGATTCTGGTCATGTTTCTCATTCTCATTCTGATTGTGGTTTCTTATTCTGGTTATATTTCTGGTCTGATTCCGATTCTGATACTGATTGTGTTTCTGATTCTGATTCTGGTTCTGGTTCAGATTCTGATTCTGATTCTGATTGTTGTTTTGATTCTGATTCTGGTTCTGATTCTGGTTCTGGTTCTGATTCAGATTCAGATTCTGATTCTGATTCTGGTTCTGGTTTGGGTTCTGGTTCCAGGACTGATTCTGGTTCTGTTTCTAATCCTGATTCTGGTTCTTGTTCTGGTTCCAGTTCTGATTCTGATACTGATTCTTGTTCTGATTCTGATTCTGGTTCTGGTTCTGATTCTTTTTCTGATTCTGATTTTTGTTTTGATTCTGATTCTGGTTCTGGTTCCTGTTCTGATTCTGGTCATGATTCTGCTTCTGCTTCTGATTCTGTTCCTGGTTCTGGTTCAGGATCTGGTTCTGATCTGATTCTGATTCTGGTTCTGATTCTGGTTCTGGTTCTGATTCAGAATCTGATTCTGGTTCTGATTCTGGCTCTGATTCTGGTTCTGGTTCTGATTCAGATTCAGATTCTGATTCTGGTTCTGGTTCTGGTTCTGTTTCCAGGACTGATTCTGGTTCTGTTTCTAATCCTGATTCTGGTTCTTGTATTGGTTCCAGTTCTGATTCTGATACTGATTCTTGTTCTGATTCTGATTCTGATTCTGGTTCTGGTTCTGATTCTTTTTATGATTCTGATTCTTGTTTTGATTCTGATTCCGGTTCTGGTTCCTGTTCTGATTCTGGTCATGATTCTGGTTCTCATTCTGATTCTTGATCTGATTTTGATTTTGATTCTGGTTCTGGTTCTGATTCTGATTCTTTTTCTTATTTTGATTCCAGTTCTGGTTACTGTTCTGATTCTGGTCATGAGTCTGGATCTGGTTCTGATTCTGATTCTGGTTCTGATTCTGATTCTGATTCTCCTTCTCGTTCTGGTACGTGTTCTGGTTCTGTTTCATGTTCTGATTTTGTTTCTGGTTCTTATTCTGGTTCTGGTTCTAATTCTCATTCTGGTCATGATTCTGCTTCTGATTCTGATTCTGTTCCTGGTTCTGATCTGATTCTGGTTCTGATTCTGATTCCGATTCTGGTTCTGATTCTGGCTCTGTTTCTGATTCTGGTTCTGATTCTGATTCTGTTTCTGTTTCTGATTCTTGCTCTGATTCTGGTTCTGGTTCTAATTCTGATTCTGATTCTGGTTATAGTTCTGGTTCCAGGACTGATTCTGGTTCTGTTTCTAATCCTGATTCTGCTTCTGGTTCTGGTTCCAGTTCTGATTCTGATACTGATTCTTGTTGTGATTCTGATTCTGGTTCTGGTTCTGATTCTGTTTATGATTCTGATTCTTGTTTTGATTCTGATTCCGGTTCTGGTTCCTGTTCTGATTCTTGTCATGATTCTGGTTCTGATTATGATTCTGTTTCTGGTTCTGCTTCTCTTTCTGGTTCTGGCTCAGATTCTGATTCTGATTCTATTTCTGATTCTGATTCTTGTTCTGATTTTGATTCTGGTTCTGCTTCTGATTCTGATTCTTGTTGTTATTTTGATTCCAGTTCTGGTTCCTATTCTGATTTTGGTCATGAGTCTGGATCTGTTTCTGATTCTGATTCTGGCTCCGAATCTGGTTCTGATTCTGATTTTGATTCCGGTTCTGTTTCTTGTTCTGGTTCTGATTCTGGTTCTGGTTCCGGTTCTGATTCTGGTCATGATTCTGGTTCTGATTCTGATTCCGTTCCTGGTTCTGGTTCTGATGTGATTCTGGTTCTGGTTCTATTCTGATTCTGGTTCTGATTCTGGCTCTGGTTCTGATTCTGATCCTGATTCTGGTTCTGGTTCAGGTTCCAGTCATGATTCTGTTTCTGTTTCTGATCCTGATCCTGGTTCTGGTTCTTGTTCCAACTCTGATTCTGATACTGATCCTTGTTCTGATTCTGATTCTGGTTTTGGTTCTGATTCTGTTTCTGATTCTGATTCTTGTGTTGAGTCTGATTCCGGTTATGGTTCCTGTTCTGATCTGGTCATGATTCTGGATCTCATTCTGATTGTGGTTTCTTATTTTGGTTATATTTCTGGTTCAGACTCTGATTCTGATTCTGATTCTGATTGTTGTTTTGATTCTGATTCTGGTTCTGGTTCCTGTTCTGATTCTTGTAATGATTCTGCTTCTGCTTCTGATTCTGTTCCTGGTTCTGGTTCTGGTTCTGGTTCTGATCTGATTCTGGTTCTGGTTCTGATTCTGATTCTGGTTCTGATTCTGGTTCTGGTTCTGATTCAGAATCTGATTCTTGTTCTTATTCTGGCTCTGATTCTTGTTCTGGTTCTGATTCAGATTCAGATTCTGATTCTGATTCTGGTTCTGGTTCTGGTTCTGGTTCCAGGTCTGATTCTGGTTCTGTTTCTAATCCTGATTCTGGTTCTTGTTCTGGTTCCAGTTCTGATTCTGATACTGATTCTTTTTCTGATTCTGATTCTTGTTTTGATTCTGATTCCGGTTCTGGATCTTGTTCTGATTCTGGTCATGATTCTGGTTCTGATTCTGATTCTTGTTGTGATTTTGATTTTGATTCTGGTTCTGGTTCTGATTCTGAATCTGATTCTTGTTCTTATTCTGGCTCTGATTCTTGTTCTGGTTCTGATTCAGATTCAGATTCTGATTCTGATTCTGGTTCTGGTTCTGGTTCTGGTTCCTGTTCTGATTCTGGTCATGATTCTGCTTCTGCTTCTGATTCTGTTCCTGGTTCTGGTTCAGGATCTGGTTCTGATCTGATTCTGATTCTGGTTCTGATTCTGGTTCTGGTTCTGATTCAGAATCTGATTCTGGTTCTGATTCTGGCTCTGATTCTGGTTCTGGTTCTGATTCAGATTCAGATTCTGATTCTGGTTCTGGTTCTGGTTCTGTTTCCAGGACTGATTCTGGTTCTGTTTCTAATCCTGATTCTGGTTCTTGTATTGGTTCCAGTTCTGATTCTGATACTGATTCTTGTTCTGATTCTGATTCTGATTCTGGTTCTGGTTCTGATTCTTTTTATGATTCTGATTCTTGTTTTGATTCTGATTCCGGTTCTGGTTCCTGTTCTGATTCTGGTCATGATTCTGGTTCTCATTCTGATTCTTGATCTGATTTTGATTTTGATTCTGGTTCTGGTTCTGATTCTGATTCTTTTTCTTATTTTGATTCCAGTTCTGGTTACTGTTCTGATTCTGGTCATGAGTCTGGATCTGGTTCTGATTCTGATTCTGGTTCTGATTCTGATTCTGATTCTCCTTCTCGTTCTGGTACGTGTTCTGGTTCTGTTTCATGTTCTGATTTTGTTTCTGGTTCTTATTCTGGTTCTGGTTCTAATTCTCATTCTGGTCATGATTCTGCTTCTGATTCTGATTCTGTTCCTGGTTCTGATCTGATTCTGGTTCTGATTCTGATTCCGATTCTGGTTCTGATTCTGGCTCTGTTTCTGATTCTGGTTCTGATTCTGATTCTGTTTCTGTTTCTGATTCTTGCTCTGATTCTGGTTCTGGTTCTAATTCTGATTCTGATTCTGGTTATAGTTCTGGTTCCAGGACTGATTCTGGTTCTGTTTCTAATCCTGATTCTGCTTCTGGTTCTGGTTCCAGTTCTGATTCTGATACTGATTCTTGTTGTGATTCTGATTCTGGTTCTGGTTCTGATTCTGTTTATGATTCTGATTCTTGTTTTGATTCTGATTCCGGTTCTGGTTCCTGTTCTGATTCTTGTCATGATTCTGGTTCTGATTATGATTCTGTTTCTGGTTCTGCTTCTCTTTCTGGTTCTGGCTCAGATTCTGATTCTGATTCTATTTCTGATTCTGATTCTTGTTCTGATTTTGATTCTGGTTCTGCTTCTGATTCTGATTCTTGTTGTTATTTTGATTCCAGTTCTGGTTCCTATTCTGATTTTGGTCATGAGTCTGGATCTGTTTCTGATTCTGATTCTGGCTCCGAATCTGGTTCTGATTCTGATTTTGATTCCGGTTCTGTTTCTTGTTCTGGTTCTGATTCTGGTTCTGGTTCCGGTTCTGATTCTGGTCATGATTCTGGTTCTGATTCTGATTCCGTTCCTGGTTCTGGTTCTGATGTGATTCTGGTTCTGGTTCTATTCTGATTCTGGTTCTGATTCTGGCTCTGGTTCTGATTCTGATCCTGATTCTGGTTCTGGTTCAGGTTCCAGTCATGATTCTGTTTCTGTTTCTGATCCTGATCCTGGTTCTGGTTCTTGTTCCAACTCTGATTCTGATACTGATCCTTGTTCTGATTCTGATTCTGGTTTTGGTTCTGATTCTGTTTCTGATTCTGATTCTTGTGTTGAGTCTGATTCCGGTTATGGTTCCTGTTCTGATCTGGTCATGATTCTGGATCTCATTCTGATTGTGGTTTCTTATTTTGGTTATATTTCTGGTTCAGACTCTGATTCTGATTCTGATTCTGATTGTTGTTTTGATTCTGATTCTGGTTCTGGTTCCTGTTCTGATTCTTGTAATGATTCTGCTTCTGCTTCTGATTCTGTTCCTGGTTCTGGTTCTGGTTCTGGTTCTGATCTGATTCTGGTTCTGGTTCTGATTCTGATTCTGGTTCTGATTCTGGTTCTGGTTCTGATTCAGAATCTGATTCTTGTTCTTATTCTGGCTCTGATTCTTGTTCTGGTTCTGATTCAGATTCAGATTCTGATTCTGATTCTGGTTCTGGTTCTGGTTCTGGTTCCAGGTCTGATTCTGGTTCTGTTTCTAATCCTGATTCTGGTTCTTGTTCTGGTTCCAGTTCTGATTCTGATACTGATTCTTTTTCTGATTCTGATTCTTGTTTTGATTCTGATTCCGGTTCTGGATCTTGTTCTGATTCTGGTCATGATTCTGGTTCTGATTCTGATTCTTGTTGTGATTTTGATTTTGATTCTGGTTCTGGTTCTGATTCTGAATCTGATTCTTGTTCTTATTCTGGCTCTGATTCTTGTTCTGGTTCTGATTCAGATTCAGATTCTGATTCTGATTCTGGTTCTGGTTCTGGTTCTGGTTCCAGGTCTGATTCTGGTTCTGTTTCTAATCCTGATTCTGGTTCTTGTTCTGGTTCCAGTTCTGATTCTGATACTGATTCTTTTTCTGATTCTGATTCTTGTTTTGATTCTGATTCCGGTTCTGGATCTTGTTCTGATTCTGGTCATGATTCTGGTTCTGATTCTGATTCTTGTTCTGATTTTGATTTTGATTCTGATTCTGGTTCTGGTTCCTGTTCTGATTCTTGTAATGATTCTGCTTCTGCTTCTGATTCTGTTCCTGGTTCTGGTTCTGGTTCTGGTTCTGATCTGATTCTGGTTCTGGTTCTGATTCTGATTCTGGTTCTGATTCTGGTTCTGGTTCTGATTCAGAATCTGATTCTTGTTCTTATTCTGGCTCTGATTCTTGTTCTGGTTCTGATTCAGATTCAGATTCTGATTCTGATTCTGGTTCTGGTTCTGGTTCTGGTTCCAGGTCTGATTCTGGTTCTGTTTCTAATCCTGATTCTGGTTCTTGTTCTGGTTCCAGTTCTGATTCTGATACTGATTCTTTTTCTGATTCTGATTCTTGTTTTGATTCTGATTCCGGTTCTGGATCTTGTTCTGATTCTGGTCATGATTCTGGTTCTGATTCTGATTCTTGTTCTGATTTTGATTTTGATTCTGATTCTGCTTCTGGTTCTGGTTCCAGTTCTGATTCTGATACTGATTCTTGTTCTGATTCTGATTCTGATTCTGGTCATGAGTCTGGATCTGGTTCTGATTCTGATTCTGGTTCTTGTTCTATTGCTGGTTGTGGTTCTTGTTCTGATTCTGATTCTGGTTCTGATTCTAATTCTGGTTCTGATTCTGGTTGTGGTTCTGATTCTTATTCTGGTTCTCCTCGTTCTGGTTCTTGTTCTGGTTCTGTTTCATATTCTGATTTTGTTTCTGGTTCTTATTCTGATTCTGGTTCTGGTTCTGATTCTGATTCTGATTCTGGTTCTGATTCTGGCTCTGATTCTGGTTCTGGTTCTGGTTCCAGGTCTGATTCTGGTTCTGTTTCTAATCCTGATTCTGCTTCTGGTTCTGGTTCCAGTTCTGATTCTGATACTGATTCTTGTTCTGATTCTGATTCTGATTCTGGTTCTGGTTCTGATTCTGTTTATGATTCTGATTCTTGTTTTGATTCAGATTTCAGTTCTGGTTCCTGTTCTGATTCTGGTCATGATTCTGGTTCTGATTATGATTCTGTTTCTGGTTCTGCTTCTCGTTCTGGTTCTGGCTCAGATTCTGATTCTGATTCTGATTCTGTTTCTCATTCTGATTCTGGTTCTGGTTCTGATTCTGATTTTGGTCATGAGTCTGGATCTGTTTCTGATTCTGATTCTGGCTCCGATGCTGGTTCTGTTTCTTGTTCTGGTTCTGGTTCTGATCTGATTCTGGTTCTGATTCTGGCTCTGATTCTGGTTCTGGTTCTGATTCTGATTCTGATTCTGGTTCTGATTCTGGTTCTGGTTCTGATTCTGATCCTAATTCTGGTTCTGGTTCTGGTTCCAGGCATGATTCTGTTTCTGGTTCTGATCTGATCCTGGTTCTGGTTTTTGTTCTGGTTTTGGTTCTGATTCTGTTTCTGATTCTTATTCTTGTTTTGAATCTGATTCCGGTTCTGGTTCCTGTTCTGATCTGGTCATGATTCTGGTTCTAATTCTGATTGTGGTTTCTTATTCTGGTTCTGTTTCTTATTCTGGTTCTGGTTCTGCCTCTGATTTTGATTCTGATTCTGTTTATGATTCTGATTGTTGTTTTGATTCTGATTCTGGTTCTGTTTCTGATTCTTGTGTTGAGTCTGATTCCGGTTCTGGTTCCTGTTCTGATCTGGTCATGATTCTGGTTCTCATTCTGATTGTGGTTTCTTATTCTGGTTATATTTCTGATTCTGATTCCGATTCTGATACTGATTGTGTTTCTGATTCTGAATCTGGTTCTGGTTCAGATTCTGATTCTGATTCTGATTGTTGTTTTCATTCTGATTCTGGTTCTGGTTCCTGTTCTTATTCTGGTCCTGATGCTGCTTCTGCTTCTGATTCTGTTCCTGGTTCTGGTTCTGGTTCTGGTTCTCATCTGATTCTGGTTCTGGTTCTGATTCTGATTCTGCTTCTGGTTCTGGTTCTAGTTCTGATTCTGATACTGATTCTTGTTCTGATTCTGATTCTGATTCTGGTTCTGGTTCTGATTCTGTTTATGATTCTGATTCTTGTTTTGATTCAGATTTCAGTTCTGGTTCCTGTTCTGATTCTGGTCATGATTCTGGTTCTGATTATGATTCTGTTTCTGGTTCTGCTTCTTGTTCTGGTTCTGGCTCAGATTCTGATTCTGATTCTGTTTCTGATTCTGATTCTGGTTCTGGTTCTGATTCTGATTTTGGTCATGAGTCTGGATCTGTTTCTGATGCTGATTCTGGCTCCGATTCTGGTTCTGTTTCTTGTTCTGGTTCTGGTTCTAATCTGATTCTGATTCTGATTCTGGTTCTGATTCTGGTTCTGGTTCTGATTCTGATCCTAATTCTGGTTCTGGTTCTGGTTCCAGGCATGATTCTGTTTCTGGTTCTGATACTGATCCTGGTTCTGGTTTTTGTTCTGGTTTTGGTTCTGATTCTGTTTCTGATTCTTATTCTTGTTTTGAATCTGATTCCGGTTCTGTTTCCTGTTCAGATCTGGTCATGATTCTGGTTCTAATTCTGATTGTGGTTTCTTATTCTGGTTCTGTTTCTTATTCTGGTTCTGTTTCTTATTCTGGTTCTGTTTCTTATTCTGGTTCTGTTTCTTTTTCTGGTTCAGGTTCTGGCTCTGATTTTGATTCTGATTCTGTTTATGATTCTGATTGTTGTTTTGATTCTGATTCTGGTTCTGCTTCTGATTCTTGTGTTGAGTCTGATTCCGGTTCTGGTTCCTGTTCTGATCTGGTCATGATTCTGGTTCTCATTCTGATTGTGGTTTCTTATTCTGGTTATATTTCTGATTCTGATTCCGATTCTGATACTGATTGTGTTTCTGATTCTGGTTCTGGATCTGGTTCAGATTCTGATTCTGATTCTGATTGTTGTTTTGATTCTGATTCTGGTTCTGTTTCCTGTTCTGATTCTGGTCATGATGCTGCTTCTGCTTCTGGTTCTGGTTCTGGTTCTGGTTCTGATCTGATTCTTTTTCTGATTCTGATACTTGTTTTGATTCTGATTCTGGTTCTGGTTCCTGTTCTGATTCTGGTCGTGATTCTGGTTCTGATTCTGATTCTTGATCTGATTTTGATTTTGATACTGGTTCTGGTTCTGATTCTGAGTCTTGTTCTTATTTTGATTCCAGTTCAGGTTCTTGTTCTGATTCTGGTCATGAGTCTGGATCTGGATCTGGTTCTGATTCTGATTCTGGTTCTTGTTCTGTTGCTGGTTGTGGTTCTTGTTCTGATTCTGATTCTGGTTCTGATTCTTATTCTGGTTCTCCTTCTCGTTCTGGTTCTTGTTCTTGTTCTGTTTCATGTTCTGATTTTCTTTCTGGTTCTTATTCTGATTCTGGTTCTGGTTCTGATTCTGATTCTGATTCAGGTTCTGATTCTTGCTCTGATTCTGGATCTGGTTCTGATTCTGATTCTGATTCTGTTTCTGGTTATGGTTCCAAGTCTGATTCTGGTTCTGTTTCTAATCCTGATTCTGCTTCTGGTTCTGGTTCCAGTTCTGATTCTGATACTGATTCTTGTTCTGATTCTGATTCTGGTTCTGGTTCTGATTCTGTTTATGATTCTGATTCTTGTTTTGATTCTGATTCCAGTTCTGGTTCCTGTTCTGATTCTGGTCATGATTCTGGTTCTGATTATGATTCTGTTTCTGGTTCTGCTTCTCATTCTGGTTCTGGCTCAGATTCTGATTCTGATTCTGTTTCTAATTCTGATTCTGGTTCTGGTTCTGATTCTGATTTTGGTCATGAATCTGGATCTGTTTCTGATTCTGATTCTGGCTCCGATTCTGGTTCTGATTCTGTTTGTGATTCTGATTTTGATTCTGGTTCTCTTTCTTGTTCTGGTTCTGATTCTGGTTCTGGTTCCTGTTCTGATTCTGGTCATGATTCTGGTTCTGATTCTGATTCTGTTCCTGATTCTGGTTCTGATGTGATTCTGGTTCTGGTTCTGATTCTGGTTCTGGTTCTGATTCTCTTTCTGATTCTGATTCTTGTTTTGATTCTGATTCCGGTTCTGGTTCCTGTTCTGATTCTGGTCATGATTCTGGTTCTGATTCTGATTCTTGATCTGAATTTGATTTTGATTCTGGTTCTGGTTCTGATTCTGATTCTTGTTCTTATTTTGATTCCAGTTCTGGTTCCTGTTCTGATTCTGGTCATGAGTCTGGATCTGGTTCTGATTCTGATTCTGGTTCTTGTTCTGTTGCTGGTTGTGGTTCTTGTTCTGATTCTGATTCTGGTTCTGATTCTAATTCTGGTTCTGATTCTGGTTGTGGTTCTGATTCTTATTCTGGTTCTCCTTCTCGTTCTGGTTCTTGTTCTGGTTCTGTTTCATATTCTGATTTTGTTTCTGGTTCTTATTCTGATTCTGGTTCTGGTTCTGATTCTGATTCTGATTCTGGTTCTGATTCTGGCTCTGATTCTGGTTCTGGTTCTGGTTCCAGGTCTGATTCTGGTTCTGTTTCTAATCCTGATTCTGCTTCTGGTTCTGGTTCCAGTTCTGATTCTGATACTGATTCTTGTTCTGATTCTGATTCTGGTTCTGGTTCTGATTCTGTTTATGATTCTGATTCTTCTTTTGATTCTGATTCCAGTTCTGGTTCCTGTTCTGATTCTGGTCATGATTCTGGTTCTGATTATGATTCTGTTTCTGGTTCTGCTTCTCGTTCTGGTTCTGGCTCAGATTCCGATTCTGATTCTGTTTCTGATTCTGATTCTGGTTCTGGTTCTGATTCTGATTTTGGTCATGAGTCTGGATCTGTTTCTGATTCTGATTCTGGCTCCGATTCTGGTTCTGATTCTGATTGTGATTCTGATTTTGATTCTGGTTCTGTTTCTTGTTCTGATTCTGATTCTGGTTCTGATTCTTATTCTGGTTCTCATTCTCGTTCTGGTTCTTGTTCTTGTTCTGTTTCATGTTCTGATTTTCTTTCTGGTTCTTATTCTGATTCTGGTTCTGGTTCTGATTCTGATTCTGATTCAGGTTCTGATTCTTGCTCTGATTCTGGATCTGGTTCTGATTCTGATTCTGATTCTGTTTCTGGTTCTGGTTCCAAGTCTGATTCTGGTTCTGTTTCTAATCCTGATTCTGCTTCTGGTTCTGGTTCCAGTTCTGATTCTGATACTGATTCTTGTTGTGATTCTGATTCTGGTTCTGGTTCTGATTCTGTTTATGATTCTGATTCTTGTTTTGATTCTGATTCCAGTTCTGGTTCCTGTTCTGATTCTGGTCATGATTCTGGTTCTGATTATGATTCTGTTTCTGGTTCTGCTTCTCATTCTGGTTCTGGCTCAGATTCTGATTCTGATTCTGTTTCTAATTCTGATTCTGGTTCTGGTTCTGATTCTGATTTTGGTCATGAATCTGGATCTGTTTCTGATTCTGATTCTGGCTCCGATTCTGGTTCTGATTCTGTTTGTGATTCTGATTTTGATTCTGGTTCTCTTTCTTGTTCTGGTTCTGATTCTGGTTCTGGTTCCTGTTCTGATTCTGGTCATGATTCTGGTTCTGATTCTGATTCTGTTCCTGATTCTGGTTCTGATGTGATTCTGGTTCTGGTTCTGATTCTGGTTCTGGTTCTGATTCTCTTTCTGATTCTGATTCTTGTTTTGATTCTGATTCCGGTTCTGGTTCCTGTTCTGATTCTGGTCATGATTCTGGTTCTGATTCTGATTCTTGATCTGAATTTGATTTTGATTCTGGTTCTGGTTCTGATTCTGATTCTTGTTCTTATTTTGATTCCAGTTCTGGTTCCTTTTCTGATTCAGGTCATGAGTCTGGATCTGGTCCTGATTCTGATTCTGGTTCTTGTTCTGTTGCTGGTTGTGGTTCTTGTTCTGATTCTGATTCTGGTTCTGTTTCTAATTCTGGTTCTGATTCTGGTTATGGTTCAGATTCTTATTCTGGTTCTCCTTCTCGTTCTGGTTCTTGTTCTGGTTCTGTTTCATGTTCTGATTTTGTTTCTGGTTCTTATTCTGATTCTGGTTCTGGTTCTGATTCTGATTCTGATTCTGGTTCTGATTCTTGCTCTGATTCTGGTTCTGGTTCTGGTTCCAGGTCTGATTCTGGTTCTGTTTCTAATCCTGATTCTACTTCTGGTTCTGGTTCCAGTTCTGATTCTGATACTGATTCTTGTTCTGATTCTGATTCTGGTTCTGGTTCTGATTCTGTTTATGATTCTGATTCTTCTTTTGATTCTGATTCCAGTTCTGGTTCCTGTTCTGATTCTGGTCATGATTCTGGTTCTGATTATGATTCTGTTTCTGGTTCTGCTTCTCGTTCTGGTTCTGGCCCAGATTCCGATTCTGATTCTGTTTCTGATTCTGATTCTGGTTCTGGTTCTGATTCTGATTTTGGTCATGAGTCTGGATCTGTTTCTGATTCTGATTCTGGCTCCGATTCTGGTTCTGATTCTGATTGTGATTCTGATTTTGATTCTGGTTCTGTTTCTTGTTCTGGTTCTGATTCTGGTTCTGGTTCCTGTTCTGATTCTTCACATGATTCTGGTTCTGATTCTGATTCCGTTCCTGATTCTGGTTCTGATGTGATTCTGGTTCTGGTTCTGATCTGATTCTGGTTCTGATTCTGGCTCTGATTCTGGTTCTGATTCTGATTCCATTCCTGATTCTGGTTCTGATGTGATTCTGGTTCTGGTTCCAGTTCTGATTCTGGTCATGTTTCTCATTCTCATTCTGATTGTGGTTTCTTATTCTGGTTATATTTCTGGTCTGATTCCGATTCTGATACTGATTGTGTTTCTGATTCTGATTCTGGTTCTGGTTCAGATTCTGATTCTGATTCTGATTGTTGTTTTGATTCTGATTCTGGTTCTGATTCTGGTTCTGGTTCTGATTCAGATTCAGATTCTGATTCTGATTCTGGTTCTGGTTTGGGTTCTGGTTCCAGGACTGATTCTGGTTCTGTTTCTAATCCTGATTCTGGTTCTTGTTCTGGTTCCAGTTCTGATTCTGATACTGATTCTTGTTCTGATTCTGATTCTGGTTCTGGTTCTGATTCTTTTTCTGATTCTGATTTTTGTTTTGATTCTGATTCTGGTTCTGGTTCCTGTTCTGATTCTGGTCATGATTCTGCTTCTGCTTCTGATTCTGTTCCTGGTTCTGGTTCAGGATCTGGTTCTGATCTGATTCTGATTCTGGTTCTGATTCTGGTTCTGGTTCTGATTCAGAATCTGATTCTGGTTCTGATTCTGGCTCTGATTCTGGTTCTGGTTCTGATTCAGATTCAGATTCTGATTCTGGTTCTGGTTCTGGTTCTGTTTCCAGGACTGATTCTGGTTCTGTTTCTAATCCTGATTCTGGTTCTTGTATTGGTTCCAGTTCTGATTCTGATACTGATTCTTGTTCTGATTCTGATTCTGATTCTGGTTCTGGTTCTGATTCTTTTTATGATTCTGATTCTTGTTTTGATTCTGATTCCGGTTCTGGTTCCTGTTCTGATTCTGGTCATGATTCTGGTTCTCATTCTGATTCTTGATCTGATTTTGATTTTGATTCTGGTTCTGGTTCTGATTCTGATTCTTTTTCTTATTTTGATTCCAGTTCTGGTTACTGTTCTGATTCTGGTCATGAGTCTGGATCTGGTTCTGATTCTGATTCTGGTTCTGATTCTGATTCTGATTCTCCTTCTCGTTCTGGTACGTGTTCTGGTTCTGTTTCATGTTCTGATTTTGTTTCTGGTTCTTATTCTGGTTCTGGTTCTAATTCTCATTCTGGTCATGATTCTGCTTCTGATTCTGATTCTGTTCCTGGTTCTGATCTGATTCTGGTTCTGATTCTGATTCCGATTCTGGTTCTGATTCTGGCTCTGTTTCTGATTCTGGTTCTGATTCTGATTCTGTTTCTGTTTCTGATTCTTGCTCTGATTCTGGTTCTGGTTCTAATTCTGATTCTGATTCTGGTTATAGTTCTGGTTCCAGGACTGATTCTGGTTCTGTTTCTAATCCTGATTCTGCTTCTGGTTCTGGTTCCAGTTCTGATTCTGATACTGATTCTTGTTGTGATTCTGATTCTGGTTCTGGTTCTGATTCTGTTTATGATTCTGATTCTTGTTTTGATTCTGATTCCGGTTCTGGTTCCTGTTCTGATTCTTGTCATGATTCTGGTTCTGATTATGATTCTGTTTCTGGTTCTGCTTCTCTTTCTGGTTCTGGCTCAGATTCTGATTCTGATTCTATTTCTGATTCTGATTCTTGTTCTGATTTTGATTCTGGTTCTGCTTCTGATTCTGATTCTTGTTGTTATTTTGATTCCAGTTCTGGTTCCTATTCTGATTTTGGTCATGAGTCTGGATCTGTTTCTGATTCTGATTCTGGCTCCGAATCTGGTTCTGATTCTGATTTTGATTCCGGTTCTGTTTCTTGTTCTGGTTCTGATTCTGGTTCTGGTTCCGGTTCTGATTCTGGTCATGATTCTGGTTCTGATTCTGATTCCGTTCCTGGTTCTGGTTCTGATGTGATTCTGGTTCTGGTTCTATTCTGATTCTGGTTCTGATTCTGGCTCTGGTTCTGATTCTGATCCTGATTCTGGTTCTGGTTCAGGTTCCAGTCATGATTCTGTTTCTGTTTCTGATCCTGATCCTGGTTCTGGTTCTTGTTCCAACTCTGATTCTGATACTGATCCTTGTTCTGATTCTGATTCTGGTTTTGGTTCTGATTCTGTTTCTGATTCTGATTCTTGTGTTGAGTCTGATTCCGGTTATGGTTCCTGTTCTGATCTGGTCATGATTCTGGATCTCATTCTGATTGTGGTTTCTTATTTTGGTTATATTTCTGGTTCAGACTCTGATTCTGATTCTGATTCTGATTGTTGTTTTGATTCTGATTCTGGTTCTGGTTCCTGTTCTGATTCTTGTAATGATTCTGCTTCTGCTTCCGATTCTGTTCCTGGTTCTGGTTCTGGTTCTGGTTCTGATCTGATTCTGGTTCTGGTTCTGATTCTGATTCTGGTTCTGATTCTGGTTCTGGTTCTGATTCAGAATCTGATTCTTGTTCTTATTCTGGCTCTGATTCTTGTTCTGGTTCTGATTCAGATTCAGATTCTGATTCTGATTCTGGTTCTGGTTCTGGTTCTGGTTCCAGGTCTGATTCTGGTTCTGTTTTTAATCCTGATTCTGGTTCTTGTTCTGGTTCCAGTTCTGATTCTGATACTGATTCTTTTTCTGATTCTGATTCTTGTTTTGATTCTGATTCCGGTTCTGGATCTTGTTCTGATTCTGGTCATGATTCTGGTTCTGATTCTGATTCTTGTTCTGATTTTGATTTTGATTCTGGTTCTGGTTCTGATTCTGATTCTTGTTCTTATTTTGATTCCAGTTCTGGTTCCTGTTCTGATTCTGGTCATGAGTCTGGATCTGGTTCTGATTCTGATTCTGGTTCTTGTTCTATTGCTGGTTGTGGTTCTTGTTCTGATTCTGATTCTGGTTCTGATTCTAATTCTGGTTCTGATTCTGGTTGTGGTTCTGATTCTTATTCTGGTTCTCCTCGTTCTGGTTCTTGTTCTGGTTCTGTTTCATATTCTGATTTTGTTTTTGGTTCTTATTCTGATTCTGGTTCTGGTTCTGATTCTGATTCTGATTCTGGTTCTGATTCTGGCTCTGATTCTGGTTCTGGTTCTGGTTCCAGGTCTGATTCTGGTTCTGTTTCTAATCCTGATTCTGCTTCTGGTTCTGGTTCCAGTTCTGATTCTGATACTGATTCTTGTTCTGATTCTGATTCTGATTCTGGTTCTGGTTCTGATTCTGTTTATGATTCTGATTCTTGTTTTGATTCAGATTTCAGTTCTGGTTCCTGTTCTGATTCTGGTCATGATTCTGGTTCTGATTATGATTCTGTTTCTGGTTCTGCTTCTCGTTCTGGTTCTGGCTCAGATTCTGATTCTGATTCTGATTCTGTTTCTCATTCTGATTCTGGTTCTGGTTCTGATTCTGATTTTGGTCATGAGTCTGGATCTGTTTCTGATTCTGATTCTGGCTCCGATGCTGGTTCTGTTTCTTGTTCTGGTTCTGGTTCTGATCTGATTCTGGTTCTGATTCTGGCTCTGATTCTGGTTCTGGTTCTGATTCTGATTCTGATTCTGGTTCTGATTCTGGTTCTGGTTCTGATTCTGATCCTAATTCTGGTTCTGGTTCTGGTTCCAGGCATGATTCTGTTTCTGGTTCTGATCTGATCCTGGTTCTGGTTTTTGTTCTGGTTTTGGTTCTGATTCTGTTTCTGATTCTTATTCTTGTTTTGAATCTGATTCCGGTTCTGGTTCCTGTTCTGATCTGGTCATGATTCTGGTTCTAATTCTGATTGTGGTTTCTTATTCTGGTTCTGTTTCTTATTCTGGTTCTGGTTCTGCCTCTGATTTTGATTCTGATTCTGTTTATGATTCTGATTGTTGTTTTGATTCTGATTCTGGTTCTGGTTCTGATTCTTGTGTTGAGTCTGATTCCGGTTCTGGTTCCTGTTCTGATCTGGTCATGATTCTGGTTCTCATTCTGATTGTGGTTTCTTATTCTGGTTATATTTCTGATTCTGATTCCGATTCTGATACTGATTGTGTTTCTGATTCTGAATCTGGTTCTGGTTCAGATTCTGATTCTGATTCTGATTGTTGTTTTCATTCTGATTCTGGTTCTGGTTCCTGTTCTTATTCTGGTCCTGATGCTGCTTCTGCTTCTGATTCTGTTCCTGGTTCTGGTTCTGGTTCTGGTTCTCATCTGATTCTGGTTCTGGTTCTGATTCTGATTCTGCTTCTGGTTCTGGTTCTAGTTCTGATTCTGATACTGATTCTTGTTCTGATTCTGATTCTGATTCTGGTTCTGGTTCTGATTCTGTTTATGATTCTGATTCTTGTTTTGATTCAGATTTCAGTTCTGGTTCCTGTTCTGATTCTGGTCATGATTCTGGTTCTGATTATGATTCTGTTTCTGGTTCTGCTTCTTGTTCTGGTTCTGGCTCAGATTCTGATTCTGATTCTGTTTCTGATTCTGATTCTGGTTCTGGTTCTGATTCTGATTTTGGTCATGAGTCTGGATCTGTTTCTGATGCTGATTCTGGCTCCGATTCTGGTTCTGTTTCTTGTTCTGGTTCTGGTTCTAATCTGATTCTGATTCTGATTCTGGTTCTGATTCTGGTTCTGGTTCTGATTCTGATCCTAATTCTGGTTCTGGTTCTGGTTCCAGGCATGATTCTGTTTCTGGTTCTGATACTGATCCTGGTTCTGGTTTTTGTTCTGGTTTTGGTTCTGATTCTGTTTCTGATTCTTATTCTTGTTTTGAATCTGATTCCGGTTCTGTTTCCTGTTCAGATCTGGTCATGATTCTGGTTCTAATTCTGATTGTGGTTTCTTATTCTGGTTCTGTTTCTTATTCTGGTTCTGTTTCTTATTCTGGTTCTGTTTCTTATTCTGGTTCAGGTTCTGGCTCTGATTTTGATTCTGATTCTGTTTATGATTCTGATTGTTGTTTTGATTCTGATTCTGGTTCTGCTTCTGATTCTTGTGTTGAGTCTGATTCCGGTTCTGGTTCCTGTTCTGATCTGGTCATGATTCTGGTTCTCATTCTGATTGTGGTTTCTTATTCTGGTTATATTTCTGATTCTGATTCCGATTCTGATACTGATTGTGTTTCTGATTCTGGTTCTGGATCTGGTTCAGATTCTGATTCTGATTCTGATTGTTGTTTTGATTCTGATTCTGGTTCTGTTTCCTGTTCTGATTCTGGTCATGATGCTGCTTCTGCTTCTGGTTCTGGTTCTGGTTCTGGTTCTGATCTGATTCTGGTTCTGGTTCTGATTCTGATTCTGGTTCTGATTCTGGTTCTTGTTCTGATTCTGATTCTTGTTCTGATTCTGGTTCTGGATCTGATTCAGAATCTGATTCTGGTTCTGATTGTGGCTCTGGTTCTGGTTCTGATTCAGATTCAGATTCTGATTCTGATTCTGGTTCTGGTTTGGGTTCTGGTTCCAGGACTGATTCTGGTTCTGTTTCTAATCCTGATTCTGATTCTGGTTCTGGTTCTGATTCTGTTTATGATTCTGATTCTTGTTTTGATTCTGATTCCAGTTCTGGTTCCTGTTCTGATTCTGGTCATGATTCTGGTTCTGATTATGATTCTGTTTCTGGTTCTGCTTCTCGTTCTGGTTCTGGCTCAGATTCCGATTCTGATTCTGTTTCTGATTCTGATTCTAGTTCTGGTTCTGATTCTGATTTTGGTCATGAGTCTGGATCTGTTTCTGATTCTGATTCTGGCTCCGATTCTGGTTCTGATTCTGATTGTGATTCTGATTTTGATTCTGGTTCTGTTTCTTGTTCTGGTTCTGATTCTGGTTCTGGTTCCTGTTCTGATTCTTCACATGATTCTGGTTCTGATTCTGATTCTGTTCCTGATTCTGGTTCTGATGTGATTCTGGTTCTGGTTCTGATCTGATTCTGGTTCTGATTCTGGCTCTGATTCTGGTTCTGATTCTGATTCCGTTCCTGATTCTGGTTCTGATGTGATTCTGGTCCTGGTTCCTGTTCTGATTCTGGTCATGATTCTCATTCTCATTCTGATTGTGGTTTCTTATTCTGGTTATATTTCTGGTTCTGATTCCGATTCTGATACTGATTGTGTTTCTGATTCTGATTCTGGTTCTGGTTCAGATTCTGATTCTGATTCTGATTGTTGTTTTGATTCTGTTCCTGGTTCTGGTTCTGGTTCTGGTTCTGATCTGATTCTGGTTCTTGTTCTGATTCTGATTCTGGTTCTGATTCTGGTTCTGGTTCTGATTCAGAATCTGATTCTGGTTCTGATTCGGCTCTGGTTCTGGTTCTGATTCAGATTCAGATTCTGATTCTGATTCTGGTTCTGGTTTTGGTTTTGGTTCTTGTTCCAGGACTGATTCTGGTTCTGTTTCTAATCCTGATTCTGGTTCTTGTTCTGGTTCCAGTTCTGATTCTGATACTGATTCTTGTTCTGCATCTGATTCTGGTTCTGGTTCTGATTCATTTTCTGATTCTGATTCTTGATTTGATTCTGATTCTGGTTCTGGTTCCTGTTCTGATTCTGATTCCATTCCTGATTCTGGTTCTGATGTGATTCTGGTTCTGGTTCCAGTTCTGATTCTGGTCATGTTTCTCATTCTCATTCTGTTTGTGGTTTCTTATTCTGGTTATATTTCTGGTTCTGATTCCGATTCTGATACTGATTGTGTTTCTGATTCTGATTCTGGTTCTGGTTCAGATTCTGATTCTGATTCTGATTGTTGTTTTGATTCTGATTCTGGTTCTGATTCTGGTTCTGGTTCTGATTCAGATTCAGATTCTGATTCTGATTCTGGTTCTGGTTTGGGTTCTGGTTCCAGGACTGATTCTGGTTCTGTTTCTAATCCTGATTCTGGTTCTTGTTCTGGTTCCAGTTCTGATTCTGATACTGATTCTTGTTCTGATTCTGATTCTGGTTCTGGTTCTGATTCTTTTTCTGATTCTGATTTTTGTTTTGATTCTGATTCTGGTTCTGGTTCCTGTTCTGATTCTGGTCATGATTCTGCTTCTGCTTCTGATTCTGTTCCTGGTTCTGGTTCAGGATCTGGTTCTGATCTGATTCTGATTCTGGTTCTGATTCTGGTTCTGGTTCTGATTCAGAATCTGATTCTGGTTCTGATTCTGGCTCTGATTCTGGTTCTGGTTCTGATTCAGATTCAGATTCTGATTCTGGTTCTGGTTCTGGTTCTGGTTCCAGGACTGATTCTGGTTCTGTTTCTAATCCTGATTCTGGTTCTTGTATTGGTTCCAGTTCTGATTCTGATACTGATTCTTGTTCTGATTCTGATTCTGATTCAGGTTCTGGTTCTGATTCTTTTTATGATTCTGATTCTTGTTTTGATTCTGATTCCGGTTCTGGTTCCTGTTCTGATTCTGGTCATGATTCTGGTTCTCATTCTGATTCTTGATCTGATTTTGATTTTGATTCTGGTTCTGGTTCTGATTCTGATTCTTTTTCTTATTTTGATTCCAGTTCTGGTTACTGTTCTGATTCTGGTCATGAGTCTGGATCTGGTTCTGATTCTGATTCTGGTTCTGATTCTGATTCTGATTCTCCTTCTCGTTCTGGTACGTGTTCTGGTTCTGTTTCATGTTCTGATTTTGTTTCTGGTTCTTATTCTGGTTCTGGTTCTAATTCTCATTCTGATCATGATTCTGCTTCTGATTCTGATTCTGTTCCTGGTTCTGATCTGATTCTGGTTCTGATTCTGATTCCGATTCTGGTTCTGATTCTGGCTCTGTTTCTGATTCTGGTTCTGATTCTGATTCTGTTTCTGTTTCTGATTCTTGCTCTGATTCTGGTTCTGGTTCTAATTCTGATTCTGATTCTGGTTATAGTTCTGGTTCCAGGACTGATTCTGGTTCTGTTTCTAATCCTGATTCTGCTTCTGGTTCTGGTTCCAGTTCTGATTCTGATACTGATTCTTGTTGTGATTCTGATTCTGGTTCTGGTTCTGATTCTGTTTATGATTCTGATTCTTGTTTTGATTCTGATTCCGGTTCTGGTTCCTGTTCTGATTCTTGTCATGATTCTGGTTCTGATTATGATTCTGTTTCTGGTTCTGCTTCTCTTTCTGGTTCTGGCTCAGATTCTGATTCTGATTCTATTTCTGATTCTGATTCTTGTTCTGATTTTGATTCTGGTTCTGCTTCTGATTCTGATTCTTGTTGTTATTTTGATTCCAGTTCTGGTTCCTATTCTGATTTTGGTCATGAGTCTGGATCTGTTTCTGATTCTGATTCTGGCTCCGAATCTGGTTCTGATTCTGATTTTGATTCCGGTTCTGTTTCTTGTTCTGGTTCTGATTCTGGTTCTGGTTCCTGTTCTGATTCTGGTCATGATTCTGGTTCTGATTCTGATTCCGTTCCTGGTTCTGGTTCTAATGTGATTCTGGTTCTGGTTCTATTCTGATTCTGGTTCTGATTCTGGCTCTGGTTCTGATTCTGATCCTGATTCTGGTTCTGGTTCAGGTTCCAGTCATGATTCTGTTTCTGTTTCTGATCCTGATCCTGGTTCTGGTTCTTGTTCCAACTCTGATTCTGATACTGATCCTTGTTCTGATTCTGATTCTGGTTTTGGTTCTGATTCTGTTTCTGATTCTGATTCTTGTGTTGAGTCTGATTCCGGTTATGGTTCCTGTTCTGATCTGGTCATGATTCTGGTTCTCATTCTGATTGTGGTTTCTTATTTTGGTTATATTTCTGGTTCAGATTCTGATTCTGATTCTGATTCTGATTGTTGTTTTGATTCTGATTCTGGTTCTGGTTCCTGTTCTGATTCTTGTAATGATTCTGCTTCTGCTTCTGATTCTGTTCCTGGTTCTGGTTCTGGTTCTGGTTCTGATCTGATTCTGGTTCTGGTTCTGATTCTGATTCTGGTTCTGATTCTGGTTCTGGTTCTGATTCAGAATCTGATTCTTGTTCTTATTCTGGCTCTGATTCTTGTTCTGGTTCTGATTCAGATTCAGATTCTGATTCTGATTCTGGTTCTGGTTCTGGTTCTGGTTCCAGGTCTGATTCTGGTTCTGTTTCTAATCCTGATTCTGGTTCTTGTTCTGGTTCCAGTTCTGATTCTGATACTGATTCTTTTTCTGATTCTGATTCTTGTTTTGATTCTGATTCCGGTTCTGGATCTTGTTCTGATTCTGGTCATGATTCTGGTTCTGATTCTGATTCTTGTTCTGATTTTGATTTTGATTCTGGTTCTGGTTCTGATTCTGATTCTTGTTCTTATTTTGATTCCAGTTCTGGTTCCTGTTCTGATTCTGGTCATGAGTCTGGATCTGGTTCTGATTCTGATTCTGGTTCTTGTTCTATTGCTGGTTGTGGTTCTTGTTCTGATTCTGATTCTGGTTCTGATTCTAATTCTGGTTCTGATTCTGGTTGTGGTTCTGATTCTTATTCTGGTTCTCCTCGTTCTGGTTCTTGTTCTGGTTCTGTTTCATATTCTGATTTTGTTTCTGGTTCTTATTCTGATTCTGGTTCTGGTTCTGATTCTGATTCTGATTCTGGTTCTGATTCTGGCTCTGATTCTGGTTCTGGGTCTGGTTCCAGGTCTGATTCTGGTTCTGTTTCTAATCCTGATTCTGCTTCTGGTTCTGGTTCCAGTTCTGATTCTGATACTGATTCTTGTTCTGATTCTGATTCTGATTCTGGTTCTGGTTCTGATTCTGTTTATGATTCTGATTCTTGTTTTGATTCAGATTTCAGTTCTGGTTCCTGTTCTGATTCTGGTCATGATTCTGGTTCTGATTATGATTCTGTTTCTGGTTCTGCTTCTCGTTCTGGTTCTGGCTCAGATTCTGATTCTGATTCTGATTCTGTTTCTCATTCTGATTCTGGTTCTGGTTCTGATTCTGATTTTGGTCATGAGTCTGGATGTGTTTCTGATTCTGATTCTGGCTCCGATTCTGGTTCTGTTTCTTGTTCTGGTTCTGGTTCTGATCTGATTCTGGTTCTGATTCTGGCTCTGATTCTGGTTCTGGTTCTGATTCTGATTCTGATTCTGGTTCTGATTCTGGTTCTGGTTCTGATTCTGATCCTAATTCTGGTTCTGGTTCTGGTTCCAGGCATGATTCTGTTTCTGGTTCTGATCTGATCCTGGTTCTGGTTTTTGTTCTGGTTTTGGTTCTGATTCTGTTTCTGATTCTTATTCTTGTTTTGAATCTGATTCCGGTTCTGGTTCCTGTTCTGATCTGGTCATGATTCTGGTTCTAATTCTGATTGTGGTTTCTTATTCTGGTTCTGTTTCTTATTCTGGTTCTGGTTCTGCCTCTGATTTTGATTCTGATTCTGTTTATGATTCTGATTGTTGTTTTGATTCTGATTCTGGTTCTGTTTCTGATTCTTGTGTTGAGTCTGATTCCGGTTCTGGTTCCTGTTCTGATCTGGTCATGATTCTGGTTCTCATTCTGATTGTGGTTTCTTATTCTGGTTATATTTCTGATTCTGATTCCGATTCTGATACTGATTGTGTTTCTGATTCTGAATCTGGTTCTGGTTCAGATTCTGATTCTGATTCTGATTGTTGTTTTGATTCTGATTCTGGTTCTGGTTCCTGTTCTTATTCTGGTCCTGATGCTGCTTCTGCTTCTGATTCTGTTCCTGGTTCTGGTTCTGGTTCTGGTTCTGATCTGATTCTGGTTCTGGTTCTGATTCTGATTCTGCTTCTGGTTCTGGTTCTAGTTCTGATTCTGATACTGATTCTTGTTCTGATTCTGATTCTGATTCTGGTTCTGGTTCTGATTCTGTTTATGATTCTGATTCTTGTTTTGATTCAGATTTCAGTTCTGGTTCCTGTTCTGATTCTGGTCATGATTCTGGTTCTGATTATGATTCTGTTTCTGGTTCTGCTTCTTGTTCTGGTTCTGGCTCAGATTCTGATTCTGATTCTGTTTCTGATTCTGATTCTGGTTCTGGTTCTGATTCTGCTTCTGGTTCTGATTCTGGTTCTGGTTCAGATTCAGATTCTGATTCTGCTTCTGGTTCTGGTTCCAGTTCTGATTCTGATACTGATTCTTGTTCTGATTCTGATTCTGGTTCTGGTTCTGATTCTGTTTATGATTCTGATTCTTGTTTTGATTCTGATTCCAGTTCTGGTTCCTGTTCTGATTCTGGTCATGATTCTGGTTCTGATTATGATTCTGTTTCTGGTTCTGCTTCTCATTCTGGTTCTGGCTCAGATTCTGATTCTGATTCTGTTTCTAATTCTGATTCTGGTTCTGGTTCTGATTCTGATTTTGGTCATGAATCTGGATCTGTTTCTGATTCTGATTCTGGCTCCGATTCTGGTTCTGATTCTGTTTGTGATTCTGATTTTGATTCTGGTTCTCTTTCTTGTTCTGGTTCTGATTCTGGTTCTGGTTCCTGTTCTGATTCTGGTCATGATTCTGGTTCTGATTCTGATTCTGTTCCTGATTCTGGTTCTGATGTGATTCTGGTTCTGGTTCTGATTCTGGTTCTGGTTCTGATTCTCTTTCTGATTCTGATTCTTGTTTTGATTCTGATTCCGGTTCTGGTTCCTGTTCTGATTCTGGTCATGATTCTGGTTCTGATTCTGATTCTTGATCTGAATTTGATTTTGATTCTGGTTCTGGTTCTGATTCTGATTCTTGTTCTTATTTTGATTCCAGTTCTGGTTCCTGTTCTGATTCTGGTCATGAGTCTAGATCTGGTTCTGATTCTGATTCTGGTTCTTGTTCTGTTGCTGGTTGTGGTTCTTGTTCTGATTCTGATTCTGGTTCTGATTCTAATTCTGGTTCTGATTCTGGTTGTGGTTCTGATTCTTATTCTGGTTCTCCTTCTCGTTCTGGTTCTTGTTCTGGTTCTGTTTCATATTCTGATTTTGTTTCTGGTTCTTATTCTGATTCTGGTTCTGGTTCTGATTCTGATTCTGATTCTGGTTCTGATTCTGGCTCTGATTCTGGTTCTGGTTCTGGTTCCAGGTCTGATTCTGGTTCTGTTTCTAATCCTGATTCTGCTTCTGGTTCTGGTTCCAGTTCTGATTCTGATACTGATTCTTGTTCTGATTCTGATTCTGGTTCTGGTTCTGATTCTGTTTATGATTCTGATTCTTCTTTTGATTCTGATTCCAGTTCTGGTTCCTGTTCTGATTCTGGTCATGATTCTGGTTCTGATTATGATTCTGTTTCTGGTTCTGCTTCTCGTTCTGGTTCTGGCTCAGATTCCGATTCTGATTCTGTTTCTGATTCTGATTCTGGTTCTGGTTCTGATTCTGATTTTGGTCATGAGTCTGGATCTGTTTCTGATTCTGATTCTGGCTCCGATTCTGGTTCTGATTCTGATTGTGATTCTGATTTTGATTCTGGTTCTGTTTCTTGTTCTGATTCTGATTCTGGTTCTGATTCTTATTCTGGTTCTCATTCTCGTTCTGGTTCTTGTTCTTGTTCTGTTTCATGTTCTGATTTTCTTTCTGGTTCTTATTCTGATTCTGGTTCTGGTTCTGATTCTGATTCTGATTCAGGTTCTGATTCTTGCTCTGATTCTGGATCTGGTTCTGATTCTGATTCTGATTCTGTTTCTGGTTCTGGTTCCAAGTCTGATTCTGGTTCTGTTTCTAATCCTGATTCTGCTTCTGGTTCTGGTTCCAGTTCTGATTCTGATACTGATTCTTGTTCTGATTCTGATTCTGGTTCTGGTTCTGATTCTGTTTATGATTCTGATTCTTGTTTTGATTCTGATTCCAGTTCTGGTTCCTGTTCTGATTCTGGTCATGATTCTGGTTCTGATTATGATTCTGTTTCTGGTTCTGCTTCTAATTCTGGTTCTGGCTCAGATTCTGATTCTGATTCTGTTTCTAATTCTGATTCTGGTTCTGGTTCTGATTCTGATTTTGGTCATGAATCTGGATCTGTTTCTGATTCTGATTCTGGCTCCGATTCTGGTTCTGATTCTGTTTGTGATTCTGATTTTGATTCTGGTTCTCTTTCTTGTTCTGGTTCTGATTCTGGTTCTGGTTCCTGTTCTGATTCTGGTCATGATTCTGGTTCTGATTCGAATTCTGTTCCTGATTCTGGTTCTGATGTGATTCTGGTTCTGGTTCTGATTCTGGTTCTGGTTCTGATTCTCTTTCTGATTCTGATTCTTGTTTTGATTCTGATTCCGGTTCTGGTTCCTGTTCTGATTCTGGTCATGATTCTGGTTCTGATTCTGATTCTTGATCTGAATTTGATTTTGATTCTGGTTCTGGTTCTGATTCTGATTCTTGTTCTTATTTTGATTCCAGTTCTGGTTCCTTTTCTGATTCAGGTCATGAGTCTGGATCTGGTCCTGATTCTGATTCTGGTTCTTGTTCTGTTGCTGGTTGTGGTTCTTGTTCTGATTCTGATTCTGGTTCTGTTTCTAATTCTGGTTCTGATTCTGGTTATGGTTCAGATTCTTATTCTGGTTCTCCTTCTCGTTCTGGTTCTTATTCTGATTCTGGTTCTGGTTCTGATTCTGATTCTGATTCTGGTTCTGATTCTTGCTCTGATTCTGGTTCTGGTTCTGGTTCCAGGTCTGATTCTGGTTCTGTTTCTAATCCTGATTCTACTTCTGGTTCTGGTTCCAGTTCTGATTCTGATACTGATTCTTGTTCTGATTCTGATTCTGGTTCTGGTTCTGATTCTGTTTATGATTCTGATTCTTCTTTTGATTCTGATTCCAGTTCTGGTTCCTGTTCTGATTCTGGTCATGATTCTGGTTCTGATTATGATTCTGTTTCTGGTTCTGCTTCTCGTTCTGGTTCTGGCCCAGATTCCGATTCTGATTCTGTTTCTGATTCTGATTCTGGTTCTGGTTCTGATTCTGATTTTGGTCATGAGTCTGGATCTGTTTCTGATTCTGATTCTGGCTCCGATTCTGGTTCTGATTCTGATTGTGATTCTGATTTTGATTCTGGTTCTGTTTCTTGTTCTGGTTCTGATTCTGGTTCTGGTTCCTGTTCTGATTCTTCACATGATTCTGGTTCTGATTCTGATTCCGTTCCTGATTCTGGTTCTGATGTGATTCTGGTTCTGGTTCTGATCTGATTCTGGTTCTGATTCTGGCTCTGATTCTGGTTCTGATTCTGATTCCATTCCTGATTCTGGTTCTGATGTGATTCTGGTTCTGGTTCCAGTTCTGATTCTGGTCATGTTTCTCATTCTCATTCTGATTGTGGTTTCTTATTCTGGTTATATTTCTGATTCTGATTCCGATTCTGATACTGATTGTGTTTCTGATTCTGATTCTGGTTCTGGTTCAGATTCTGATTCTGATTCTGATTGTTGTTTTGATTCTGATTCTGGTTCTGATTCTGGTTCTGGTTCTGATTCAGATTCAGATTCTGATTCTGATTCTGGTTCTGGTTTGGGTTCTGGTTCCAGGACTGATTCTGGTTCTGTTTCTAATCCTGATTCTGGTTCTTGTTCTGGTTCCAGTTCTGATTCTGATACTGATTCTTGTTCTGATTCTGATTCTGGTTCTGGTTCTGATTCTTTTTCTGATTCTGATTTTTGTTTTGATTCTGATTCTGGTTCTGGTTCCTGTTCTGATTCTGGTCATGATTCTGCTTCTGCTTCTGATTCTGTTCCTGGTTCTGGTTCAGGATCTGGTTCTGATCTGATTCTGATTCTGGTTCTGATTCTGGTTCTGGTTCTGATTCAGAATCTGATTCTGGTTCTGATTCTGGCTCTGATTCTGGTTCTGGTTCTGATTCAGATTCAGATTCTGATTCTGGTTCTGGTTCTGGTTCTGTTTCCAGGACTGATTCTGGTTCTGTTTCTAATCCTGATTCTGGTTCTTGTATTGGTTCCAGTTCTGATTCTGATACTGATTCTTGTTCTGATTCTGATTCTGATTCTGGTTCTGGTTCTGATTCTTTTTATGATTCTGATTCTTGTTTTGATTCTGATTCCGGTTCTGGTTCCTGTTCTGATTCTGGTCATGATTCTGGTTCTCATTCTGATTCTTGATCTGATTTTGATTTTGATTCTGGTTCTGGTTCTGATTCTGATTCTTTTTCTTATTTTGATTCCAGTTCTGGTTACTGTTCTGATTCTGGTCATGAGTCTGGATCTGGTTCTGATTCTGATTCTGGTTCTGATTCTGATTCTGATTCTCCTTCTCGTTCTGGTACGTGTTCTGGTTCTGTTTCATGTTCTGATTTTGTTTCTGGTTCTTATTCTGGTTCTGGTTCTAATTCTCATTCTGGTCATGATTCTGCTTCTGATTCTGATTCTGTTCCTGGTTCTGATCTGATTCTGGTTCTGATTCTGATTCCGATTCTGGTTCTGATTCTGGCTCTGTTTCTGATTCTGGTTCTGATTCTGATTCTGTTTCTGTTTCTGATTCTTGCTCTGATTCTGGTTCTGGTTCTAATTCTGATTCTGATTCTGGTTATAGTTCTGGTTCCAGGACTGATTCTGGTTCTGTTTCTAATCCTGATTCTGCTTCTGGTTCTGGTTCCAGTTCTGATTCTGATACTGATTCTTGTTGTGATTCTGATTCTGGTTCTGGTTCTGATTCTGTTTATGATTCTGATTCTTGTTTTGATTCTGATTCCGGTTCTGGTTCCTGTTCTGATTCTTGTCATGATTCTGGTTCTGATTATGATTCTGTTTCTGGTTCTGCTTCTCTTTCTGGTTCTGGCTCAGATTCTGATTCTGATTCTATTTCTGATTCTGATTCTTGTTCTGATTTTGATTCTGGTTCTGCTTCTGATTCTGATTCTTGTTGTTATTTTGATTCCAGTTCTGGTTCCTATTCTGATTTTGGTCATGAGTCTGGATCTGTTTCTGATTCTGATTCTGGCTCCGAATCTGGTTCTGATTCTGATTTTGATTCCGGTTCTGTTTCTTGTTCTGGTTCTGATTCTGGTTCTGGTTCCGGTTCTGATTCTGGTCATGATTCTGGTTCTGATTCTGATTCCGTTCCTGGTTCTGGTTCTGATGTGATTCTGGTTCTGGTTCTATTCTGATTCTGGTTCTGATTCTGGCTCTGGTTCTGATTCTGATCCTGATTCTGGTTCTGGTTCAGGTTCCAGTCATGATTCTGTTTCTGTTTCTGATCCTGATCCTGGTTCTGGTTCTTGTTCCAACTCTGATTCTGATACTGATCCTTGTTCTGATTCTGATTCTGGTTTTGGTTCTGATTCTGTTTCTGATTCTGATTCTTGTGTTGAGTCTGATTCCGGTTATGGTTCCTGTTCTGATCTGGTCATGATTCTGGATCTCATTCTGATTGTGGTTTCTTATTTTGGTTATATTTCTGGTTCAGACTCTGATTCTGATTCTGATTCTGATTGTTGTTTTGATTCTGATTCTGGTTCTGGTTCCTGTTCTGATTCTTGTAATGATTCTGCTTCTGCTTCCGATTCTGTTCCTGGTTCTGGTTCTGGTTCTGGTTCTGATCTGATTCTGGTTCTGGTTCTGATTCTGATTCTGGTTCTGATTCTGGTTCTGGTTCTGATTCAGAATCTGATTCTTGTTCTTATTCTGGCTCTGATTCTTGTTCTGGTTCTGATTCAGATTCAGATTCTGATTCTGATTCTGGTTCTGGTTCTGGTTCTGGTTCCAGGTCTGATTCTGGTTCTGTTTTTAATCCTGATTCTGGTTCTTGTTCTGGTTCCAGTTCTGATTCTGATACTGATTCTTTTTCTGATTCTGATTCTTGTTTTGATTCTGATTCCGGTTCTGGATCTTGTTCTGATTCTGGTCATGATTCTGGTTCTGATTCTGATTCTTGTTCTGATTTTGATTTTGATTCTGGTTCTGGTTCTGATTCTGATTCTTGTTCTTATTTTGATTCCAGTTCTGGTTCCTGTTCTGATTCTGGTCATGAGTCTGGATCTGGTTCTGATTCTGATTCTAGTTCTTGTTCTATTGCTGGTTGTGGTTCTTGTTCTGATTCTGATTCTGGTTCTGATTCTAATTCTGGTTCTGATTCTGGTTGTGGTTCTGATTCTTATTCTGGTTCTCCTCGTTCTGGTTCTTGTTCTGGTTCTGTTTCATGTTCTGATTTTGTTTCTGGTTCTTATTCTGATTCTGGTTCTGGTTCTGATTCTGATTCTGATTCTGGTTCTGATTCTGGCTCTGATTCTGGTTCTGGTTCTGGTTCCAGGTCTGATTCTGGTTCTGTTTCTAATCCTGATTCTGCTTCTGGTTCTGGTTCCAGTTCTGATTCTGATACTGATTCTTGTTCTGATTCTGATTCTGATTCTGGTTCTGGTTCTGATTCTGTTTATGATTCTGATTCTTGTTTTGATTCAGATTTCAGTTCTGGTTCCTGTTCTGATTCTGGTCATGATTCTGGTTCTGATTATGATTCTGTTTCTGGTTCTGCTTCTCGTTCTGGTTCTGGCTCAGATTCTGATTCTGATTCTGATTCTGTTTCTCATTCTGATTCTGGTTCTGGTTCTGATTCTGATTTTGGTCATGAGTCTGGATCTGTTTCTGATTCTGATTCTGGCTCCGATGCTGGTTCTGTTTCTTGTTCTGGTTCTGGTTCTGATCTGATTCTGGTTCTGATTCTGGCTCTGATTCTGGTTCTGGTTCTGATTCTGATTCTGATTCTGGTTCTGATTCTGGTTCTGGTTCTGATTCTGATCCTAATTCTGGTTCTGGTTCTGGTTCCAGGCATGATTCTGTTTCTGGTTCTGATCTGATCCTGGTTCTGGTTTTTGTTCTGGTTTTGGTTCTGATTCTGTTTCTGATTCTTATTCTTGTTTTGAATCTGATTCCGGTTCTGGTTCCTGTTCTGATCTGGTCATGATTCTGGTTCTAATTCTGATTGTGGTTTCTTATTCTGGTTCTGTTTCTTATTCTGGTTCTGGTTCTGCCTCTGATTTTGATTCTGATTCTGTTTATGATTCTGATTGTTGTTTTGATTCTGATTCTGGTTCTGTTTCTGATTCTTGTGTTGAGTCTGATTCCGGTTCTGGTTCCTGTTCTGATCTGGTCATGATTCTGGTTCTCATTCTGATTGTGGTTTCTTATTCTGGTTATATTTCTGATTCTGATTCCGATTCTGATACTGATTGTGTTTCTGATTCTGAATCTGGTTCTGGTTCAGATTCTGATTCTGATTCTGATTGTTGTTTTGATTCTGATTCTGGTTCTGGTTCCTGTTCTTATTCTGGTCCTGATGCTGCTTCTGCTTCTGATTCTGTTCCTGGTTCTGGTTCTGGTTCTGGTTCTCATCTGATTCTGGTTCTGGTTCTGATTCTGATTCTGCTTCTGGTTCTGGTTCTAGTTCTGATTCTGATACTGATTCTTGTTCTGATTCTGATTCTGATTCTGGTTCTGGTTCTGATTCTGTTTATGATTCTGATTCTTGTTTTGATTCAGATTTCAGTTCTGGTTCCTGTTCTGATTCTGGTCATGATTCTGGTTCTGATTATGATTCTGTTTCTGGTTCTGCTTCTTGTTCTGGTTCTGGCTCAGATTCTGATTCTGATTCTGTTTCTGATTCTGATTCTGGTTCTGGTTCTGATTCTGATTTTGGTCATGAGTCTGGATCTGTTTCTGATGCTGATTCTGGCTCCGATTCTGGTTCTGTTTCTTGTTCTGGTTCTGGTTCTAATCTGATTCTGATTCTGATTCTGGTTCTGATTCTGGTTCTGGTTCTGATTCTGATCCTAATTCTGGTTCTGGTTCTGGTTCCAGGCATGATTCTGTTTCTGGTTCTGATACTGATCCTGGTTCTGGTTTTTGTTCTGGTTTTGGTTCTGATTCTGTTTCTGATTCTTATTCTTGTTTTGAATCTGATTCCGGTTCTGTTTCCTGTTCAGATCTGGTCATGATTCTGGTTCTAATTCTGATTGTGGTTTCTTATTCTGGTTCTGTTTCTTATTCTGGTTCTGTTTCTTATTCTGGTTCTGTTTCTTATTCTGGTTCTGTTTCTTATTCTGGTTCTGTTTCTTATTCTGGTTCAGGTTCTGGCTCTGATTTTGATTCTGATTCTGTTTATGATTCTGATTGTTGTTTTGATTCTGATTCTGGTTCTGCTTCTGATTCTTGTGTTGAGTCTGATTCCGGTTCTGGTTCCTGTTCTGATCTGGTCATGATTCTGGTTCTCATTCTGATTGTGGTTTCTTATTCTGGTTATATTTCTGATTCTGATTCCGATTCTGATACTGATTGTGTTTCTGATTCTGGTTCTGGATCTGGTTCAGATTCTGATTCTGATTCTGATTGTTGTTTTGATTCTGATTCTGGTTCTGTTTCCTGTTCTGATTCTGGTCATGATGCTGCTTCTGCTTCTGGTTCTGGTTCTGGTTCTGGTTCTGATCTGATTCTGGTTCTGGTTCTGATTCTGATTCTGGTTCTGATTCTGGTTCTTGTTCTGATTCTGATTCTTGTTCTGATTCTGGTTCTGGATCTGATTCAGAATCTGATTCTGGTTCTGATTCTGGCTCTGGTTCTGGTTCTGATTCAGATTCAGATTCTGATTCTGATTCTGGTTCTGGTTTGGGTTCTGGTTCCAGGACTGATTCTGGTTCTGTTTCTAATCCTGATTCTGATTCTGGTTCTGGTTCTGATTCTGTTTATGATTCTGATTCTTGTTTTGATTCTGATTCCAGTTCTGGTTCCTGTTCTGATTCTGGTCATGATTCTGGTTCTGATTATGATTCTGTTTCTGGTTCTGCTTCTCGTTCTGGTTCTGGCTCAGATTCCGATTCTGATTCTGTTTCTGATTCTGATTCTGGTTCTGGTTCTGATTCTGATTTTGGTCATGAGTCTGGATCTGTTTCTGATTCTGATTCTGGCTCCGATTCTGGTTCTGATTCTGATTGTGATTCTGATTTTGATTCTGGTTCTGTTTCTTGTTCTGGTTCTGATTCTGGTTCTGGTTCCTGTTCTGATTCTTCACATGATTCTGGTTCTGATTCTGATTCCGTTCCTGATTCTGGTTCTGATGTGATTCTGGTTCTGGTTCTGATCTGATTCTGGTTCTGATTCTGGCTCTGATTCTGGTTCTGATTCTGATTCCGTTCCTGATTCTGGTTCTGATGTGATTCTGGTCCTGGTTCCTGTTCTGATTCTGGTCATGATTCTCATTCTCATTCTGATTGTGGTTTCTTATTCTGGTTATATTTCTGGTTCTGATTCCGATTCTGATACTGATTGTGTTTCTGATTCTGATTCTGGTTCTGGTTCAGATTCTGATTCTGATTCTGATTGTTGTTTTGATTCTGTTCCTGGTTCTGGTTCTGGTTCTGGTTCTGATCTGATTCTGGTTCTTGTTCTGATTCTGATTCTGGTTCTGATTCTGGTTCTGGTTCTGATTCAGAATCTGATTCTGGTTCTGATTCGGCTCTGGTTCTGGTTCTGATTCAGATTCAGATTCTGATTCTGATTCTGGTTCTGGTTTTGGTTTTGGTTCTTGTTCCAGGACTGATTCTGGTTCTGTTTCTAATCCTGATTCTGGTTCTTGTTCTGGTTCCAGTTCTGATTCTGATACTGATTCTTGTTCTGCATCTGATTCTGGTTCTGGTTCTGATTCTTTTTCTGATTCTGATTCTTGATTTGATTCTGATTCTGGTTCTGGTTCCTGTTCTGATTCTGATTCCATTCCTGATTCTGGTTCTGATGTGATTCTGGTTCTGGTTCCAGTTCTGATTCCTGTCATGTTTCTCATTCTCATTCTGATTGTGGTTTCTTATTCTGGTTATATTTCTGGTTCTGATTCCGATTCTGATACTGATTGTGTTTCTGATTCTGATTCTGGTTCTGGTTCAGATTCTGATTCTGATTCTGATTGTTGTTTTGATTCTGATTCTGGTTCTGATTCTGGTTCTGGTTCTGATTCAGATTCAGATTCTGATTCTGATTCTGGTTCTGGTTTGGGTTCTGGTTCCAGGACTGATTCTGGTTCTGTTTCTAATCCTGATTCTGGTTCTTGTTCTGGTTCCAGTTCTGATTCTGATACTGATTCTTGTTCTGATTCTGATTCTGGTTCTGGTTCTGATTCTTTTTCTGATTCTGATTTTTGTTTTGATTCTGATTCTGGTTCTGGTTCCTGTTCTGATTCTGGTCATGATTCTGCTTCTGCTTCTGATTCTGTTCCTGGTTCTGGTTCAGGATCTGGTTCTGATCTGATTCTGATTCTGGTTCTGATTCTGGTTCTGGTTCTGATTCAGAATCTGATTCTGGTTCTGATTCTGGCTCTGATTCTGGTTCTGGTTCTGATTCAGATTCAGATTCTGATTCTGGTTCTGGTTCTGGTTCTGGTTCCAGGACTGATTCTGGTTCTGTTTCTAATCCTGATTCTGGTTCTTGTATTGGTTCCAGTTCTGATTCTGATACTGATTCTTGTTCTGATTCTGATTCTGATTCAGGTTCTGGTTCTGATTCTTTTTATGATTCTGATTCTTGTTTTGATTCTGATTCCGGTTCTGGTTCCTGTTCTGATTCTGGTCATGATTCTGGTTCTCATTCTGATTCTTGATCTGATTTTGATTTTGATTCTGGTTCTGGTTCTGATTCTGATTCTTTTTCTTATTTTGATTCCAGTTCTGGTTACTGTTCTGATTCTGGTCATGAGTCTGGATCTGGTTCTGATTCTGATTCTGGTTCTGATTCTGATTCTGATTCTCCTTCTCGTTCTGGTACGTGTTCTGGTTCTGTTTCATGTTCTGATTTTGTTTCTGGTTCTTATTCTGGTTCTGGTTCTAATTCTCATTCTGATCATGATTCTGCTTCTGATTCTGATTCTGTTCCTGGTTCTGATCTGATTCTGGTTCTGATTCTGATTCCGATTCTGGTTCTGATTCTGGCTCTGTTTCTGATTCTGGTTCTGATTCTGATTCTGTTTCTGTTTCTGATTCTTGCTCTGATTCTGGTTCTGGTTCTAATTCTGATTCTGATTCTGGTTATAGTTCTGGTTCCAGGACTGATTCTGGTTCTGTTTCTAATCCTGATTCTGCTTCTGGTTCTGGTTCCAGTTCTGATTCTGATACTGATTCTTGTTGTGATTCTGATTCTGGTTCTGGTTCTGATTCTGTTTATGATTCTGATTCTTGTTTTGATTCTGATTCCGGTTCTGGTTCCTGTTCTGATTCTTGTCATGATTCTGGTTCTGATTATGATTCTGTTTCTGGTTCTGCTTCTCTTTCTGGTTCTGGCTCAGATTCTGATTCTGATTCTATTTCTGATTCTGATTCTTGTTCTGATTTTGATTCTGGTTCTGCTTCTGATTCTGATTCTTGTTGTTATTTTGATTCCAGTTCTGGTTCCTATTCTGATTTTGGTCATGAGTCTGGATCTGTTTCTGATTCTGATTCTGGCTCCGAATCTGGTTCTGATTCTGATTTTGATTCCGGTTCTGTTTCTTGTTCTGGTTCTGATTCTGGTTCTGGTTCCTGTTCTGATTCTGGTCATGATTCTGGTTCTGATTCTGATTCCGTTCCTGGTTCTGGTTCTGATGTGATTCTGGTTCTGGTTCTATTCTGATTCTGGTTCTGATTCTGGCTCTGGTTCTGATTCTGATCCTGATTCTGGTTCTGGTTCAGGTTCCAGTCATGATTCTGTTTCTGTTTCTGATCCTGATCCTGGTTCTGGTTCTTGTTCCAACTCTGATTCTGATACTGATCCTTGTTCTGATTCTGATTCTGGTTTTGGTTCTGATTCTGTTTCTGATTCTGATTCTTGTGTTGAGTCTGATTCCGGTTATGGTTCCTGTTCTGATCTGGTCATGATTCTGGTTCTCATTCTGATTGTGGTTTCTTATTTTGGTTATATTTCTGGTTCAGATTCTGATTCTGATTCTGATTCTGATTGTTGTTTTGATTCTGATTCTGGTTCTGGTTCCTGTTCTGATTCTTGTAATGATTCTGCTTCTGCTTCTGATTCTGTTCCTGGTTCTGGTTCTGGTTCTGGTTCTGATCTGATTCTGGTTCTGGTTCTGATTCTGATTCTGGTTCTGATTCTGGCTCTGGTTCTGATTCAGAATCTGATTCTTGTTCTTATTCTGGCTCTGATTCTTGTTCTGGTTCTGATTCAGATTCAGATTCTGATTCTGATTCTGGTTCTGGTTCTGGTTCTGGTTCCAGGTCTGATTCTGGTTCTGTTTCTAATCCTGATTCTGGTTCTTGTTCTGGTTCCAGTTCTGATTCTGATACTGATTCTTTTTCTGATTCTGATTCTTGTTTTGATTCTGATTCCGGTTCTGGATCTTGTTCTGATTCTGGTCATGATTCTGGTTCTGATTCTGGTCATGATTCTGGTTCTGATTCTGATTCTTGTTCTGATTTTGATTTTGATTCTGGTTCTGGTTCTGATTCTGATTCTTGTTCTTATTTTGATTCCAGTTCTGGTTCCTGTTCTGATTCTGGTCATGAGTCTGGATCTGGTTCTGATTCTGATTCTGGTTCTTGTTCTATTGCTGGTTGTGGTTCTTGTTCTGATTCTGATTCTGGTTCTGATTCTAATTCTGGTTCTGATTCTGGTTGTGGTTCTGATTCTTATTCTGGTTCTCCTCGTTCTGGTTCTTGTTCTGGTTCTGTTTCATATTCTGATTTTGTTTCTGGTTCTTATTCTGATTCTGGTTCTGGTTCTGATTCTGATTCTGATTCTGGTTCTGATTCTGGCTCTGATTCTGGTTCTGGGTCTGGTTCCAGGTCTGATTCTGGTTCTGTTTCTAATCCTGATTCTGCTTCTGGTTCTGGTTCCAGTTCTGATTCTGATACTGATTCTTGTTCTGATTCTGATTCTGATTCTGGTTCTGGTTCTGATTCTGTTTATGATTCTGATTCTTGTTTTGATTCAGATTTCAGTTCTGGTTCCTGTTCTGATTCTGGTCATGATTCTGGTTCTGATTATGATTCTGTTTCTGGTTCTGCTTCTCGTTCTGGTTCTGGCTCAGATTCTGATTCTGATTCTGATTCTGTTTCTCATTCTGATTCTGGTTCTGGTTCTGATTCTGATTTTGGTCATGAGTCTGGATCTGTTTCTGATTCTGATTCTGGCTCCGATTCTGGTTCTGTTTCTTGTTCTGGTTCTGGTTCTGATCTGATTCTGGTTCTGATTCTGGCTCTGATTCTGGTTCTGGTTCTGATTCTGATTCTGATTCTGGTTCTGATTCTGGTTCTGGTTCTGATTCTGATCCTAATTCTGGTTCTGGTTCTGGTTCCAGGCATGATTCTGTTTCTGGTTCTGATCTGATCCTGGTTCTGGTTTTTGTTCTGGTTTTGGTTCTGATTCTGTTTCTGATTCTTATTCTTGTTTTGAATCTGATTCCGGTTCTGGTTCCTGTTCTGATCTGGTCATGATTCTGGTTCTAATTCTGATTGTGGTTTCTTATTCTGGTTCTGTTTCTTATTCTGGTTCTGGTTCTGCCTCTGATTTTGATTCTGATTCTGTTTATGATTCTGATTGTTGTTTTGATTCTGATTCTGGTTCTGTTTCTGATTCTTGTGTTGAGTCTGATTCCGGTTCTGGTTCCTGTTCTGATCTGGTCATGATTCTGGTTCTCATTCTGATTGTGGTTTCTTATTCTGGTTATATTTCTGATTCTGATTCCGATTCTGATACTGATTGTGTTTCTGATTCTGAATCTGGTTCTGGTTCAGATTCTGATTCTGATTCTGATTGTTGTTTTGATTCTGATTCTGGTTCTGGTTCCTGTTCTTATTCTGGTCCTGATGCTGCTTCTGCTTCTGATTCTGTTCCTGGTTCTGGTTCTGGTTCTGGTTCTGATCTGATTCTGGTTCTGGTTCTGATTCTGATTCTGCTTCTGGTTCTGGTTCTAGTTCTGATTCTGATACTGATTCTTGTTCTGATTCTGATTCTGATTCTGGTTCTGGTTCTGATTCTGTTTATGATTCTGATTCTTGTTTTGATTCAGATTTCAGTTCTGGTTCCTGTTCTGATTCTGGTCATGATTCTGGTTCTGATTATGATTCTGTTTCTGGTTCTGCTTCTTGTTCTGGTTCTGGCTCAGATTCTGATTCTGATTCTGTTTCTGATTCTGATTCTGGTTCTGGTTCTGATTCTGCTTCTGGTTCTGATTCTGGTTCTGGTTCAGATTCAGATTCTGATTCTGATTCTGGTTCTGGTTTTGGTTCTGGTTCTAGGACTGATTCTGGTTCTGTTTCTAATCCTGATTCTGGTTCTTGTTCTGGTTCTGGTTCTGATTCTGATCCTAATTCTGGTTCTGGTTCTGGTTCCAGGCATGATTCTGTTTCTGGTTCTGATACTGATCCTGGTTCTGGTTTTTGTTCTGGTTTTGGTTCTGATTCTGTTTCTGATTCTTATTCTTGTTTTGAATCTGATTCCGGTTCTGTTTCCTGTTCAGATCTGGTCATGATTCTGGTTCTAATTCTGATTGTGGTTTCTTATTCTGGTTCTGTTTCTTATTCTGGTTCTGTTTCTTATTCTGGTTCTGTTTCTTATTCTGGTTCTGTTTCTTATTCTGGTTCAGGTTCTGGCTCTGATTTTGATTCTGATTCTGTTTATGATTCTGATTGTTGTTTTGATTCTGATTCTGGTTCTGCTTCTGATTCTTGTGTTGAGTCTGATTCCGGTTCTGGTTCCTGTTCTGATCTGGTCATGATTCTGGTTCTCATTCTGATTGTGGTTTCTTATTCTGGTTATATTTCTGATTCTGATTCCGATTCTGATACTGATTGTGTTTCTGATTCTGGTTCTGGTTCTGGTTCAGATTCTGATTCTGATTCTGATTGTTGTTTTGATTCTGATTCTGGTTCTGTTTCCTGTTCTGATTCTGGTCATGATGCTGCTTCTGCTTCTGGTTCTGGTTCTGGTTCTGGTTCTGATCTGATTCTGGTTCTGGTTCTGATTCTGATTCTGGTTCTGATTCTGGTTCTTGTTCTGATTCTGATTCTGGTTCTGATTCTGGTTCTGGTTCTGATTCAGAATCTGATTCTGGTTCTGATTCTGGCTCTGGTTCTGGTTCTGATTCAGATTCAGATTCTGATTCTGATTCTGGTTCTGGTTTGGGTTCTGGTTCCAGGACTGATTCTGGTTCTGTTTCTAATCCTGATTCTGATTCTGGTTCTGGTTCTGATTCTGTTTATGATTCTGATTCTTGTTTTGATTCTGATTCCAGTTCTGGTTCCTGTTCTGATTCTGGTCATGATTCTGGTTCTGATTATGATTCTGTTTCTGGTTCTGCTTCTAGTTCTGGTTCTGGCTCAGATTACGATTCTGATTCTGTTTCTGATTCTGATTCTGGTTCTGGTTCTGATTCTGATTTTGGTCATGAGTCTGGATCTGTTTCTGATTCTGATTCTGGCTCCGATTCTGGTTCTGATTCTGATTGTGATTCTGATTTTGATTCTGGTTCTGTTTCTTGTTCTGGTTCTGATTCTGGTTCTGGTTCCTGTTCTGATTTTTCACATGATTCTGGTTCTGATTCTGATTCCGTTCCTGATTCTGGTTCTGATGTGATTCTGGTTCTGGTTCTGATCTGATTCTGGTTCTGATTCTGGCTCTGATTCTGGTTCTGATTCTGATTCCATTCCTGATTCTGGTTCTGATGTGATTCTGGTTCTGGTTCCAGTTCTGATTCTGGTCATGTTTCTCATTCTCATTCTGATTGTGGTTTCTTATTCTGGTTATATTTCTGGTTCTGATTCCGATTCTGATACTGATTGTGTTTCTGATTCTGATTCTGGTTCTGGTTCAGATTCTGATTCTGATTCTGATTGTTGTTTTGATTCTGATTCTGGTTCTGATTCTGGTTCTGGTTCTGATTCAGATTCAGATTCTGATTCTGATTCTGGTTCTGGTTTGGGTTCTGGTTCCAGGACTCATTCTGGTTCTGTTTCTAATCCTGATTCTGGTTCTTGTTCTGGTTCCAGTTCTGATTCTGATACTGATTCTTGTTCTGATTCTGATTCTGGTTCTGGTTCTGATTCTTTTTCTGATTCTGATTTTTGTTTTGATTCTGATTCTGGTTCTGGTTCCTGTTCTGATTCTGGTCATGATTCTGCTTCTGCTTCTGCTTCTGCTTCTGATTCTGTTCCTGGTTCTGGTTCAGGATCTGGTTCTGATCTGATTCTGATTCTGGTTCTGATTCTGGTTCTGGTTCTGATTCAGAATCTGATTCTGGTTCTGATTCTGGCTCTGATTCTGGTTCTGGTTCTGATTCAGATTCAGATTCTGATTCTGGTTCTGGTTCTGGTTCTGGTTCCAGGACTGATTCTGGTTCTGTTTCTAATCCTGATTCTGGTTCTTGTATTGGTTCCAGTTCTGATTCTGATACTGATTCTTGTTCTGATTCTGATTCTGATTCAGGTTCTGGTTCTGATTCTTTTTATGATTCTGATTCTTGTTTTGATTCTGATTTTGGTTCTGGTTCCTGTTCTGATTCTGGTCATGATTCTGGTTCTCATTCTGATTCTTGATCTGATTTTGATTTTGATTCTGGTTCTGGTTCTGATTCTGATTCTTTTTCTTATTTTGATTCCAGTTCTGGTTACTGTTCTGATTCTGGTCATGAGTCTGGATCTGGTTCTGATTCTGATTCTGGTTCTGATTCTGATTCTGATTCTCCTTCTCGTTCTGGTACGTGTTCTGGTTCTGTTTCATGTTCTGATTTTGTTTCTGGTTCTTATTCTGGTTCTGGTTCTAATTCTCATTCTGGTCATGATTCTGCTTCTGATTCTGATTCTGTTCCTGGTTCTGATCTGATTCTGGTTCTGATTCTGATTCCGATTCTGGTTCTGATTCTGGCTCTGTTTCTGATTCTGGTTCTGATTCTGATTCTGTTTCTGTTTCTGATTCTTGCTCTGATTCTGGTTCTGGTTCTAATTCTGATTCTGATTCTGGTTATAGTTCTGGTTCCAGGACTGATTCTGGTTCTGTTTCTAATCCTGATTCTGCTTCTGGTTCTGGTTCCAGTTCTGATTCTGATACTGATTCTTGTTGTGATTCTGATTCTGGTTCTGGTTCTGATTCTGTTTATGATTCTGATTCTTGTTTTGATTCTGATTCCGGTTCTGGTTCCTGTTCTGATTCTTGTCATGATTCTGGTTCTGATTATGATTCTGTTTCTGGTTCTGCTTCTCTTTCATGTTCTGGCTCAGATTCTGATTCTGATTCTATTTCTGATTCTGATTCTTGTTCTGATTTTGATTCTGGTTCTGCTTCTGATTCTGATTCTTGTTGTTATTTTGATTCCAGTTCTGGTTCCTATTCTGATTTTGGTCATGAGTCTGGATCTGTTTCTGATTCTGATTCTGGCTCCGAATCTGGTTCTGATTCTGATTTTGATTCCGGTTCTGTTTCTTGTTCTGGTTCTGATTCTGGTTCTGGTTCCTGTTCTGATTCTGGTCATGATTCTGGTTCTGATTCTGATTCTGTTCCTGGTTCTGGTTCTGATGTGATTCTGGTTCTGGTTCTATTCTGATTCTGGTTCTGATTCTGGCTCTGGTTCTGATTCTGATCCTGATTCTGGTTCTGGTTCAGGTTCCAGTCATGATTCTGTTTCTGTTTCTGATCCTGATCCTGGTTCTGGTTCTTGTTCCAACTCTGATTCTGATACTGATCCTTGTTCTGATTCTGATTCTGGTTTTGGTTCTGATTCTGTTTCTGATTCTGATTCTTGTGTTGAGTCTGATTCCGGTTATGGTTCCTGTTCTGATCTGGTCATGATTCTGGTTCTCATTCTGATTGTGGTTTCTTATTTTGGTTATATTTCTGGTTCAGATTCTGATTCTGATTCTGATTCTGATTGTTGTTTTGATTCTGATTCTGGTTCTGGTTCCTGTTCTGATTCTTGTAATGATTCTGCTTCTGCTTCTGATTCTGTTCCTGGTTCTGGTTCTGGTTCTGGTTCTGATCTGATTCTGGTTCTGGTTCTGATTCTGATTCTGGTTCTGATTCTGGTTCTGGTTCTGATTCAGAATCTGATTCTTGTTCTTATTCTGGCTCTGATTCTTGTTCTGGTTCTGATTCAGATTCAGATTCTGATTCTGATTCTGGTTCTGGTTCTGGTTCTGGTTCCAGGTCTGATTCTGGTTCTGTTTCTAATCCTGATTCTGGTTCTTGTTCTGGTTCCAGTTCTGATTCTGATACTGATTCTTTTTCTGATTCTGATTCTTGTTTTGATTCTGATTCCGGTTCTGGATCTTGTTCTGATTCTGGTCATGATTCTGGTTCTGATTCTGATTCTTGTTCTGATTTTGATTTTGATTCTGGTTCTGGTTCTGATTCTGATTCTTGTTCTTATTTTGATTCCAGTTCTGGTTCCTGTTCTGATTCTGGTCATGAGTCTGGATCTGGTTCTGATTCTGATTCTGGTTCTTGTTCTATTGCTGGTTGTGGTTCTTGTTCTGATTCTGATTCTGGTTCTGATTCTAATTCTGGTTCTGATTCTGGTTGTGGTTCTGATTCTTATTCTGGTTCTCCTCGTTCTGGTTCTTGTTCTGGTTCTGTTTCATATTCTGATTTTGTTTCTGGTTCTTATTCTGATTCTGGTTCTGGTTCTGATTCTGATTCTGATTCTGGTTCTGATTCTGGCTCTGATTCTGGTTCTGGGTCTGGTTCCAGGTCTGATTCTGGTTCTGTTTCTAATCCTGATTCTGCTTCTGGTTCTGGTTCCAGTTCTGATTCTGATACTGATTCTTGTTCTGATTCTGATTCTGATTCTGGTTCTGGTTCTGATTCTGTTTATGATTCTGATTCTTGTTTTGATTCAGATTTCAGTTCTGGTTCCTGTTCTGATTCTGGTCATGATTCTGGTTCTGATTATGATTCTGTTTCTGGTTCTGCTTCTCGTTCTGGTTCTGGCTCAGATTCTGATTCTGATTCTGATTCTGTTTCTCATTCTGATTCTGGTTCTGGTTCTGATTCTGATTTTGGTCATGAGTCTGGATCTGTTTCTGATTCTGATTCTGGCTCCGATTCTGGTTCTGTTTCTTGTTCTGGTTCTGGTTCTGATCTGATTCTGGTTCTGATTCTGGCTCTGATTCTGGTTCTGGTTCTGATTCTGATTCTGATTCTGGTTCTGATTCTGGTTCTGGTTCTGATTCTGATCCTAATTCTGGTTCTGGTTCTGGTTCCAGGCATGATTCTGTTTCTGGTTCTGATCTGATCCTGGTTCTGGTTTTTGTTCTGGTTTTGGTTCTGATTCTGTTTCTGATTCTTATTCTTGTTTTGAATCTGATTCCGGTTCTGGTTCCTGTTCTGATCTGGTCATGATTCTGGTTCTAATTCTGATTGTGGTTTCTTATTCTGGTTCTGTTTCTTATTCTGGTTCTGGTTCTGCCTCTGATTTTGATTCTGATTCTGTTTATGATTCTGATTGTTGTTTTGATTCTGATTCTGGTTCTGTTTCTGATTCTTGTGTTGAGTCTGATTCCGGTTCTGGTTCCTGTTCTGATCTGGTCATGATTCTGGTTCTCATTCTGATTGTGGTTTCTTATTCTGGTTATATTTCTGATTCTGATTCCGATTCTGATACTGATTGTGTTTCTGATTCTGAATCTGGTTCTGGTTCAGATTCTGATTCTGATTCTGATTGTTGTTTTCATTCTGATTCTGGTTCTGGTTCCTGTTCTTATTCTGGTCCTGATGCTGCTTCTGCTTCTGATTCTGTTCCTGGTTCTGGTTCTGGTTCTGGTTCTGATCTGATTCTGGTTCTGGTTCTGATTCTGATTCTGCTTCTGGTTCTGGTTCTAGTTCTGATTCTGATACTGATTCTTGTTCTGATTCTGATTCTGATTCTGGTTCTGTTTCTGATTCTGTTTATGATTCTGATTCTTGTTTTGATTCAGATTTCAGTTCTGGTTCCTGTTCTGATTCTGGTCATGATTCTGGTTCTGATTATGATTCTGTTTCTGGTTCTGCTTCTTGTTCTGGTTCTGGCTCAGATTCTGATTCTGATTCTGTTTCTGATTCTGATTCTGGTTCTGGTTCTGATTCTGATTTTGGTCATGAGTCTGGATCTGTTTCTGATGCTGATTCTGGCTCCGATTCTGGTTCTGTTTCTTGTTCTGGTTCTGGTTCTAATCTGATTTTGATTCTGATTCTGGTTCTGATTCTGGTTCTGGTTCTGATTCTGATCCTAATTCTGGTTCTGGTTCTGGTTCCAGGCATGATTCTGTTTATGGTTCTGATACTGATCCTGGTTCTAGTTTTTGTTCTGGTTTTGGTTCTGATTCTGTTTCTGATTCTTATTCTTGTTTTGAATCTGATTCCGGTTCTGTTTCCTGTTCAGATCTGGTCATGATTCTGGTTCTAATTCTGATTGTGGTTTCTTATTCTGGTTCTGTTTCTTATTCTGGTTCTGTTTCTTATTCTGGTTCTGTTTCTTATTCTGGTTCAGGTTCTGGCTCTGATTTTGATTCTGATTCTGTTTATGATTCTGATTGTTGTTTTGATTCTGATTCTGGTTCTGCTTCTGATTCTTGTGTTGAGTCTGATTCCGGTTCTGGTTCCTGTTCTGATCTGGTCATGATTCTGGTTCTCATTCTGATTGTGGTTTCTTATTCTGGTTATATTTCTGATTCTGATTCCGATTCTGATACTGATTGTGTTTCTGATTCTGGTTCTGGTTCTGGTTCAGATTCTGATTCTGATTCTGATTGTTGTTTTGATTCTGATTCTGGTTCTGTTTCCTGTTCTGATTCTGGTCATGATGCTGCTTCTGCTTCTGGTTCTGGTTCTGGTTCTGGTTCTGATCTGATTCTGGTTCTGGTTCTGATTCTGATTCTGGTTCTGATTCTGGTTCTTGTTCTGATTCTGATTCTGGTTCTGATTCTGGTTCTGGTTCTGATTCAGAATCTGATTCTGGTTCTGATTCTGGCTCTGGTTCTGGTTCTGATTCAGATTCAGATTCTGATTCTGATTCTGGTTCTGGTTTGGGTTCTGGTTCCAGGACTGATTCTGGTTCTGTTTCTAATCCTGATTCTGGTTCTTGTTCTGGTTCCAGTTCTGATTCTGATACTGATTCTTGTTCTGATTTTGATTTTGATTCTGGTTCTGGTTCTGATTCTGATTCTTGTTCTTATTTTGATTCCAGTTCTGGTTCCTGTTCTGATTCTGGTCATGAGTCTGGATCTGGTTCAAATTCTGATTCTGGTTCTTGTTCTATTGCTGGTTGTGGTTCTTGTTCTGATTCTGATTCTGGTTCTGATTCTAATTCTGGTTCTGATTCTGGTTGTGGTTCTGATTCTTATTCTGGTTCTCCTCGTTCTGGTTCTTGTTCTGGTTCTGTTTCATATTCTGATTTTGTTTCTGGTTCTTATTCTGATTCTGGTTCTGGTTCTGATTCTGATTCTGATTCTGGTTCTGATTCTGGCTCTGATTCTGGTTCTGGTTCTGGTTCCAGGTCTGATTCTGGTTCTGTTTCTAATCCTGATTCTGCTTCTGGTTCTGGTTCCAGTTCTGATTCTGATACTGATTCTTGTTCTGATTCTGATTCTGATTCTGGTTCTGGTTCTGATTCTGTTTATGATTCTGATTCTTGTTTTGATTCAGATTTCAGTTCTGGTTCCTGTTCTGATTCTGGTCATGATTCTGGTTCCGATTATGATTCTGTTTCTGGTTCTGCTTCTCGTTCTGGTTCTGGCTCAGATTCTGATTCTGATTCTGATTCTGTTTCTCATTCTGATTCTGGTTCTGGTTCTGATTCTGATTTTGGTCATGAGTCTGGATCTGTTTCTGATTCTGATTCTGGCTCCGATTCTGGTTCTGTTTCTTGTTCTGGTTCTGGTTCTGATGTGATTCTGGTTCTGGTTCCAGTTCTGATTCTGGTCATGTTTCTCATTCTCATTCTGATTGTGGTTTCTTATTCTGGTTATATTTCTGGTTCTGATTCCGATTCTGATACTGATTTTGTTTCTGATTCTGATTCTGGTTCTGGTTCAGATTCTGATTCTGATTCTGATTGTTGTTTTGATTCTGATTCTGGTTCTGATTCTGGTTCTGGTTCTGATTCAGATTCAGATTCTGATTCTGATTCTGATTCTGGTTCTGGTTTGGGTTCTGGTTCCAGGACTGATTCTGGTTCTGTTTCTAATCCTGATTCTGGTTCTTGTTCTGGTTCCAGTTCTGATTCTGATACTGATTCTTGTTCTGATTCTGATTCTGGTTCTGGTTCTGATTCTTTTTCTGATTCTGATTTTTGTTTTGATTCTGATTCTGGTTCTGGTTCCTGTTCTGATTCTGGTCATGATTCTGCTTCTGCTTCTGATTCTGTTCCTGGTTCTGGTTCAGGATCTGGTTCTGATCTGATTCTGATTCTGGTTCTGATTCTGGTTCTGGTTCTGATTCAGAATCTGATTCTGGTTCTGATTCTGGCTCTGATTCTGGTTCTGGTTCTGATTCAGATTCAGATTCTGATTCTGGTTCTGGTTCTGGTTCTGGTTCCAGGACTGATTCTGGTTCTGTTTCTAATCCTGATTCTGGTTCTTGTATTGGTTCCAGTTCTGATTCTGATACTGATTCTTGTTCTGATTCTGATTCTGATTCAGGTTCTGGTTCTGATTCTTTTTATGATTCTGATTCTTGTTTTGATTCTGATTCCGGTTCTGGTTCCTGTTCTGATTCTGGTCATGATTCTCGTTCTCATTCTGATTCTTGATCTGATTTTGATTTTGATTCTGGTTCTGGTTCTGATTCTGATTCTTTTTCTTATTTTGATTCCAGTTCTGGTTACTGTTCTGATTCTGGTCATGAGTCTGGATCTGGTTCTGATTCTGATTCTGGTTCTGATTCTGATTCTGATTCTCCTTCTCGTTCTGGTACGTGTTCTGGTTCTGTTTCATGTTCTGATTTTGTTTCTGGTTCTTATTCTGGTTCTGGTTCTAATTCTCATTCTGGTCATGATTCTGCTTCTGATTCTGATTCTGTTCCTGGTTCTGATCTGATTCTGGTTCTGATTCTGATTCCGATTCTGGTTCTGATTCTGGCTCTGTTTCTGATTCTGGTTCTGATTCTGATTCTGTTTCTGTTTCTGATTCTTGCTCTGATTCTGGTTCTGGTTCTAATTCTGATTCTGATTCTGGTTATAGTTCTGGTTCCAGGACTGATTCTGGTTCTGTTTCTAATCCTGATTCTGCTTCTGGTTATGGTTCCAGTTCTGATTCTGATACTGATTCTTGTTGTGATTCTGATTCTGGTTCTGGTTCTGATTCTGTTTATGATTCTGATTCTTGTTTTGATTCTGATTCCGGTTCTGGTTCCTGTTCTGATTCTTGTCATGATTCTGGTTCTGATTATGATTCTGTTTCTGGTTCTGCTTCTCTTTCTGGTTCTGGCTCAGATTCTGATTCTGATTCTATTTCTGATTCTGATTCTTGTTCTGATTTTGATTCTGGTTCTGCTTCTGATTCTGATTCTTGTTGTTATTTTGATTCCAGTTCTGGTTCCTATTCTGATTTTGGTCATGAGTCTGGATCTGTTTCTGATTCTGATTCTGGCTCCGAATCTGGTTCTGATTCTGATTTTGATTCCGGTTCTGTTTCTTGTTCTGGTTCTGATTCTGGTTCTGGTTCCTGTTCTGATTCTGGTCATGATTCTGGCTCTGGTTCTGATTCTGATCCTGATTCTGGTTCTGGTTCAGGTTCCAGTCATGATTCTGTTTCTGTTTCTGATCCTGATCCTGGTTCTGGTTCTTGTTCCAACTCTGATTCTGATACTGATCCTTGTTCTGATTCTGATTCTGGTTTTGGTTCTGATTCTGTTTCTGATTCTGATTCTTGTGTTGAGTCTGATTCCGGTTATGGTTCCTGTTCTGATCTGGTCATGATTCTGGTTCTCATTCTGATTGTGGTTTCTTATTTTGGTTATATTTCTGGTTCAGATTCTGATTCTGATTCTGATTCTGATTGTTGTTTTGATTCTGATTCTGGTTCTGGTTCCTGTTCTGATTCTTGTAATGATTCTGCTTCTGCTTCTGATTCTGTTCCTGGTTCTGGTTCTGGTTCTGGTTCTGATCTGATTCTGGTTCTGGTTCTGATTCTGATTCTGGTTCTGATTCTGGTTCTGGTTCTGATTCAGAATCTGATTCTTGTTCTTATTCTGGCTCTGATTCTTGTTCTGGTTCTGATTCAGATTCAGATTCTGATTCTGATTCTGGTTCTGGTTCTGGTTCTGGTTCCAGGTCTGATTCTGGTTCTGTTTCTAATCCTGATTCTGGTTCTTGTTCTGGTTCCAGTTCTGATTCTGATACTGATTCTTTTTCTGATTCTGATTCTTGTTTTGATTCTGATTCCGGTTCTGGATCTTGTTCTGATTCTGGTCATGATTCTGGTTCTGATTCTGATTCTTGTTCTGATTTTGATTTTGATTCTGGTTCTGGTTCTGATTCTGATTCTTGTTCTTATTTTGATTCCAGTTCTGGTTCCTGTTCTGATTCTGGTCATGAGTCTGGATCTGGTTCTGATTCTGATTCTGGTTCTTGTTCTATTGCTGGTTGTGGTTCTTGTTCTGATTCTGATTCTGGTTCTGATTCTAATTCTGGTTCTGATTCTGGTTGTGGTTCTGATTCTTATTCTGGTTCTCCTCGTTCTGGTTCTTGTTCTGGTTCTGTTTCATATTCTGATTTTGTTTCTGGTTCTTATTCTGATTCTGGTTCTGGTTCTGATTCTGATTCTGATTCTGGTTCTGATTCTGGCTCTGATTCTGGTTCTGGGTCTGGTTCCAGGTCTGATTCTGGTTCTGTTTCTAATCCTGATTCTGCTTCTGGTTCTGGTTCCAGGTCTGATTCTGGTTCTGTTTCTAATCCTGATTCTGCTTCTGGTTCTGGTTCCAGTTCTGATTCTGATACTGATTCTTGTTCTGATTCTGATTCTGATTCTGGTTCTGGTTCTGATTCTGTTTATGATTCTGATTCTTGTTTTGATTCAGATTTCAGTTCTGGTTCCTGTTCTGATTCTGGTCATGATTCTGGTTCTGATTATGATTCTGTTTCTGGTTCTGCTTCTCGTTCTGGTTCTGGCTCAGATTCTGATTCTGATTCTGATTCTGTTTCTCATTCTGATTCTGGTTCTGGTTCTGATTCTGATTTTGGTCATGAGTCTGGATCTGTTTCTGATTCTGATTCTGGCTCCGATTCTGGTTCTGTTTCTTGTTCTGGTTCTGGTTCTGATCTGATTCTGGTTCTGATTCTGGCTCTGATTCTGGTTCTGGTTCTGATTCTGATTCTGATTCTGGTTCTGATTCTGGTTCTGGTTCTGATTCTGATCCTAATTCTGGTTCTGGTTCTGGTTCCAGGCATGATTCTGTTTCTGGTTCTGATCTGATCCTGGTTCTGGTTTTTGTTCTGGTTTTGGTTCTGATTCTGTTTCTGATTCTTATTCTTGTTTTGAATCTGATTCCGGTTCTGGTTCCTGTTCTGATCTGGTCATGATTCTGGTTCTAATTCTGATTGTGGTTTCTTATTCTGGTTCTGTTTCTTATTCTGGTTCTGGTTCTGCCTCTGATTTTGATTCTGATTCTGTTTATGATTCTGATTGTTGTTTTGATTCTGATTCTGGTTCTGTTTCTGATTCTTGTGTTGAGTCTGATTCCGGTTCTGGTTCCTGTTCTGATCTGGTCATGATTCTGGTTCTCATTCTGATTGTGGTTTCTTATTCTGGTTATATTTCTGATTCTGATTCCGATTCTGATACTGATTGTGTTTCTGATTCTGAATCTGGTTCTGGTTCAGATTCTGATTCTGATTCTGATTGTTGTTTTGATTCTGATTCTGGTTCTGGTTCCTGTTCTTATTCTGGTCCTGATGCTGCTTCTGCTTCTGATTCTGTTCCTGGTTCTGGTTCTGGTTCTGGTTCTGATCTGATTCTGGTTCTGGTTCTGATTCTGATTCTGCTTCTGGTTCTGGTTCCAGTTCTGATTCTGATAATGATTCTTGTTCTGATTCTGATTCTGATTCTGGTTCTGGTTCTGATTCTGTTTATGATTCTGATTCTTGTTTTGATTCAGATTTCAGTTCTGGTTCCTGTTCTGATTCTGGTCATAATTCTGGTTCTGATTATGATTCTGTTTCTGGTTCTGCTTCTTGTTCTGGTCTGGCTCAGATTCTGATTCTGATTCTGTTTCTGATTCTGATTCTGGTTCTGGTTCTGATTCTGATTTTGGTCATGAGTCTGGATCTGTTTCTGATGCTGATTCTAGCTCCGATTCTGGTTCTGTTTCTTGTTCTGGTTCTGGTTCTAATCTGATTCTGATTCTGATTCTGGTTCTGATTCTGGTTCTGGTTCTGATTCTGATCCTAATTCTGGTTCTGGTTCTGGTTCCAGGCATGATTCTGTTTCTGGTTCTGATACTGATCCTGGTTCTGGTTTTTGTTCTGGTTTTGGTTCAGATTCTGTTTCTGATTCTTATTCTTGTTTTGAATCTGATTCCGGTTCTGTTTCCTGTTCAGATCTGGTCATGATTCTGGTTCTAATTCTGATTGTGGTTTCTTATTCTGGTTCTGTTTCTTATTCTGGTTCTGTTTCTTATTCTGGTTCTGTTTCTTATTCTGGTTCAGGTTCTGGCTCTGATTCTGATTCTGATTCTGATTGTTGTTTTGATTCTGATTCTGGTTCTGCTTCTAATTCTTTTGTTGAGTCTGATTCCGGTTCTGGTTCCTGTTCTGATCTGGTCATGATTCTGGTTCTCATTCTGATTGTGGTTTCTTATTCTGGTTATATTTCTGATTCTGATTCTGATTCTGATTCTGATTGTTGTTTTGATTCTGATTCTGGTTCTGTTTCCTGTTCTGATTCTGGTCATGATGCTGCTTCTGCTTCTGGTTCTGGTTCTGGTTCTGGTTCTGATCTGATTCTGGTTCTGGTTCTGATTCTGATTCTGGTTCTGATTCTGGTTCTGGTTCTGATTCTGATTCTGGTTCTGATTCTGGTTCTGGTTCTGATTCAGAATCTGATTCTGGTTCTGATTCTGGCTCTGGTTCTGGTTCTGATTCATATTCAGATTCTGATTCTGATTCTGGTTCTGGTTTGGGTTCTGGTTCCAGGACTGATTCTGGTTCTGTTTCTAATCCTGATTCTGGTTCTTGTTCTGGTTCCAGTTTTGATTCTGATACTGATTCTTGTTCTGATTCTGATTCTGGTTCTGGTTCAGATTCTGATTCTTGTTCTTATTTTGATTCCAGTTCTGGTTCCTGTTCTGATTCTGGTCATGAGTCTGGATCTGGTTCTGATTCTGATTCTGGTTCTTGTTCTATTGCTGGTTGTGGTTCTTGTTCTGATTCTGATTCTGGTTCTGATTCTAATTCTGGTTCTGATTCTGGTTGTGGTTCTGATTCTTATTCTGGTTCTCCTCGTTCTGGTTCTTGTTCTGGTTCTGTTTCATATTCTGATTTTGTTTCTGGTTCTTATTCTGATTCTGGTTCTGGTTCTGATTCTGATTCTGATTCTGGTTCTGATTCTGGCTCTGATTCTGGTTCTGGTTCTGGTTCCAGGTCTGATTCTGGTTCTGTTTTTAATCATGATTCTGCTTCTGGTTCTGGTTCCAGTTCTGATTCTGATACTGATTCTTGTTCTGATTCTGATTCTGGTTCTGGTTCTGATTCTTATTCTGGTTCTCCTTCTCGTTCTGGTTCTTGTTCTTGTTCTGTTTCATGTTCTGATTTTCTTTCTGGTTCTTATTCTGATTCTGGTTCTGGTTCTGATTCTGATTCTGATTCAGGTTCTGATTCTTGCTCTGATGCTGGATCTGGTTCTGATTCTGATTCTGATTCTTGTTTTGATTCTGATTCCGGTTCTGGATCTTGTTCTGATTCTGGTCATGATTCTGGTTCTGATTCTGATTCTTGTTCTGATTTTGATTTTGATTCTGGTTCTGGTTCTGATTCTGATTCTTGTTCTTATTTTGATTCCAGTTCTGGTTCCTGTTCTGATTTTGGTCATGAGTCTGGATCTGGTTCTGATTCTGATTCTGGTTCTTGTTCTATTGCTGGTTGTGGTTCTTGTTCTGATTCTGATTCTGGTTCTGATTCTAATTCTGGTTCTGATTCTGGTTGTGGTTCTGATTCTTATTCTGGTTCTCCTCGTTCTGGTTCTTGTTCTGGTTCTGTTTCATATTCTGATTTTGTTTCTGGTTCTTATTCTGATTCTGGTTCTGGTTCTGATTCTGATTCTGATTCTGGTTCTGATTCTGGCTCTGATTCTGGTTCTGGGTCTGGTTCCAGGTCTGATTCTGGTTCTGTTTCTAATCCTGATTCTGCTTCTGGTTCTGGTTCCAGTTCTGATTCTGATACTGATTCTTGTTCTGATTCTGATTCTGGTTTTGATTCAGATTTCAGTTCTGGTTCCTGTTCTGATTCTGGTCATGATTCTGGTTCTGATTATGATTCTGTTTCTGGTTCTGCTTCTCGTTCTGGTTCTGGCTCAGATTCTGATTCTGATTCTGATTCTGTTTCTCATTCTGATTCTGGTTCTGGTTCTGATTCTGATTTTGGTCATGAGTCTGGATCTGTTTCTGATTCTGATTCTGGCTCCGATTCTGGTTCTGTTTCTTGTTCTGGTTCTGGTTCTGATCTGATTCTGGTTCTGATTCTGGCTCTGATTCTGGTTCTGGTTCTGATTCTGATTCTGATTCTGGTTCTGATTCTGGTTCTGGTTCTGATTCTGATCCTAATTCTGGTTCTGGTTCTGGTTCCAGGCATGATTCTGTTTCTGGTTCTGATCTGATCCTGGTTCTGGTTTTTGTTCTGGTTTTGGTTCTGATTCTGTTTCTGATTCTTATTCTTGTTTTGAATCTGATTCCGGTTCTGGTTCCTGTTCTGATCTGGTCATGATTCTGGTTCTAATTCTGATTGTGGTTTCTTATTCTGGTTCTGTTTCTTATTCTGGTTCTGGTTCTGCCTCTGATTTTGATTCTGATTCTGTTTATGATTCTGATTGTTGTTTTGATTCTGATTCTGGTTCTGTTTCTGATTCTTGTGTTGAGTCTGATTCCGGTTCTGGTTCCTGTTCTGATCTGGTCATGATTCTGGTTCTCATTCTGATTGTGGTTTCTTATTCTGGTTATATTTCTGATTCTGATTCCGATTCTGATACTGATTGTGTTTCTGATTCTGAATCTGGTTCTGGTTCAGATTCTGATTCTGATTCTGATTGTTGTTTTGATTCTGATTCTGGTTCTGGTTCCTGTTCTTATTCTGGTCCTGATGCTGCTTCTGCTTCTGATTCTGTTCCTGGTTCTGGTTCTGGTTCAGGTTCTGATCTGATTCTCGTTCTGGTTCTGATTCTGATTCTGCTTCTGGTTCTGGTTCCAGTTCTGATTCTGATACTGATTCTTGTTCTGATTCTGATTCTGATTCTGGTTCTGGTTCTGATTCTGTTTATGATTCTGATTCTTGTTTTGATTCAGATTTCAGTTCTGGTTCCTGTTCTGATTCTCGTCATGATTCTGGTTCTGATTATGATTCTGTTTCTGGTTCTGCTTCTTGTTCTGGTTCTGGCTCAGATTCTGATTCTGATTCTGTTTCTGATTCTGATTCTGGTTCTGGTTCTGATTCTGATTTTGGTCATGAGTCTGGATCTGTTTCTGATGCTGATTCTGGCTCCGATTCTGGTTCTGTTTCTTGTTCTGGTTCTGGTTCTAATCTGATTCTGATTCTGATTCTGGTTCTGATTCTGGTTCTGGTTCTGATTCTGATCCTAATTCTGGTTCTGGTTCTGGTTCCAGGCATGATTCTGTTTCTGGTTCTGATACTGATCCTGGTTCTGGTTTTTGTTCTGGTTTTGGTTCTGATTCTGTTTCTGATTCTTATTCTTGTTTTGAATCTGATTCCGGTTCTGTTTCCTGTTCAGATCTGGTCATGATTCTGGTTCTAATTCTGATTGTGGTTTCTTATTCTGGTTCTGTTTCTTATTCTGGTTCTGTTTCTTATTCTGGTTCTGTTTCTTATTCTGGTTCAGGTTCTGGCTCTGATTTTGATTCTGATTCTGTTTATGATTCTGATTGTTGTTTTGATTCTGATTCTGGTTCTGCTTCTGATTCTTGTGTTGAGTCTGATTCCGGTTCTGGTTCCTGTTCTGATCTGGTCATGATTCTGGTTCTCATTCTGATTGTGGTTTCTTATTCTGGTTATATTTCTGATTCTGATTCCGATTCTGATACTGATTGTGTTTCTGATTCTGGTTCTGGTTCTGGTTCAGATTCTGATTCTGATTCTGATTGTTGTTTTGATTCTGATTCTGGTTCTGTTTCCTGTTCTGATTCTGGTCATGATGCTGCTTCTGCTTCTGGTTCTGGTTCTGGTTCTGGTTCTGATCTTATTCTGGTTCTGGTTCTGATTCTGATTCTGGTTCTGATTCTGGTTCTTGTTCTGATTCTGATTCTGGTTCTGATTCTGGTTCTGGTTCTGATTCAGAATCTGATTCTGGTTCTGATTCTGGCTCTGGTTCTGGTTCTGATTCAGATTCAGATTCTGATTCTGATTCTGGTTCTGGTTTGGGTTCTGGTTCCAGGACTGATTCTGGTTCTGTTTCTAATCCTGATTCTGGTTCTTGTTCTGGTTCCAGTTCTGATTCTGATACTGATTCTTGTTCTGATTTTGATTTTGATTCTGGTTCTGGTTCTGATTCTGATTCTTGTTCTTATTTTGATTCCAGTTCTGGTTCCTGTTCTGATTCTGGTCATGAGTCTAGATCTGGTTCAAATTCTGATTCTGGTTCTTGTTCTATTGCTGGTTGTGGTTCTTGTTCTGACTCTGATTCTGGTTCTGATTCTAATTCTGGTTCTGATTCTGGTTGTGGTTCTGATTCTTATTCTGGTTCTCCTCGTTCTGGTTCTTGTTCTGGTTCTGTTTCATATTCTGATTTTGTTTCTGGTTCTTATTCTGATTCTGGTTCTGGTTCTGATTCTGATTCTGATTCTGGTTCTGATTCTGGCTCTGATTCTGGTTCCAGGTCTGATTCTGGTTCTGTTTCTAATCCTGATTCTGCTTCTGGTTCTGGTTCCAGTTCTGATTCTGATACTGATTCTTGTTCTGATTCTGATTCTGGTTCTGGTTCTGATTCTGTTTATGATTCTGATTCTTGTTTTGATTCTGTTTCCAGTTCTGGTTCCAGTTCTGATTCTGATACTGATTCTTGTTCTGATTCTGATTCTGATTCTGGTTCTGGTTCTGATTCTGTTTATGATTCTGATTCTTGTTTTGATTCAGATTTCAGTTCTGGTTCCTGTTCTGATTCTGGTCATGATTCTGCTTCTGCTTCTGATTCTGTTCCTGGTTCTGGTTCTGGTTCTGGTTCTGATCTGATTCTTGTTCTAGTTCTGATTCTGATTCTGGTTCTGATTCTGGTTCTAGTTCTGATTCAGAATCTGATTCTGGTTCTGATTCTGGCTCTGATTCTGGTTCTGGTTCTGATTCTGATTCTGATTCTGGTTCTGATTCTGGTTCTGGTTCTGATTCTGATCCTAATTCTGGTTCTGGTTCTGGTTCCAGGCATGATTCTGTTTCTGGTTCTGATCTGATCCTGGTTCTGGTTTTTGTTCTGGTTTTGGTTCTGATTCTGTTTCTGATTCTTATTCTTGTTTTGAATCTGATTCCGGTTCTGGTTCCTGTTCTGATCTGGTCATGATTCTGGTTCTAATTCTGATTGTGGTTTCTTATTCTGGTTCTGTTTCTTATTCTGGTTCTGGTTCTGCCTCTGATTTTGATTCTGATTCTGTTTATGATTCTGATTGTTGTTTTGATTCTGATTCTGGTTCTGTTTCTGATTCTTGTGTTGAGTCTGATTCCGGTTCTGGTTCCTGTTCTGATCTGGTCATGATTCTGGTTCTCATTCTGATTGTGGTTTCTTATTCTGGTTATATTTCTGATTCTGATTCCGATTCTGATACTGATTGTGTTTCTGATTCTGAATCTGGTTCTGGTTCAGATTCTGATTCTGATTCTGATTGTTGTTTTGATTCTGATTCTGGTTCTGGTTCCTGTTCTTATTCTGGTCCTGATGCTGCTTCTGCTTCTGATTCTGTTCCTGGTTCTGGTTCTGGTTCTGGTTCTGATCTGATTCTGGTTCTGGTTCTGATTCTGATTCTGCTTCTGGTTCTGGTTCCAGTTCTGATTCTGATACTGATTCTTGTTCTGATTCTGATTCTGATTCTGGTTCTGGTTCTGATTCTGTTTATGATTCTGATTCTTGTTTTGATTCAGATTTCAGTTCTGGTTCCTGTTCTGATTCTGGTCATGATTCTGGTTCTGATTCTGATTCTGTTTCTGATTCTGATTCTGGTTCTGGTTCTGATTCTGATTTTGGTCATGAGTCTGGATCTGTTTCTGATGCTGATTCTGGCTCCGATTCTGGTTCTGTTTCTTGTTCTGGTTCTGGTTCTAATCTGATTCTGATTCTGATTCTGGTTCTGATTCTGGTTCTGGTTCTGATTCTGATCCTAATTCTGGTTCTGGTTCTGGTTCCAGGCATGATTCTGTTTCTGGCTCTGATACTGATCCTGGTTCTGGTTTTTGTTCTGGTTTTGGTTCTGATTCTGTTTCTGATTCTTATTCTTGTTTTGAATCTGATTCCGGTTCTGTTTCCTGTTCAGATCTGGTCATGATTCTGGTTCTAATTCTGATTGTGGTTTCTTATTCTGGTTCTGTTTCTTATTCTGGTTCTGTTTCTTATTCTGGTTCTGTTTCTTATTCTGGTTCAGGTTCTGGCTCTGATTCTGATTCTGATTCTGATTGTTGTTTTGATTCTGATTCTGGTTCTGCTTCTGATTCTTGTGTTGAGTCTGATTCCGGTTCTGGTTCCTGTTCTGATCTGGTCATGATTCTGGTTCTCATTCTGATTGTGGTTTCTTATTCTGGTTATATTTCTGATTCTGATTCCGATTCTGATACTGATTGTGTTTCTGATTCTGGTTCTGGTTCTGGTTCAGATTCTGATTCTGATTCTGATTGTTGTTTTGATTCTGATTCTGGTTCTGTTTCCTGTTCTGATTCTGGTCATGATGCTGCTTCTGCTTCTGGTTCTGGTTCTGGTTCTGGTTCTGATCTGATTCTAGTTCTGGTTGTGATTCTGATTCTGGTTCTGATTCTGGTTCTGGTTCTGATTCTGATTCTGGTTCTGATTCTGGTTCTGGTTCTGATTCAGAATCTGATTCTGGTTCTGATTCTGGCTCTGGTTCTGGTTCTGATTCAGATTCAGATTCTGATTCTGATTCTGGTTCTGGTTTGGGTTCTGGTTCCAGGACTGATTCTGGTTCTGTTTCTAATCCTGATTCTGGTTCTTGTTCTGGTTCCAGTTTTGATTCTGATACTGATTCTTGTTCTGATTCTGATTCTGGTTCTGGTTCAGATTCTGATTCTTGTTCTTATTTTGATTCCAGTTCTGGTTCCTGTTCTGATTCTGGTCATGAGTCTGGATCTGGTTCTGATTCTGATTCTGGTTCTTGTTCTATTGCTGGTTGTGGTTCTTGTTCTGATTCTGATTCTGGTTCTGATTCTAATTCTGGTTCTGATTCTGGTTCTGGTTCTGATTCTTATTCTGGTTCTCCTCATTCTGGTTCTTGTTCTGGTTCAGTTTCATATTCTGATTTTGTTTCTGGTTCTTATTCTGATTCTGGTTCTGGTTCTGATTCTGATTCTGATTCTGGTTCTGATTCTGGCTCTGATTCTGGTTCTGGTTCTGGTTCCAGGTCTGATTCTGGTTCTGTTTTTAATCCTGATCCTGCTTCTGGTTCTGGTTCCAGTTCTGATTCTGATACTGATTCTTGTTCTGATTCTGGTTCTGGTTCTGATTCTGTTTATGATTCTGATTCTTGTTTTGATTCTGATTCAAGTTCTGGTTCCTGTTCTGATTCTGGTCATGATTCTGGTTCTGATTATGATTCTGTTTCTGGTTCTGCTTCTCGTTCTGGTTCTGGCTCAGATTCCGATTCTGATTCTGTTTCTGATTCTGATTCTGGTTCTGGTTCTGATTCTTATTCTGGTTCTCCTTCTCGTTCTGGTTCTTGTTCTTGTTCTGTTTCATGTTCTGATTTTCTTTCTGGTTCTGATCTGATTCTGGTTCTGGTTCTGATTCTGATTCTGATTCAGGTTCTGATTCTTGCTCTGATTCTGGATCTGGTTCTGATTCTGATTCTGATTCTGTTTCTGGTTCTGGTTCCAAGTCTGATTCTGGTTCTGTTTCTAATCCTGATTCTGCTTCTGGTTCTGGTTCCAGTTCTGATTCTGATACTGATTCTTGTTCTGATTCTGATTCTGGTTCTGGTTCTGATTCTGTTTATGATTCTGATTCTTGTTTTGATTCTGATTCCAGTTCTGGTTCCTGTTCTGATTCTGGTCATGATTCTGGTTCTGATTATGATTCTGTTTCTGGTTCTGCTTCTCATTCTGGTTCTGGCTCAGATTCTGATTCTGATTCTGTTTCTAATTCTGATTCTGGTTCTGGTTCTGATTCTGATTTTGGTCATGAATCTGGATCTGTTTCTGATTCTGATTCTGGCTCCGATTCTGGTTCTGATTCTGTTTGTGATTCTGATTTTGATTCTGGTTCTGTTTCTTGTTCTGGTTCTGATTCTGGTTCTGGTTCCTGTTCTGATTCTGGTCATGATTCTGGTTCTGATTCTGATTCTGTTCCTGATTCTGGTTCTGATGTGATTCTGGTTCTGGTTCTGATTCTGGTTCTGGTTCTGATTCTCTTTCTGATTCTGATTCTTGTTTTGATTCTGATTCCGGTTCTGGTTCCTGTTCTGATTCTGGTCATGATTCTGGTTCTGATTCTGATTCTTGATCTGAATTTGATTTTGATTCTGGTTCTGGTTCTGATTCTGATTCTTGTTCTTATTTTGATTCCAGTTCTGGTTCCTTTTCTGATTCAGGTCATGAGTCTGGATCTGGTCCTGATTCTGATTCTGGTTCTTGTTCTGTTGCTGGTTGTGGTTCTTGTTCTGATTCTGATTCTGGTTCTGTTTCTAATTCTGGTTCTGATTCTGGTTATGGTTCAGATTCTTATTCTGGTTCTCCTTCTCGTTCTGGTTCTTGTTCTGGTTCTGTTTCATGTTCTGATTTTGTTTCTGGTTCTTATTCTGATTCTGGTTCTGGTTCTGATTCTGATTCTTATTCTGGTTCTGATTCTGGCTCTGATTCTGGTTCTGGTTCTGGTTCCAGGTCTGATTCTGGTTCTGTTTCTAATCCTGATTCTACTTCTGGTTCTGGTTCCAGTTCTGATTCTGATACTGATTCTTGTTCTGATTCTGATTCTGGTTCTGGTTCTGATTCTGTTTATGATTCTGATTCTTCTTTTGATTCTGATTCCAGTTCTGGTTCCTGTTCTGATTCTGGTCATGATTCTGGTTCTGATTATGATTCTGTTTCTGGTTCTGCTTCTCGTTCTGGTTCTGGCCCAGATTCCGATTCTGATTCTGTTTCTGATTCTGATTCTGGTTCTGGTTCTGATTCTGATTTTGGTCATGAGTCTGGATCTGTTTCTGATTCTGATTCTGGCTCCGATTCTGGTTCTGATTCTGATTGTGATTCTGATTTTGATTCTGGTTCTGTTTCTTGTTCTGGTTCTGATTCTGGTTCTGGTTCCTGTTCTGATTCTTCACATGATTCTGGTTCTGATTCTGATTCCGTTCCTGATTCTGGTTCTGATGTGATTCTGGTTCTGGTTCTGATCTGATTCTGGTTCTGATTCTGGCTCTGATTCTGGTTCTGATTCTGATTCCATTCCTGATTCTGGTTCTGATGTGATTCTGGTTCTGGTTCCAGTTCTGATTCTGGTCATGTTTCTCATTCTCATTCTGATTGTGGTTTCTTATTCTGGTTATATTTCTGGTTCTGATTCCGATTCTGATCCTGATTGTGTTTCTGATTCTGATTCTGGTTCTGGTTCAGATTCTGATTCTGATTCTGATTGTTGTTTTGATTCTGATTCTGGTTCTGGTTCTGATTCAGATTCAGATTCTGATTCTGATTCTGGTTCTGGTTTGGGTTCTGGTTCCAGGACTGATTCTGGTTCTGTTTCTAATCCTGATTCTGGTTCTTGTTCTGGTTCCAGTTCTGATTCTGATACTGATTCTTGTTCTGATTCTGATTCTGGTTCTGGTTCTGATTCTTTTTCTGATTCTGATTTTTGTTTTGATTCTGATTCTGGTTCTGGTTCCTGTTCTGATTCTGGTCATGATTCTGCTTCTGCTTCTGATTCTGTTCCTGGTTCTGGTTCAGGATCTGGTTCTGATCTGATTCTGATTCTGGTTCTGATTCTGGTTCTGGTTCTGATTCAGAATCTGATTCTGGTTCTGATTCTGGCTCTGATTCTGGTTCTGGTTCTGATTCAGATTCAGATTCTGATTCTTGTTTTGATTCTGATTCCGGTTCTGGTTCCTGTTCTGATTCTGGTCATGATTCTGGTTCTCATTCTGATTCTTGATCTGATTTTGATTTTGATTCTGGTTCTGGTTCTGATTCTGATTCTTTTTCTTATTTTGATTCCAGTTCTGGTTACTGTTCTGATTCTGGTCATGAGTCTGGATCTGGTTCTGATTCTGATTCTGGTTCTGATTCTGATTCTGATTCTCCTTCTCGTTCTGGTACGTGTTCTGGTTCTGTTTCATGTTCTGATTTTGTTTCTGGTTCTTATTCTGGTTCTGGTTCTAATTCTCATTCTGGTCATGATTCTGCTTCTGATTCTGATTCTGTTCCTGGTAATGATCTGATTCTGGTTCTGATTCTGATTCCGATTCTGGTTCTGATTCTGGCTCTGTTTCTGATTCTGGTTCTGATTCTGATTCTGTTTCTGTTTCTGATTCTTGCTCTGATTCTGGTTCTGGTTCTAATTCTGATTCTGATTCTGGTTATAGTTCTGGTTCCAGGACTGATTCTGGTTCTGTTTCTAATCCTGATTCTGCTTCGGGTTCTGGTTCCAGTTCTGATTCTGATACTGATTCTTGTTGTGTTTCTGATTCTGGTTCTGGTTCTGATTCTGTTTATGATTCTGATTCTTGTTTTGATTCTGATTCCGGTTCTGGTTCCTGTTCTGATTCTTGTCATGATTCTGGTTCTGATTATGATTCTGTTTCTGGTTCTGCTTCTCTTTCTGGTTCTGGCTCAGATTCTGATTCTGATTCTATTTCTGATTCTGATTCTTGTTGTTATTTTGATTCCAGTTCTGGTTCCTATTCTGATTTTGGTCATGAGTCTGGATCTGTTTCTGATTCTGATTCTGGCTCCGAATCTGGTTCTGATTCTGATTTTGATTCCGGTTCTGTTTCTTGTTCTGGTTCTGATTCTGGTTCTGGTTCCTGTTCTGATTCTGGTCATGATTCTTGTTCTGATTCTGATTCCGTTCCTGGTTCTGGTTCTGATGTGATTCTGGTTCTGGTTCTATTCTGATTCTGGTTCTGATTCTGGCTCTGGTTCTGATTCTGATCCTGATTCTGGTTCTGGTTCAGGTTCCAGTCATGATTCTGTTTCTGTTTCTGATCCTGATCCTGGTTCTGGTTCTTGTTCCAACTCTGATTCTGATACTGATCCTTGTTCTGATTCTGATTCTGGTTTTGGTTCTGATTCTGTTTCTGATTCTGATTCTTGTGTTGAGTCTGATTCCGGTTATGGTTCCTGTTCTGATCTGGTCATGATTCTGGTTCTCATTCAGATTGTGGTTTCTTATTTTGTTTATATTTCTGGTTCAGATTCTGATTCTGATTCTGATTCTGATTGTTGTTTTGATTCTGATTCTGGTTCTGGTTCCTGTTCTGATTCTTGTAATGATTCTGCTTCTGCTTCTGATTCTGTTCCTGGTTCTGGTTCTGGTTCTGGTTCTGATCTGATTCTGGTTCTGGTTCTGATTCTGATTCTGGTTCTGATTCTGGTTCTGGTTCTGATTCAGAATCTGATTCTTGTTCTTATTCTGGCTCTGATTCTTGTTCTGGTTCTGATTCAGATTCAGATTCTGATTCTGATTCTGGTTCTGGTTCTGGTTCTGGTTCCAGGTCTGATTCTGGTTCTGATTCTAATCCTGATTCTGGTTCTTGTTCTGGTTCCAGTTCTGATTCTGATACTGATTCTTTTTTGATTCTGATTCTTGTTTTGATTCTGATTCCGGTTCTGGATCTTGTTCTGATTCTGGTCATGATTCTGGTTCTGATTCTGATTCTTGTTCTGATTTTGATTTTGATTCTGGTTCTGGTTCTGATTCTGATTCTTGTTCTTATTTTGATTCCAGTTCTGGTTCCTGTTCTGATTCTGGTCATGAGTCTGGATCTGGTTCTGATTCTGATTCTGGTTCTTGTTCTATTGCTGGTTGTGGTTCTTGCTCTGATTCTGATTCTAATTCTGCTTCTGATTTTGTTTCTGGTTCTTATTCTGATTCTGGTTCTGGTTCTGATTCTGATTCTGATTCTGGTTCTGGTTCTGGTTCTGGTTCCAGATCTGATTCTGGTTCTGTTTCTAATCCTGATTCTGCTTCTGGTTCTGGTTCCAGTTCTGATTCTGATACTGATTCTTGTTCTGATTCTGATTCTGATTCTGGTTCTGGTTCTGATTCTGTTTATGATTCTGATTCTTGTTTTGATTCAGATTTCAGTTCTGGTTCCTGTTCTGATTCTGGTCATGATTCTGGTTCTGATTATGATTCTGTTTCTGGTTCTGCTTCTCGTTCTGGTTCTGGCTCAGATTCTGATTCTGATTCTGATTCTGTTTCTCATTCTGATTCTGGTTCTGGTTCTGATTCTGATTTTGGTCATGAGTCTGGATCTGTTTCTGATTCTGATTCTGGCTCCGATTCTGGTTCTGTTTATTGTTCTGGTTCTGGTTCTGATCTGATTCTGGTTCTGATTCTGGCTCTGATTCTGGTTCTGGTTCTGATTCTGATTCTGATTCTGGTTCTGATTCTGGTTCTGGTTCTGATTCTGATCCTAATTCTGGTTCTGGTTCTGGTTCCAGGCATGATTCTGTTTCTGGTTCTGATCTGATCCTGGTTCTGGTTTTTGTTCTGGTTTTGGTTCTGATTCTGTTTCTGATTCTTATTCTTGTTTTGAATCTGATTCCGGTTCTGGTTCCTGTTCTGATCTGGTCATGATTCTGGTTCTAATTCTGATTGTGGTTTCTTATTCTGGTTCTGTTTCTTATTCTGGTTCTGTTTCTTATTCTGGTTCTGTTTCTTATTCTGGTTCTGGTTCTGGTTCAGATTCTGATTCTGATTCTGATTGTTGTTTTGATTCTGATTCTGGTTCTGGTTCCAGTTCTGATTCTGATACTGATTCTTGTTCTGAATCTGATTCTGGTTCTGGTTCTGATTCTTTTTCTGATTCTGATTCTTGATTTGATTCTGATTCTGGTTCTGGTTCCTGTTCTGATTCTGGTCATGATTCTGGTTCTGTTTCTGATTCTTGATCTGATTTTGATTTTGATTCTGGTTCTGGTTCTGATTCTGATTCTTGTTCTTATTTTGATTCCAATTCTGGTTCCTGTTCTGATTCTGGTCATGAGTCTGGATCTGGTTCTGATTCTGATTCTGGTTCTTGTTCTGTTGCTGGTTGTGGTTCTTGTTCTGATTCTGATTCTGGTTCTGATTCTAATTCTGGTTCTGATTCTGGTTGTGGTTCTGATTCTTATTCTGGTTCTCCTTCTCGTTCTGGTTCTTGTTCTGGTTCTGTTTCATGTTCTGATTTTGTTTCTGGTTCTTATTCTGATTCTGATTCTGATTCTGGTTCTGGTTCTGGTTCCAGATCTGATTCTGGTTCTGTTTCTAATCCTGATTCTGCTTCTGGTTCTGGTTCCAGTTCTGATTCTGATACTGATTCTTGTTCTGATTCTGATTCTGATTCTGATTCTGGTTCTGGTTCTGATTCTGTTTATGATTCTGATTCTTGTTTTGATTCAGATTTCAGTTCTGGTTCATGTTCTGATTCTGGTCATGATTCTGGTTCTGATTATGATTCTGTTTCTGGTTCTGCTTCTCGTTCTGCTTCTGGCTCAGATTCCGATTCTGATTCTGATTCTGTTTCTGATTCTGATTCTTGTTTTGAATCTGATTCCGGTTCTGGTTCCTGTTCTGATCTGGTCATGATTCTGGTTTTGATTCTGATTGTGGTTTCTTATTCTGTTTCTGATCTTCTTCTGGTTCTGGTTCTGCCTCTGATTTTGATTCTGATTCTGTTTATGATTCTGATTGTTGTTTTGATTCTGATTCTGGTTCTGTTTCTGATTCTTGTGTTGAGTCTGATTCCGGTTCTGGTTCCTGTTCTGATCTGGTCATGATTCTGGTTCTCATTCTGATTGTGGTTTCTTATTCTGGTTATATTTCTGATTCTGATTCCGATTCTGATACTGATTGTGTTTCTGATTCTGAATCTGGTTCTGGTTCAGATTCTGATTCTGATTCTGATTGTTGTTTTGATTCTGATTCTGGTTCTGGTTCCTGTTCTTATTCTGGTCCTGATGCCTGCTTCTGCTTCTGATTCTGTTCCTGGTTCTGGTTCTGGTTCTGGTTCTGATCTGATTCTGGTTCTGGTTCTGATTCTGATTCTGCTTCTGGTTCTGGTTCCAGTTCTGATTCTGATAATGATTCTTGTTCTGATTCTGATTCTGATTCTGGTTCTGGTTCTGATTCTGTTTATGATTCTGATTCTTGTTTTGATTCAGATTTCAGTTCTGGTTCCTGTTCTGATTCTGGTCATGATTCTGGTTCTGATTATGATTCTGTTTCTGGTTCTGCTTCTTGTTCTGGTTCTGGCTCAGATTCTGATTCTGATTCTGTTTCTGATTCTGATTCTGGTTCTGGTTCTTATTCTGATTTTGGTCATGAGTCTGGATCTGTTTCTGATGCTGATTCTGGCTCCGATTCTGGTTCTGTTTCTTGTTCTGGTTCTGGTTCTAATCTGATTCTGATTCTGATTCTGGTTCTGATTCTGGTTCTGGTTCTGATTCTGATCCTAATTCTGGTTCTGGTTCTGGTTCCAGGCATGATTCTGTTTCTGGTTCTGATACTGATCCTGGTTCTGGTTTTTGTTCTGGTTTTGGTTCTGATTCTGTTTCTGATTCTTATTCTTGTTTTGAATCTGATTCCGGTTCTGTTTCCTGTTCAGATCTGGTCATGATTCTGGTTCTAATTCTGATTGTGGTTTCTTATTCTGGTTCTGTTTCTTATTCTGGTTCTGTTTCTTATTCTGGTTCTGTTTCTTATTCTGGTTCTGGTTCTGGTTCAGATTCTGATTCTGATTCTGATTGTTGTTTTGATTCTGATTCTGGTTCTGTTTCCTGTTCTGATTCTGGTCATGATGCTGCTTCTGCTTCTGGTTCTGGTTCTGGTTCTGGTTCTGATCTGATTCTGGTTCTGGTTCTGATTCTGATTCTGGTTCTGATTCTGGTTCTTGTTCTGATTCTGATTCTGGTTCTGATTCTGGTTCTGGTTCTGATTCAGAATCTGATTCTGGTTCTGATTCTGGCTCTGGTTCTGGTTCTGATTCAGATTCAGATTCTGATTCTGATTCTGGTTCTGGTTTGGGTTCTGGTTCCAGGACTGATTCTGGTTCTGTTTCTAATCCTGATTCTGGTTCTTGTTCTGGTTCCAGTTCTGATTCTGATACTGATTCTTGTTCTGATTCTGATTCTGGTTCTGGTTCAGATTCTGATTCTTGTTCTTATTTTGATTCCAGTTCTGGTTCCTGTTCAGATTCTGGTCATGAGTCTGGATCTGGTTCTGATTCTGATTCTGGTTCTTGTTCTATTGCTGGTTGTGGTTCTTGTTCTGATTCTGATTCTGGTTCTGATTCTAATTCTGGTTCTGATTCTGGTTGTGGTTCTGATTCTTATTCTGGTTCTCCTCGTTCTGGTTCTTGTTCTGGTTCTGTTTAATATTCTGATTTTGTTTCTGGTTCTTATTCTGATTCTGGTTCTGGTTCTGATTCTGATTCTGATTCTGGTTCTGATTCTGGCTCTGATTCTGGTTCTGGTTCTGGTTCCAGGTCTGATTCTGGTTCTGTTTCTAATCCTGATTCTGCTTCTGGTTCTGGTTCCAGTTCTGATTCTGATACTGATTCTTGTTCTGATTCTGATTCTGATTCTGGTTCTGGTTCTGATTCTGTTTATGATTCTGATTCTTGTTTTGATTCAGATTTCAGTTCTGGTTCCTGTTCTGATTCTGGTCATGATTCTGGTTCTGATTATGATTCTGTTTCTGGTTCTGCTTCTCGTTCTGGTTCTGGCTCAGATTCTGATTCTGATTCTGATTCTGTTTCTCATTCTGATTCTGGTTCTGGTTCTGATTCTGATTTTGGTCATGAGTCTGGATCTGTTTCTGATTCTGATTCTGGCTCCGATTCTGGTTCTGTTTCTTGTTCTGGTTTTGGTTCTGATCTGATTCTGGTTCTGATTCTGGCTCTGATTCTGGTTCTGGTTCTGATTCTGATTCTGATTCTGGTTCTGATCCTGGTTCTGGTTCTGATTCTGATCCTAATTCTGGTTCTGGTTCTGGTTCCAGGCATGATTCTGTTTCTGGTTCTGATCTGATCCTGGTTCTGGTTTTTGTTCTGGTTTTGGTTCTGATTCTGTTTCTGATTCTTATTCTTGTTTTGAATCTGATTCCGGTTCTGGTTCCTGTTCTGATCTGGTCATGATTCTGGTTCTAATTCTGATTGTGGTTTCTTATTCTGGTTCTGTTTCTTATTCTGGTTCTGGTTCTGCCTCTGATTTTGATTCTGATTCTGTTTATGATTCTGATTGTTGTTTTGATTCTGAATCTGGTTCTGTTTCTGATTCTTGTGTTGAGTCTGATTCCGGTTCTGGTTCCTGTTCTGATCTGGTCATGATTCTGGTTCTCATTCTGATTGTGGTTTCTTATTCTGGTTATATTTCTGAATCTGATTCCGATTCTGATACTGATTGTGTTTCTGATTCTGAATCTGGTTCTGGTTCAGATTCTGATTCTGATTCTGATTGTTGTTTTGATTCTGATTCTGGTTCTGGTTCCTGTTCTTATTCTGGTCCTGATGCTGCTTCTGCTTCTGATTCTGTTCCTGGTTCTGGTTCTGGTTCTGGTTCTGATCTGATTCTGGTTCTGGTTCTGATTCTGATTCTGCTTCTGGTTCTGGTTCCAGTTCTGATTCTGATACTGATTCTTGTTCTGATTCTGATTCTGATTCTGGTTCTGGTTCTGATTCTGTTTATGATTCTGATTCTTGTTTTGATTCAGATTTCAGTTCTGGTTCCTGTTCTGATTCTGGTCATGATTCTGGTTCTGATTATGATTCTGTTTCTGGTTCTGCTTCTTGTTCTGGTTCTGGCTCAGATTCTGATTCTGATTCTGTTTCTGATTCTGATTCTGGTTCTGGTTCTGATTCTGATTTTGGTCATGTGTCTGGATCTGTTTCTGATGCTGATTCTGGCTCCGATTCTGGTTCTGTTTCTTGTTCTGGTTCTGGTTCTAATCTGATTCTGATTCTGATTCTGGTTCTGATTCTGGTTCTGGTTCTGATTCTGATCCTAATTCTGGTTCTGGTTCTGGTTCCAGGCATGATTCTGTTTCTGGTTCTGATACTGATCCTGGTTCTGGTTTTTGTTCTGGTTTTGGTTCTGATTCTGTTTCTGATTCTTATTCTTGTTTTGAATCTGATTCCGGTTCTGTTTCCTGTTCAGATCTGGTCATGATTCTGGTTCTAATTCTGATTGTGGTTTCTTATTCTGGTTCTGTTTCTTATTCTGGTTCTGTTTCTTATTCTGGTTCTGTTTCTTATTCGGGTTCTGGTTCTGGTTCAGATTCTGATTCTGATTCTGATTGTTGTTTTGATTCTGATTCTGGTTCTGTTTCCTGTTCTGATTCTGGTCATGATGCTGCTTCTGCTTCTGGTTCTGGTTCTGGTTCTGGTTCTGATCTGATTCTGGTTCTGGTTCTGATTCTGATTCTGGTTCTGATTCTGGTTCTGGTTCTGATTCTGATTCTGGTTCTGGTTTGGGTTCTGGTTCTGATTCAGAATCTGATTCTGGTTCTGATTCTGGCTCTGGTTCTGGTTCTGATTCAGATTCAGATTCTGATTCTGATTCTGGTTCTGGTTTGGGTTCTGGTTCCAGGACTGATTCTGGTTCTGTTTCTAATCCTGATTCTGGTTCTTGTTCTGGTTCCAGTTTTGATTCTGATACTGATTCTTGTTCTGATTCTGATTCTGGTTCTGGTTCAGATTCTGATTCTTGTTCTTATTTTGATTCCAGTTCTGGTTCCTGTTCTGATTCTGGTCATGAGTCTGGATCTGGTTCTGATTCTGATTCTGGTTCTTGTTCTATTGCTGGTTGTGGTTCTTGTTCTGATTCTGATTCTGGTTCTGATTCTAATTCTGGTTCTGATTCTGGTTGTGGTTCTGATTCTTATTCTGGTTCTCCTCGTTCTGGTTCTTGTTCTGGTTCTGTTTCATATTCTGATTTTGTTTCTGGTTCTTATTCTGATTCTGGTTCTGGTTCTGATTCTGATTCTGATTCTGGTTCTGATTCTGGCTCTGATTCTGGTTCTGGTTCTGGTTCCAGGTCTGATTCTGGTTCTGTTTTTAATCCTGATTCTGCTTCTGGTTCTGGTTCCAGTTCTGATTCTGATACTGATTCTTGTTCTGATTCTGATTCTGGTTCTGGTTCTGATTCTGTTTATGATTCTGATTCTTGTTTTGATTCTGATTCATGTTCTGGTTCCTGTTCTGATTCTGGTCATGATTCTGGTTCTGATTATGATTCTGTTTCTGGTTCTGCTTCTCGTTCTGGTTCTGGCTCAGATTCCGATTCTGATTCTGTTTCTGATTCTGATTCTGGTTCTGGTTCTGATTCTGATTTTGGTCATGTGTCTGGATCTGTTTCTGATTCTGATTCTGGCTCCAATTCTGGTTCTGATTCTGATTGTGATTCTGATTTTGATTCTGGTTCTGTTTCTTGATCTGGTTCTGATTCTGGTTCTGGTTCCTGTTCTGATTCTTCACATGATTCTGGTTCTGATTCTGATTCCGTTCCTGATTCTGGTTCTGATGTGATTCTGGTTCTGGTTCTGATCTGATTCTGGTTCTGATTCTGGCTCTGATTCTGGTTCTGATTCTGATTCCATTCCTGATTCTGGTTCTGATGTGATTCTGGTTCTGGTTCCAGTTCTGATTCTGGTCATGTTTCTCATTCTCATTCTGATTGTGGTTTCTTATTCTGGTTATATTTCTGGTTCAGATTCCGATTCTGATACTGATTGTGTTTCTGATTCTGATTCTGGTTCTGGTTCAGATTCTGATTCTGATTCTGATTGTTGTTTTGATTCTGATTCTGGTTCTGGCTCATGTTCTGATTCTGGTCATGATTCTGCTTCTGCTTCTGATTCTGTTCCTGGTTCTGGTTCTGGTTCTGGTTCTGATCTGATTCTGGTTCTGGTTCTGATTCTGATTCTGGTCCTGATTCTGGTTCTGGTTCTTATTCCGAATCTGATTCTGGTTCTTATTCTGGCTCTGGTTCTGGTTCTGGTTCCAGGTCTGATTCTGGTTCTGTTTCTAATCCTGATTCTGGTTCTTGTTCTGGTTCCAGTTCTGATTCAAATACTGATTCTTTTTCTGATTCTGATTCTGGTTCTGGTTCTGATTCTTTTTCTGATTCTGATTCTTGTTTTGATTCTGATTCCGGTTCTGGATCCTGTTCTGATTCTGGTCATGATTCTGGTTCTGATTCAGATTCTTGTTCTGATATTGATTTTGATTTTGATTCTGGTTCTGGTTCTGATTCTGATTCTTGTTCTTATTTTGTTTCCAGTTCTGGTTCCTGTTCTGAGTCTGGTCATGAGTCTGGATCTGTTTCTGATTCTGATTCTGGTTCATGTTCTGTTCCTGGTTGTGGTTCTTGTTCTGATTCTGATTCTGGTTCTGATTCTAATTCTGGTTCTGATTCTGGTTGTGGTTCTGATTCTTATTCTGGTTCTCCTTCTCGTTCTGGTTCTTGTTCTGTTTCTGTTTCATGTTCTGATTTTGTTTCTGGTTCTTATTCTGATTCTGGTTCTGGTTCTGATTCTGATTCTGATTCTGCTTCTGGTTCTGGTTCCAGTTCTGATTCTGATAATGATTCTTGTTCTGATTCTGATTCTGATTCTGGTTCTGGTTCTGATTCTGTTTATGATTCTGATTCTTGTTTTGATTCAGATTTCAGTTCTGGTTCCTGTTCTGGTTCTGGCTCAGATTCTGATTCTGATTCTGGTTCTGGTTCTTGTTCCAAGTCTGATTCTGGTTCTGTTTCTAATCCTGATTCTGCTTCTGGTTCTGGTTCCAGTTCTGATTCTGATACTGATTCTTGTTCTGATTCTGATTCTGGTTCTGGTTCTGATTCTGTTTATGATTCTGATTCTTGTTTTGATTCTGATTCCAGTTCTGGTTCCTGTTCTGATTCTGGTCATGATTCTGGTTCTGATTATGATTCTGTTTCTGGTTCTGCTTCTCATTCTGGTTCTGGCTCAGATTCTGATTCTGATTCTGTTTCTAATTCTGATTATGGTTCTGGTTCTGATTCTGATTTTTGTCATGAATCTGGATCTGTTTCTGATTCTGATTCTGGCTCCGATTTAGTTCTGATTCCGTTTGTGATTCTGATTTTGATTCTGGTTCTGTTTCTTGTTCTGGTTCTGATTCTGGTTCTGGTTCCTGTTCTGATTCTGGTCATGATTCTGGCTCTGATTCTGATTCCGTTCCTGATTCTGGTTCTGATGTGATTCTGGTTCTGGTTCTGATTCTGGTTCTGGTTCTGATTCTCTTTCTGATTCTGATTCTTGTTTTGATTCTGATTCCGGTTCTGGTTCCTGTTCTGATTCTGGTCATGATTCTGGTTCTGATTCTGATTCTTGATCTGATTTTGATTTTGATTCTGGTTCTGGTTCTGATTCTGATTCTTGTTCTTATTTTGATTCCAGTTCTGGTTCCTTTTCTGATTCTGGTCATGAGTCTGGATCTTGTCCTGATTCTGATTCTGGTTCTGGTTCTGGTTCAGATTCTGATTCTGATTCTGATTGTTGTTTTGATTCTGATTCTGGTTCTGTTTCCTGTTCTGATTCTGGTCATGATGCTGCTTCTGCTTCTGGTTCTGGTTCTGGTTCTGGTTCTGATCTGATTCTGGTTCTGGTTCTGATTCTGATTCTGGTTCTGATTCTGGTTCTTGTTCTGATTCTGATTCTGGTTCTGATTCTGGTTCTGGTTCTGATTCAGAATCTGATTCTTGTTCTGATTCTGGCTCTGGTTCTGGTTCTGATTCAGATTCAGATTCTGATTCTGATTCTGGTTCTGGTTTGGGTTCTGGTTCCAGGACTGATTCTGGTTCTGTTTCTAATCCTGATTCTGGTTCTTGTTCTGGTTCCAGTTCTGATTCTGATACTGATTCTTGTTCTGATTCTGATTCTGGTTCTGGTTCAGATTCTGATTCTTGTTCTTATTTTGATTCCAGTTCTGGTTCCTGTTCTGATTCTGGTCATGAGTCTTGATCTGGTTCTGATTCTGATTCTGGTTCTTGTTCTATTGCTGGTTGTGGTTCTTGTTCTGATTCTGATTCTGGTTCTGATTCTAATTCTGGTTCTGATTCTGGTTGTGGTTCTGATTCTTATTCTGGTTCTCTTCGTTCTGGTTCTTGTTCTGGTTCTGTTTCATATTCTGATTTTGTTTCTGGTTCTTATTCTGATTCTGGTTCTGGTTCTGATTCTGATTCTGATTCTGGTTCTGATTCTGGTTCTGGTTCTGGTTCCAGGTCTGATTCTGGTTCTGTTTCTAATCCTGATTCTGCTTCTGGTTCTGGTTCCAGTTCTGATTCTGATACTGATTCTTGTTCTGATTCTGATTCTGATTCTGGTTCTGGTTCTGATTCTGTTTATGATTCTGATTCTTGTTTTGATTCAGATTTCAGTTCTGGTTCCTGTTCTGATTCTGGTCATGATTCTGGTTCTGATTATGATTCTGTTTCTGGTTCTGCTTCTCGTTCTGGTTCTGGCTCAAATTCTGATTCTGGTTCTGATTCTGATTTTGGTCATGAGTCTGGATCTGTTTCTGATTCTGATTCTGGCTCCGATTCTGGTTCTGTTTCTTGTTCTGGTTCTGGTTCTGATCTGATTCTGGTTCTGATTCTGGCTCTGATTCTGGTTCTGGTTCTGATTCTGATTCTGATTCTGGTTCTGATTCTGGTTCTGGTTCTGATTCTGATCCTAATTCTGGTTCTGATTCTGGTTCTGGTTCTGATTCTGATCCTAATTCTGGTTCTGGTTCTGGTTCCAGGCATGATTCTGTTTCTGGTTCTGATCTGATCCTGGTTCTGGTTTTTGTTCTGGTTTTGGTTCTGATTCTGTTTCTGATTCTTATTCTTGTTTTGAATCTGATTCCGGTTCTGGTTCCTGTTCTGATCTGGTCATGATTCTGGTTCTAATTCTGATTGTGGTTTCTTATTCTGGTTCTGTTTCTTATTCTGGTTCTGGTTCTGCCTCTGATTTTGATTCTGATTCTATTTATGATTCTGATTGTTGTTTTGATTCTGATTCTGGTTCTGTTTCTGATTCTTGTGTTGAGTCTGATTCCGGTTCTGGTTCCTGTTCTGATCTGGTCATGATTCTGGTTCTCATTCTGATTGTGGTTTCTTATTCTGGTTATATTTCTGATTCTGATTCCGATTCTGATACTGATTGTGTTTCTGATTCTGAATCTGGTTCTGGTTCAGATTCTGATTCTGATTCTGATTGTTGTTTTGATTCTGATTCTGGTTCTGTTTCCTGTTCTTATTCTGGTCCTGATGCTGCTTCTGCTTCTGATTCTGTTCCTGGTTCTGGTTCTGGTTCAGGTTCTGATCTGATTCTGGTTCTGGTTTGGGTTCTGGTTCCAGGACTGATTCTGGTTCTGTTTCTAATCCTGATTCTGGTTCTTGTTCTGGTTCCAGTTCTGATTCTGATACTGATTCTTGTTCTGATTCTGATTCTGGTTCTGGTTCAGATTCTGATTCTTGTTCTTATTTTGATTCCAGTTCTGGTTCCTGTTCAGATTCTGGTCATGAGTCTGGATCTGGTTCTGATTCTGATTCTGGTTCTTGTTCTATTGCTGGTTGTGGTTCTTGTTCTGATTCTGATTCTGGTTCTGATTCTAATTCTGGTTCTGATTCTGGTTGTGGTTCTGATTCTTATTCTGGTTCTCCTCGTTCTGGTTCTTGTTCTGGTTCTGTTTCATATTCTGATTTTGTTTCTGGTTCTTATTCTGATTCTGGTTCTGGTTCTGATTCTGATTCTGATTCTGGTTCTGATTCTGGCTCTGATTCTGGTTCTGGTTCTGGTTCCAGGTCTGATTCTGGTTCTGTTTCTAATCCTGATTCTGCTTCTGGTTCTGGTTCCAGTTCTGATTCTGATACTGATTCTTGTTCTGATTCTGATTCTGATTCTGGTTCTGGTTCTGATTCTGTTTATGATTCTGATTCTTGTTTTGATTCAGATTTCAGTTCTGGTTCCTGTTCTGATTCTGGTCATGATTCTGGTTCTGATTATGATTCTGTTTCTGGTTCTGCTTCTCGTTCTGGTTCTGGCTCAGATTCTGATTCTGATTCTGATTCTGTTTCTCATTCTGATTCTGGTTCTGGTTCTGATTCTGATTTTGGTCATGAGTCTGGATCTGTTTCTGATTCTGATTCTGGCTCCGATTCTGGTTCTGTTTCTTGTTCTGGTTTTGGTTCTGATCTGATTCTGGTTCTGATTCTGGCTCTGATTCTGGTTCTGGTTCTGATTCTGATTCTGATTCTGGTTCTGATCCTGGTTCTGGTTCTGATTCTGATCCTAATTCTGGTTCTGGTTCTGGTTCCAGGCATGATTCTGTTTCTGGTTCTGATCTGATCCTGGTTCTGGTTTTTGTTCTGGTTTTGTTTCTGATTCTGTTTCTGATTCTTATTCTTGCTTTGAATCTGATTCCGGTTCTGGTTCCTGTTCTGATCTGGTCATGATTCTGGTTCTAATTCTGATTGTGGTTTCTTATTCTGGTTCTGTTTCTTATTCTGGTTCTGGTTCTGCCTCTGATTTTGATTCTGATTCTGTTTATGATTCTGATTGTTGTTTTGATTCTGAATCTGGTTCTGTTTCTGATTCTTGTGTTGAGTCTGATTCCGGTTCTGGTTCCTGTTCTGATCTGGTCATGATTCTGGTTCTCATTCTGATTGTGGTTTCTTATTCTGGTTATATTTCTGATTCTGATTCCGATTCTGATACTGATTGTGTTTCTGATTCTGAATCTGGTTCTGGTTCAGATTCTGATTCTGATTCTGATTGTTGTTTTGATTCTGATTCTGGTTCTGGTTCCTGTTCTTATTCTGGTCCTGATGCTGCTTCTGCTTCTGATTCTGTTCCTGGTTCTGGTTCTGGTTCTGGTTCTGATCTGATTCTGGTTCTGGTTCTGATTCTGATTCTGCTTCTGGTTCTGGTTCCAGTTCTGATTCTGATACTGATTCTTGTTCTGATTCTGATTCTGATTCTGGTTCTGGTTCTGATTCTGTTTATGATTCTGATTCTTGTTTTGATTCAGATTTCAGTTCTGGTTCCTGTTCTGATTCTGGTCATGATTCTGGTTCTGATTATGATTCTGTTTCTGGTTCTGCTTCTTGTTCTGGTTCTGGCTCAGATTCTGATTCTGATTCTGTTTCTGATTCTGATTCTGGTTCTGGTTCTGATTCTGATTTTGGTCATGTGTCTGGATCTGTTTCTGATGCTGATTCTGGCTCCGATTCTGGTTCTGTTTCTTGTTCTGGTTCTGGTTCTAATCTGATTCTGATTCTGATTCTGGTTCTGATTCTGGTTCTGGTTCTGATTCTGATCCTAATTCTGGTTCTGGTTCTGGTTCCAGGCATGATTCTGTTTCTGGTTCTGATACTGATCCTGGTTCTGGTTTTTGTTCTGGTTTTGGTTCTGATTCTGTTTCTGATTCTTATTCTTGTTTTGAATCTGATTCCGGTTCTGTTTCCTGTTCAGATCTGGTCATGATTCTGGTTCTAATTCTGATTGTGGTTTCTTATTCTGGTTCTGTTTCTTATTCTGGTTCTGTTTCTTATTCTGGTTCTGTTTCTTATTCGGGTTCTGGTTCTGGTTCAGATTCTGATTCTGATTCTGATTGTTGTTTTGATTCTGATTCTGGTTCTGTTTCCTGTTCTGATTCTGGTCATGATGCTGCTTCTGCTTCTGGTTCTGGTTCTGGTTCTGGTTCTGATCTGATTCTGGTTCTGGTTCTGATTCAGATTCTGGTTCTGATTCTGGTTCTGGTTCTGATTCTGATTCTGGTTCTGAATCTGGTTCTGGTTCTGATTCAGAATCTGATTCTGGTTCTGATTCTGGCTCTGGTTCTGGTTCTGATTCAGATTCAGATTCTGATTCTGATTCTGGTTCTGGTTTGGGTTCTGGTTCCAGGACTGATTCTGGTTCTGTTTCTAATCCTGATTCTGGTTCTTGTTCTGGTTCCAGTTTTGATTCTGATACTGATTCTTGTTCTGATTCTGATTCTGGTTCTGGTTCAGATTCTGATTCTTGTTCTTATTTTGATTCCAGTTCTGGTTCCTGTTCTGATTCTGGTCATGAGTCTGGATCTGGTTCTGATTCTGATTCTGGTTCTTGTTCTATTGCTGGTTGTGGTTCTTGTTCTGATTCTGATTCTGGTTCTGATTCTAATTCTGGTTCTGATTCTGGTTGTGGTTCTGATTCTTATTCTGGTTCTCCTCGTTCTGGTTCTTGTTCTGGTTCTGTTTCATATTCTGATTTTGTTTCTGGTTCTTATTCTGATTCTGGTTCTGGTTCTGATTCTGATTCTGATTCTGGTTCTGATTCTGGCTCTGATTCTGGTTCTGGTTCTGGTTCCAGGTCTGATTCTGGTTCTGTTTTTAATCCTGATTCTGCTTCTGGTTCTGGTTCCAGTTCTGATTCTGATACTGATTCTTGTTCTGATTCTGATTCTGGTTCTGGTTCTGATTCTGTTTATGATTCTGATTCTTGTTTTGATTCTGATTCAAGTTCTGGTTCCTGTTCTGATTCTGGTCATGATTCTGGTTCTGATTATGATTCTGTTTCTGGTTCTGCTTCTCGTTCTGGTTCTGGCTCAGATTCCGATTCTGATTCTGTTTCTGATTCTGATTCTGGTTCTGGTTCTGATTCTGATTTTGGTCATGTGTCTGGATCTGTTTCTGATTCTGATTCTGGCTCCAATTCTGGTTCTGATTCTGATTGTGATTCTGATTTTGATTCTGGTTCTGTTTCTTGATCTGGTTCTGATTCTGGTTCTGGTTCCTGTTCTGATTCTTCACATGATTCTGGTTCTGATTCTGATTCCGTTCCTGATTCTGGTTCTGATGTGATTCTGGTTCTGGTTCTGATCTGATTCTGGTTCTGATTCTGGCTCTGATTCTGGTTCTGATTCTGATTCCATTCCTGATTCTGGTTCTGATGTGATTCTGGTTCTGGTTCCAGTTCTGATTCTGGTCATGTTTCTCATTCTCATTCTGATTGTGGTTTCTTATTCTGGTTATATTTCTGGTTCAGATTCCGATTCTGATACTGATTGTGTTTCTGATTCTGATTCTGGTTCTGGTTCAGATTCTGATTCTGATTCTGATTGTTGTTTTGATTCTGATTCTGGTTCTGGCTCATGTTCTGATTCTGGTCATGATTCTGCTTCTGCTTCTGATTCTGTTCCTGGTTCTGGTTCTGGTTCTGGTTCTGATCTGATTCTGGTTCTGGTTCTGATTCTGATTCTGGTCCTGATTCTGGTTCTGGTTCTTATTCCGAATCTGATTCTGGTTCTTATTCTGGCTCTGGTTCTGGTTCTGGTTCCAGGTCTGATTCTGGTTCTGTTTCTAATCCTGATTCTGGTTCTTGTTCTGGTTCCAGTTCTGATTCAAATACTGATTCTTTTTCTGATTCTGATTCTGGTTCTGGTTCTGATTCTTTTTCTGATTCTGATTCTTGTTTTGATTCTGATTCCGGTTCTGGATCCTGTTCTGATTCTGGTCATGATTCTGGTTCTGATTCAGATTCTTGTTCTGATATTGATTTTGATTTTGATTCTGGTTCTGGTTCTGATTCTGATTCTTGTTCTTATTTTGTTTCCAGTTCTGGTTCCTGTTCTGAGTCTGGTCATGAGTCTGGATCTGTTTCTGATTCTGATTCTGGTTCATGTTCTGTTCCTGGTTGTGGTTCTTGTTCTGATTCTGATTCTGGTTCTGATTCTAATTCTGGTTCTGATTCTGGTTGTGGTTCTGATTCTTATTCTGGTTCTCCTTCTCGTTCTGGTTCTTGTTCTGTTTCTGTTTCATGTTCTGATTTTGTTTCTGGTTCTTATTCTGATTCTGGTTCTGGTTCTGATTCTGATTCTGATTCTGCTTCTGGTTCTGGTTCCAGTTCTGATTCTGATAATGATTCTTTTTCTGATTCTGATTCTGATTCTGGTTCTGGTTCTGATTCTGTTTATGATTCTGATTCTTGTTTTGATTCAGATTTCAGTTCTGGTTCCTGTTCTGGTTCTGGCTCAGATTCTGATTCTGATTCTGGTTCTGGTTCTTGTTCCAAGTCTGATTCTGGTTCTGTTTCTAATCCTGATTCTGCTTCTGGTTCTGGTTCCAGTTCTGATTCTGATACTGATTCTTGTTCTGATTCTGATTCTGGTTCTGGTTCTGATTCTGTTTATGATTCTGATTCTTGTTTTGATTCTGATTCCAGTTCTGGTTCCTGTTCTGATTCTGGTCATGATTCTGGTTCTGATTATGATTCTGTTTCTGGTTCTGCTTCTCATTCTGGTTCTGGCTCAGATTCTGATTCTGATTCTGTTTCTAATTCTGATTATGGTTCTGGTTCTGATTCTGATTTTTGTCATGAATCTGGATCTGTTTCTGATTCTGATTCTGGCTCCGATTTAGTTCTGATTCCGTTTGTGATTCTGATTTTGATTCTGGTTCTGTTTCTTGTTCTGGTTCTGATTCTGGTTCTGGTTCCTGTTCTGATTCTGGTCATGATTCTGGCTCTGATTCTGATTCCGTTCCTGATTCTGGTTCTGATGTGATTCTGGTTCTGGTTCTGATTCTGGTTCTGGTTCTGATTCTCTTTCTGATTCTGATTCTTGTTTTGATTCTGATTCCGGTTCTGGTTCCTGTTCTGATTCTGGTCATGATTCTGGTTCTGATTCTGATTCTTGATCTGATTTTGATTTTGATTCTGGTTCTGGTTCTGATTCTGATTCTTGTTCTTATTTTGATTCCAGTTCTGGTTCCTTTTCTGATTCTGGTCATGAGTCTGGATCTTGTCCTGATTCTGATTCTGGTTCTGGTTCTGGTTCAGATTCTGATTCTGATTCTGATTGTTGTTTTGATTCTGATTCTGGTTCTGTTTCCTGTTCTGATTCTGGTCATGATGCTGCTTCTGCTTCTGGTTCTGGTTCTGGTTCTGGTTCTGATGTGATTCTGGTTCTGGTTCTGATCTGATTCTGGTTCTGATTCTGGCTCTGATTCTGGTTCTGATTCTGATTCCATTCCTGATTCTGGTTCTGATGTGATTCTGGTTCTGGTTCCAGTTCTGATTCTGGTCATGTTTCTCATTCTCATTCTGATTGTGGTTTCTTATTCTGGTTATATTTCTGGTTCAGATTCCGATTCTGATACTGATTGTGTTTCTGATTCTGATTCTGGTTCTGGTTCAGATTCTGATTCTGATTCTGATTGTTGTTTTGATTCTGATTCTGGTTCTGGCTCATGTTCTGATTCTGGTCATGATTCTGCTTCTGCTTCTGATTCTGTTCCTGGTTCTGGTTCTGGTTCTGGTTCTGATCTGATTCTGGTTCTGGTTCTGATTCTGATTCTGGTCCTGATTCTGGTTCTGGTTCTTATTCCGAATCTGATTCTGGTTCTTATTCTGGCTCTGGTTCTGGTTCTGGTTCCAGGTCTGATTCTGGTTCTGTTTCTAATCCTGATTCTGCTTCTGGTTCTGGTTCCAGTTCTGATTCTGATACTGATTCTTGTTCTGATTCTGATTCTGGTTCTGGTTCTGATTCTGTTTATGATTCTGATTCTTGTTTTGATTCTGATTCCAGTTCTGGTTCCTGTTCTGATTCTGGTCATGATTCTGGTTCTGATTATGATTCTGTTTCTGGTTCTGCTTCTCATTCTGGTTCTGGCTCAGATTCTGATTCTGATTCTGTTTCTAATTCTGATTATGGTTCTGGTTCTGATTCTGATTTTTGTCATGAATCTGGATCTGTTTCTGATTCTGATTCTGGCTCCGATTTAGTTCTGATTCCGTTTGTGATTCTGATTTTGATTCTGGTTCTGTTTCTTGTTCTGGTTCTGATTCTGGTTCTGGTTCCTGTTCTGATTCTGGTCATGATTCTGGCTCTGATTCTGATTCCGTTCCTGATTCTGGTTCTGATGTGATTCTGGTTCTGGTTCTGATTCTGGTTCTGGTTCTGATTCTCTTTCTGATTCTGATTCTTGTTTTGATTCTGATTCCGGTTCTGGTTCCTGTTCTGATTCTGGTCATGATTCTGGTTCTGATTCTGATTCTTGATCTGATTTTGATTTTGATTCTGGTTCTGGTTCTGATTCTGATTCTTGTTCTTATTTTGATTCCAGTTCTGGTTCCTTTTCTGATTCTGGTCATGAGTCTGGATCTTGTCCTGATTCTGATTCTGGTTCTGATTCTGGTTCTGGTTCTGATTCAGAATCTGATTCTTGTTCTGATTCTGGCTCTGGTTCTGGTTCTGATTCAGATTCAGATTCTGATTCTGATTCTGGTTCTGGTTTGGGTTCTGGTTCCAGGACTGATTCTGGTTCTGTTTCTAATCCTGATTCTGGTTCTTGTTCTGGTTCCAGTTCTGATTCTGATACTGATTCTTGTTCTGATTCTGATTCTGGTTCTGGTTCAGATTCTGATTCTTGTTCTTATTTTGATTCCAGTTCTGGTTCCTGTTCTGATTCTGGTCATGAGTCTTGATCTGGTTCTGATTCTGATTCTGGTTCTTGTTCTATTGCTGGTTGTGGTTCTTGTTCTGATTCTGATTCTGGTTCTGATTCTAATTCTGGTTCTGATTCTGGTTGTGGTTCTGATTCTTATTCTGGTTCTCTTCGTTCTGGTTCTTGTTCTGGTTCTGTTTCATATTCTGATTTTGTTTCTGGTTCTTATTCTGATTCTGGTTCTGGTTCTGATTCTGATTCTGATTCTGGTTCTGATTCTGGCTCTGATTCTGGTTCTGGTTCTGGTTCCAGGTCTGATTCTGGTTCTGTTTCTAATCCTGATTCTGCTTCTGGTTCTGGTTCCAGTTCTGATTCTGATACTGATTCTTGTTCTGATTCTGATTCTGATTCTGGTTCTGGTTCTGATTCTGTTTATGATTCTGATTCTTGTTTTGATTCAGATTTCAGTTCTGGTTCCTGTTCTGATTCTGGTCATGATTCTGGTTCTGATTATGATTCTGTTTCTGGTTCTGCTTCTCGTTCTGGTTCTGGCTCAAATTCTGATTCTGGTTCTGATTCTGATTTTGGTCATGAGTCTGGATCTGTTTCTGATTCTGATTCTGGCTCCGATTCTGGTTCTGTTTCTTGTTCTGGTTCTGGTTCTGATCTGATTCTGGTTCTGATTCTGGCTCTGATTCTGGTTCTGGTTCTGATTCTGATTCTGATTCTGGTTCTGATTCTGGTTCTGGTTCTGATTCTGATCCTAATTCTGGTTCTGGTTCTGGTTCCAGGCATGATTCTGTTTCTGGTTCTGATCTGATCCTGGTTCTGGTTTTTGTTCTGGTTTTGGTTCTGATTCTGTTTCTGATTCTTATTCTTGTTTTGAATCTGATTCCGGTTCTGGTTCCTGTTCTGATCTGGTCATGATTCTGGTTCTAATTCTGATTGTGGTTTCTTATTCTGGTTCTGTTTCTTATTCTGGTTCTGGTTCTGCCTCTGATTTTGATTCTGATTCTATTTATGATTCTGATTGTTGTTTTGATTCTGATTCTGGTTCTGTTTCTGATTCTTGTGTTGAGTCTGATTCCGGTTCTGGTTCCTGTTCTGATCTGGTCATGATTCTGGTTCTCATTCTGATTGTGGTTTCTTATTCTGGTTATATTTCTGATTCTGATTCCGATTCTGATACTGATTGTGTTTCTGATTCTGAATCTGGTTCTGGTTCAGATTCTGATTCTGATTCTGATTGTTGTTTTGATTCTGATTCTGGTTCTGGTTCCTGTTCTTATTCTGGTCCTGATGCTGCTTCTGCTTCTGATTCTGTTCCTGGTTCTGGTTCTGGTTCAGGTTCTGATCTGATTCTGGTTCTGGTTCTGATTCTGATTCTGCTTCTGGTTCTGGTTCCAGTTCTGATTCTGATACTGATTCTTGTTCTGATTCTGATTCTGATTCTGGTTCTGGTTCTGATTCTGTTTATGATTCTGATTCTTGTTTTGATTCAGATTTCAGTTCTGGTTCCTGTTCTGATTCTGGTCATGATTCTGGTTCTGATTATGATTCTGTTTCTGGTTCTGCTTCTTGTTCTGGTTCTGGCTCAGATTCTGATTCTGATTCTATTTCTGATTCTGATTCTGGTTCAGGTTCTGATTCTTGTTCTGGTTCTGGCTCAGATTCTGATTCTGATTCTGTTTCTGATTCTGATTCTGGTTCCTGTTCTGATCTGGTCATGATTCTGGTTCTAATTCTGATTGTGGTTTCTTGTTCTGGTTCTGTTTCTTATTCTGGTTCTGGTTCTGCCTCTGATTTTGATTCTGATTCTGTTTATGATTCTGATTGTTGTTTTGATTCTGATTCTGGTTCTGTTTCTGATTCTTGTGTTGAGTCTGATTCCGGTTCTGGTTCCTGTTCTGATCTGGTCATGATTCTGGTTCTCATTCTGATTGTGGTTTCTTATTCTGGTTATATTTCTGATTCTGATTCCGATTCTGATACTGATTGTGTTTCTGATTCTGAATCTGGTTCTGGTTCAGATTCTGATTCTGATTCTGATTGTTGTTTTGATTCTGATTCTGGTTCTGGTTCCTGTTCTTATTCTGGTCCTGATGCTGCTTCTGCTTCTGATTCTGTTCCTGGTTCTGGTTCTGGTTCTGGTTCTGATCTGATTCTGGTTCTGGTTCTGATTCTGATTCTGCTTCTGGTTCTGGTTCCAGTTCTGATTCTGATACTGATTCTTGTTCTGATTCTGATTCTGATTCTGGTTCTGGTTCTGATTCTGTTTATGATTCTGATTCTTGTTTTGATTCAGATTTCAGTTCTGGTTCCTGTTCTGATTCTGGTCATGATTCTGGTTCTGATTATGATTCTGTTTCTGGTTCTGCTTCTTGTTCTGGTTCTGGCTCAGATTCTGATTCTGATTCTGTTTCTGATTCTGATTCTGGTTCTGGTTCTGATTCTTGTTCTGGTTCTGGCTCAGATTCTGATTCTGATTCTGTTTCTGATTCTGATTCTGGTTCCTGTTCTGATCTGGTCATGATTCTGGTTCTAATTCTGATTGTGGTTTCTTATTCTGGTTCTGTTTCTTATTCTGGTTCTGGTTCTGCCTCTGATTTTGATTCTGATTCTGTTTATGATTCTGATTGTTGTTTTGATTCTGATTCTGGTTCTGTTTCTGATTCTTGTGTTGAGTCTGATTCCGGTTCTGGTTCCTGTTCTGATCTGGTCATGATTCTGGTTCTCATTCTGATTGTGGTTTCTTATTCTGGTTATATTTCTGATTCTGATTCCGATTCTGATACTGATTGTGTTTCTGATTCTGAATCTGGTTCTGGTTCAGATTCTGATTCTGATTCTGATTGTTGTTTTGATTCTGATTCTGGTTCTGGTTCCTGTTCTTATTCTGGTCCTGATGCTGCTTCTGCTTCTGATTCTGTTCCTGGTTCTGGTTCTGGTTCTGGTTCTGATCTGATTCTGGTTCTGGTTCTGATTCTGATTCTGCTTCTGGTTCTGGTTCCAGTTCTGATTCTGATACTGATTCTTGTTCTGATTCTGATTCTGATTCTGGTTCTGGTTCTGATTCTGTTTATGATTCTGATTCTTGTTTTGATTCAGATTTCAGTTCTGGCTCCTGTTCTGATTCTGGTCATGATTCTGGTTCTGATTATGATTCTGTTTCTGGTTCTGCTTCTTGTTCTGATTCTGGCTCAGATTCTGATTCTGATTCTGTTTCTGATTCTGATTCTGTTCCTGGTTCTGGTTCTGGTTCTGGTTCTGATCTGATTCTGGTTCTGGTTCTGATTCTGATTCAGCTTCTGGTTCTGGTTCCAGTTCTGATTCTGATACTGATTCTTGTTCTGATTCTGATTCTGATTCTGGTTCTGGTTCTGATTCTGTTTATGATTTTGATTCTTGTTTTGATTCAGATTTCAGTTCTGGTTCCTGTTCTGATTCTGGTCATGATTCTGGTTCTGATTATGATTCTGTTTCTGGTTCTGCTTCTCATTCTGGTTCTGGCTCAGATTCTGATACTGATTCTGTTTCTAATTCTGATTATGGTTCTGGTTCTGATTCTGATTTTGGTCATGAATCTGGATCTGTTTCTGATTCTGATTCTGGCTCCGATTTAGTTCTGATTCTGTTTGTGATTCTGATTTTGATTCTGGTTCTGTTTCTTGTTCTGGTTCTGATTCTGGTTCTGGTTCCTGTTCTGATTCTGGTCATGATTCTGGCTCTGATTCTGATTCCGTTCCTGATTCTGGTTCTGATGTGATTCTGGTTCTGGTTCTGATTCTGGTTCTGGTTCTGATTCTCTTTCTGATTCTGATTCTTGTTTTGATTCTGATTCCGGTTCTGGTTCCTGTTCTGATTCTGGTCATGATTCTGGTTCTGATTCTGATTCTTGATCTGATTTTGATTTTGATTCTGGTTCTGGTTCTGATTCTGATTCTTGTTCTTATTTTGATTCCAGTTCTCGTTCCTTTTCTGATTCTGGTCATGAGTCTGGATCTGGTCCTGATTCTGATTCTGGTTCTGGTTCTGGTTCAGATTCTGATTCTGATTCTGATTGTTGTTTTGATTCTGATTCTGGTTCTGTTTCCTGTTCTGATTCTGGTCATGATGCTGCTTCTGCTTCTGGTTCTGGTTCTGGTTCTGGTTCTGATCTGATTCTGGTTCTGGTTCTGATTCTGATTCTGGTTCTGATTCTGGTTCTTGTTCTGATTCTGATTCTGGTTCTGATTCTGGTTCTGGTTCTGATTCAGAATCTGATTCTGGTTCTGATTCTGGCTCTGGTTCTGGTTCTGATTCAGATTCAGATTCTGATTCTGATTCTGGTTCTGGTTTGGGTTCTGGTTCCAGGACTGATTCTGGTTCTGTTTCTAATCCTGATTCTGGTTCTTGTTCTGGTTCCAGTTCTGATTCTGATACTGATTCTTGTTCTGATTTTGATTTTGATTCTGGTTCTGGTTCTGATTCTGATTCTTGTTCTTATTTTGATTCCAGTTCTGGTTCCTGTTCTGATTCTGGTCATGAGTCTGGATCTGGTTCTGATTCTGATTCTGGTTCTTGTTCTATTGCTGGTTGTGGTTCTTGTTCTGATTCTGATTCTGGTTCTGATTCTAATTCTGGTTCTGATTCTGGTTGTGGTTCTGATTCTTATTCTGGTTCTCCTCGTTCTGGTTCTTGTTCTGGTTCTGTTTCATATTCTGATTTTGTTTCTGGTTCTTATTCTGATTCTGGTTCTGGTTCTGATTCTGATTCTGATTCTGGTTCTGATTCTGGCTCTGATTCTGGTTCTGGGTCTGGTTCCAGGTCTGATTCTGGTTCTGTTTCTAATCCTGATTCTGCTTCTGGTTCTGGTTCCAGTTCTGATTCTGATACTGATTCTTGTTCTGATTCTGATTCTGATTCTGGTTCTGGTTCTGATTCTGTTTATGATTCTGATTCTTGTTTTGATTCAGATTTCAGTTCTGGTTCCTGTTCTGATTCTGGTCATGATTCTGGTTCTGATTATGATTCTGTTTCTGGTTCTGCTTCTCGTTCTGGTTCTGGCTCAGATTCTGATTCTGATTCTGATTCTGTTTCTGATTCTGATTCTGGTTCTGGTTCTGATTCTGATTTTGGTCATGAGTCTGGATCTGTTTCTGATTCTGATTCTGGCTCCGATTCTGGTTCTGTTTCTTGTTCTGGTTCTGGTTCTGATCTGATTCTGGTTCTGATTCTGGCTCTGATTCTGGTTCTGGTTCTGATTCTGATTCTGATTCTGGTTCTGATTCTGGTTCTGGTTCTGATTCTGATCCTAATTCTGGTTCTGGTTCTGGTTCCAGGCATGATTCTTTTTCTGGTTCTGATCTGATCCTGGTTCTGGTTTTTGTTCTGGTTTTGGTTCTGATTCTGTTTCTGATTCTTATTCTTGTTTTGAATCTGATTCCGGTTCTGGTTCCTGTTCTGATCTGGTCATGATTCTGGTTCTAATTCTGATTGTGGTTTCTTATTCTGGTTCTGTTTCTTATTCTGGTTCTGGTTCTGCCTCTGATTTTGATTCTGATTCTGTTTATGATTCTGATTGTTGTTTTGATTCTGATTCTGGTTCTGTTTCTGATTCTTGTGTTGAGTCTGATTCCGGTTCTGGTTCCTGTTCTGATCTGGTCATGATTCTGGTTCTCATTCTGATTGTGGTTTCTTATTCTGGTTATATTTCTGATTCTGATTCCGATTCTGATACTGATTGTGTTTCTGATTCTGAATCTGGTTCTGGTTCAGATTCTGATTCTGATTCTGATTGTTGTTTTGATTCTGATTCTGGTTCTGGTTCCTGTTCTTATTCTGGTCCTGATGCTGCTTCTGCTTCTGATTCTGTTCCTGGTTCTGGTTCTGGTTCTGGTTCTGATCTGATTCTGGTTCTGGTTCTGATTCTGATTCTGCTTCTGGTTCTGGTTCCAGTTCTGATTCTGATACTGATTCTTGTTCTGATTCTGATTCTGATTCTGGTTCTGGTTCTGATTCTGTTTATGATTCTGATTCTTGTTTTGATTCAGATTTCAGTTCTGGTTCCTGTTCTGATTCTGGTCATGATTCTGGTTCTGATTATGATTCTGTTTCTGGTTCTGCTTCTTGTTCTGGTTCTGGCTCAGATTCTGATTCTGATTCTGTTTCTGATTCTGATTCTGGTTCTGGTTCTGATTCTTGTTCTGGTTCTGGCTCAGATTCTGATTCTGATTCTGTTTCTGATTCTGATTCTGGTTCCTGTTCTGATCTGGTCATGATTCTGGTTCTAATTCTGATTGTGGTTTCTTATTCTGGTTCTGTTTCTTATTCTGGTTCTGGTTCTGCCTCTGATTTTGATTCTGATTCTGTTTATGATTCTCATTGTTGTTTTGATTCTGATTCTGGTTCTGTTTCTGATTCTTGTGTTGAGCCTGATTCCGGTTCTGGTTCCTGTTCTGATCTGGTCATGATTCTGGTTCTCATTCTGATTGTGGTTTCTTATTCTGGTTATATTTCTGATTCTGATTCCGATTCTGATACTGATTGTGTTCCTGATTCTGAATCTGGTTCTGGTTCAGATTCTGATTCTGATTCTGATTGTTGTTTTGATTCTGATTCTGGTTCTGGTTCCTGTTCTTATTCTGGTCCTGATGCTGCTTCTGCTTCTGATTCTGTTCCTGGTTCTGGTCTGGTTCTGGTTCTGATCTGATTCTGGTTCTGGTTTTGATTCTGATTCTGCTTCTGGTTCTGGTTCCAGTTCTGATTCTGATACTGATTCTTGTTCTGATTCTGATTCTGATTCTGGTTCTGGTTCTGATTCTGTTTATGATTCTGATTCTTGTTTTGATTCAGATTTCAGTTCTGGTTCCTGTTCTGATTCTGGTCATGATTCTGGTTCTGATTATGATTCTGTTTCTGGTTCTGCTTCTTGTTCTGATTCTGGCTCAGATTCTGATTCTGATTCTGTTTCTGATTCTGATTCTGTTCCTGGTTCTGGTTCTGGTTCTGGTTCTGATCTGATTCTGGTTCTGGTTCTGATTCTGATTCAGCTTTTGGTTCTGGTTCCAGTTCTGATTCTGATACTGATTTTTGTTCTGATTCTGATTCTGATTCTGGTTCTGGTTCTGATTCTGTTTATGATTCTGATTCTTGTTTTGATTCAGATTTCAGTTCTGGTTCCTGTTCTGATTCTGGTCATGATTCTGGTTCTGATTATGATTCTGTTTCTAGTTCTGCTTCTCATTCTGGTTCTGGCTCAGATTCTGATACTGATTCTGTTTCTAATTCTGATTATGGTTCTGGTTCTGATTCTGATTTTGGTCATGAATCTGGATCTGTTTCTGATTCTGATTCTGGCTCCGATTTAGTTCTGATTCTGTTTGTGATTCTGATTTTGATTCTGGTTCTGTTTCTTGTTCTGGTTCTGATTCTGGTTCTGGTTCCTGTTCTGATTCTGGTCATGATTCTGGCTCTGATTCTGATTCCGTTCCTGATTCTGGTTCTGATGTGATTCTGGTTCTGGTTCTGATTCTGGTTCTGGTTCTGATTCTCTTTCTGATTCTGATTCTTGTTTTGATTCTGATTCCGGTTCTGGTTCCTGTTCTGATTCTGGTCATGATTCTGGTTCTGATTCTGATTCTTGATCTGATTTTGATTTTGATTCTGGTTCTGGTTCTGATTCTGATTCTTGTTCTTATTTTGATTCCAGTTCTGGTTCCTTTTCTGATTCTGGTCATGAGTCTGGATCTGGTCCTGATTCTGATTCTGGTTCTTGTTCTGTTGCTGGTTGTGGTTCTTGTTCTGATTCTGATTCTGGTTCTGTTTCTAATTCTGGTTCTGATTCTGGTTATGGTTCAGATTCTGTTTCTGGTTCTGATTCTGGTTCTGGTTCCTGTTCTGATTCTTCACATGATTCTGGTTCTGATTCTGATTCCGTTCCTGATTCTGGTTCTGATGTGATTCTGGTTCTGGTTCTGATCTGATTCTGGTTCTGATTCTGGCTCTGATTCTGGTTCTGATTCTGATTCCGTTCCTGATTCTGGTTCTGATGTGATTCTGGTTCTGGTTCCTGTTCTGATTCTGGTCATGATTCTCATTCTCATTCTGTTTGTGGTTTCTTATTCTGGTTATATTTCTGGTTCTGATTCCGATTCTGATACTGATTGTGTTTCTGATTCTGATTCTGGTTCTGGTTCAGATTCTGATTCTGATTCTGATTGTTGTTTTGATTCGGATTCTGGTTCCAGGACTGATTCTGGTTCTGTTTCTAATCCTGATTCTGGTTCTTGTTCAGGTTCCACTTCAGATTCTGATACTGATTCTTGTTCTGATTCTTTTTCTGATTCTGATTTTTGTTTTGATTCTGATTCTGGTTCTGGTTCCTGTTCTGATTCTGGTCATGATTCTGCTTCTGCTTCTGATTCTGTTCCTGGTTCTGGTTCTGGTTCTGGTTCTGGTTCTGATCTGATTCTGGTTCTGTTTCTGATTCTGATTCTGGTCCTGATTCTGGTTCTGGTTCTTATTCCGAATCTGATTCTGGTTCTTATTCTGGCTCTGGTTCTGGTTCTGGTTCCAGGTCTGATTCTGGTTCTGTTTCTAATCCTGATTCTGGTTCTTGTTCTGGTTCCAGTTCTGATTCTAATACTGATTCTTTTTCTGATTCTGATTCTGGTTCTGGTTCTGATTCTTTTTCTGATTCTGATTCTTGTTTTGATTCTGATTCCGGTTCTGGATCCTGTTCTGATTCTGGTCATGATTCTGGTACTGATTCTTTTTCTTATTTTGATTCCAGTTCTGGTTACTGTTCTGATTCTGGTCATGATGCTGGATCTGGTTCTGATTCTGATTCTGGTTCTGATTCTGATTCTGATTCTCCTTCTCGTTCTGGTACGTGTTCTGGTTCTGTTTCATGTTCTGATTTTGTTTCTGGTTCTTATTCTGGTTCTGGTTCTAATTCTGATTCTGGTCATGATTCTGCTTCTGATTCTGATTCTGTTCCTGGTTCTGGTTCTGATCTGATTCTGGTTCTGATTCTGATTCTGATTCTGGTTCTGATTCTGGCTCTGTTTCTGGTTCTGGTTCTGATTCTGATTCTGTTTCTGGTTCTGATTCTTGCTCTGATTCTGGTTCTGGTTCTAATTCTGATTCTGATTCTGGTTCTCGTTCTGGTTCCAGGTCTGATTCTGGTTCTGTTTCAAATCCTGATTCTGCTTCTGGTTCTGGTTCCAGTTCTGATTCTGATACTGATTCTTGTTGTGATTCTGATTCTGGTTCTGGTTCTGATTCTGTTTATGATTCTGATTCTTGTATTGATTCTGATTCCGGTTCTGGTTCCTGTTCTGATTCTTGTCATGATTCTGGTTCTGTTTATGATTCTGTTTCTGGTTCTGCTTCTCTTTCTGGTTCTGGCTCATATTGTGATTCTGATTCTATTTCTGATTCTGATTCTTGTTCTGATTTTGATTCTGGTTCTGTTTCTTGTTCTGGTTCTGATTCTGGATCTGGTTCCTGTTCTGATTTTGGTTATGGGTCTGGATCTGTTTCTGATTCTGATTCTGGCTCCGAATCTGGTTCTGATTCTGATTGTGATTCTGATTTTGATTCTGGTTCTGTTTCTTGTTCTGGTTCTGATTCTGGTTCTGGTTCCTGTTCTGATTCTGGTCATGATTCTGGTTCTGATTCTGATTCCGTTCCTGGTTCTGGTTCTGATGTGATTCTGGTTCTGGTTCTGGTTCTGGTTCTGGTTCTGGTTCCAGTCATGATTCTGTTTCTGTTTCTGATCCTGATCCTGGTTCTGGTTCTTGTTCCAACTCTGATTCTGATACTGATCCTTGTTCTGATTCTGATTCTGGTTTTGGTTCTGATTCTGTTTCTGATTCTGATTCTTGTTTTGAATCTGATTCCGGTTCTGGTTCCTGTTCTGATCTGGTCATGATTCTGGTTCTGATTCTGATTGTGGTTTCTTATTCTGGTTCTGTTTCTTATTCTGGTTCTGGTTCTGGCTCTGATTTTGATTCTGATTCTGTTTATGATTCTGATTCTTGTTCTGATTCTTATTCTGGTTCTGGTTCTGATTCTTGTGTTGAGTCTGATTCCGGTTATGGTTCCTGTTCTGATCTGGTCATGATTCTGGTTCTCATTCTGATTGTGGTTTCTTATTTTGGTTATATTTCTGGTTCAGATTCTGATTCTGATTCTGATTGTTGTTTTGATTCTGATTCTAGTTCTGGTTCCTGTTCTGATTCTTGTAATGATTCTGCTTCTGCTTCTGATTCTGTTCCTGGTTCTGGTTCTGGTTCTGGTTCTGATCTGATTCTGGTTCTGGTTCTGATTCTGATTCTGGTTCTGATTCTGGTTCTGGTTCTGATTCAGAATCTGATTCTTGTTCTTATTCTGGCTCTGATTCTTGTTCTGGTTCTGATTCAGATTCAGATTCTGATTCTGATTCTGGTTCTGGTTCTGGTTCTGGTTCCAGGTCTGATTCTGGTTCTGTTTCTAATCCTGATTCTGGTTCTTGTTCTGGTTCCAGTTCTGATTCTGATACTGATTCTTGTTCTGATTCTGATTCTGGTTCTGGTTCTCATTCTTTTTCTGATTCTGATTCTTGTTTTGATTCTGATTCCGGTTCTGGATCTTGTTCTGATTCTGGTCATTATTCTGCTTCTGCTTCTGATTCTGTTCCTGGTTCTGCTTCTCGTTCTGGTTCTGATCTGAATCTGGTTCTGGTTCTGATTCTGATTCTGGTTCTGATTCTGGTTCTGGTTCTGATTCAGAATCTGATTCTGGTTCTGGTTTTGGTTCTGGTTCCAGGACTGATTCTGGTTCTGTTTCTAATCCTGATTCTGGTTCTGGTTCTGTTCCAGGTCTGATTCTGGTTCTGTTTCTAATCCTGATTCTGCTTCTGGTTCTGGTTCCAGTTCTGATTCTGATACTGATTCTTGTTCTGATTCTGATTCTGGTTCTGGTTCTGATTCTGTTTATGATTCTGATTCTTGTTTTGATTCTGATTCCAGTTCTGGTTCCAGTTCTGATTCTGATACTGATTCTTGTTCTGATTCTGATTCTGATTCTGGTTCTGGTTCTGATTCTGTTTATGATTCTGATTCTTGTTTTGATTCAGATTTCAGTTCTGGTTCCTGTTCTGGTTCTGGCTCAGATTCTGATTCTGATTCTGGTTCTGGTTCTTGTTCCAAGTCTGATTCTGGTTCTGTTTCTAATCCTGATTCTGTTTCTGGTTCTGGTTCCAATTCTGATTCTGAAACTGATTCTTGTTCTGATTCTGATTCTGGTTCTGGTTCTGATTCTGTTTATGATTCTGATTCTTGTTTTGATTCTGATTCCAGTTCTGGTTCCTGTTCTGATTCTGGTCATGATTCTGGTTCTGATTATGATTCTGTTTCTGGTTCTGCTTCTAGTTCTGGTTCTGGCTCAGATTACGATTCTGATTCTGTTTCTGATTCTGATTCTGGTTCTGGTTCTGATTCTGATTTTGGTCATGAGTCTGGATCTGTTTCTGATTCTGATTCTGGCTCCGATTCTGGTTCTGATTCTGATTGTGATTCTGATTTTGATTCTGGTTCTGTTTCTTGTTCTGGTTCTGATTCTGATTCAGATTCTGATTGTTGTTTTGATTCTGATTCTGGTTCTGGTTCCTGTTCTGATTCTGGTCATGATTCTGCTTCTGCTTCTGATTCTGTTCCTGGTTCTGGTTCTGGTTCTGGTTCTGATCTGATTCTGGTTCTAGTTCTGATTCTGATTCTGGTTCTGATTCTGGTTCTAGTTCTGATTCAGAATCTGATTCTGGTTCTTATTCTGGCTCTGATTCTGATTCTGTTTCTAATCCTGATTCTGGTTCTTGTTCTGGTTCCAGTTCTGATTCTGATACTAATTCTTGTTCAGATTCTGATTCTGGTTCTGGTTCTGATTCTTTTTCTGATTCTGATTCTTGTTTTGATTCTGATTCCAGTTCTGGTTCCTGTTCTGATTCTGGTCATGATTCTGGTTCTGATTCTGATTCTTGTTCTGATTTTGATTTTGATTCTAGTTCTGGTTCTGATTCTGATTCTTGTTCTTATTTTGATTCCAGTTCTGGTTCCTTTTCTGATTCTGGTCATGAGTCTGGATCTGGTTCTGATTCTGATTCTGGTTCTTGTTCGATTGCTGGTTGTGGTTCTTGTTCTGATTCTGATTCTAATTCTGGTTCTGATTCTGGTTGTGGTTCTGATTCTTGTTCTGGTTCTCCTTCTCGTTCTGGTTCTTGTACTGTTTCTGTTTCATGTTCTGATTTTGTTTCTTGTTCTTATTCTGATTCTGGTTCTGGTTCTGATTCTGATTCTGATTCTGGTTCTGGTTCTGGTTCCAGATCTGATTCTGGTTCTGTTTCTTATCCTGATTCTGCTTCTGGTTCTGGTTCCAGTTCTGATTCTGATACTGATTCTTGTTCTGATTCTGATTCTGATTCTGATTCTGGTTCTGGTTCTGATTCTGTTTATGATTCTGATTCTTGTTTTGATTCAGATTTCAGTTCTGGTTCATGTTCTGATTCTGGTCATGATTCTGGTTCTGATTATGATTCTGTTTCTGGTTCTGCTTCTCGTTCTGGTTCTGCCTCAGATTCTGATTCTGATTCTGTTTATGATTCTGATTCTTGTTTTGATTCAGATTCCAGTTCTGGTTCCTGTTCTGATTCTGGTCATGATTCTGGTTCTGATTATGATTCTGTTTCTGGTTCTGCTTCTCGTTCTGCTTCTGGCTCAGATTCCGATTCTGATTCTGATTCTGTTTCTGATTCTGATTCTGATTCTGTTTCTGATTCTGATTCTGTTCCTGGTTCTGGTTCTGGTTCTGGTTCTGATCTGATTCTGGTTCTGGTTCTGATTCTGATTCTGCTTCTGGTTCTGGTTCCAGTTCTGATTCTGATACTGATTCTTGTTCTGATTCTGATTCTGATTCTGGTTCTTGTTCTGATTCTGTTTATGATTCTGATTCTTGTTTTGATTCAGATTTCAGTTCTGGTTCCTGTTCTGATTCTGGTCATGATTCTGGTTCTGATTATGATTCTGTTTCTGGTTCTGCTTCTTGTTCTGATTCTGGCTCAGATTCTGATTCTGATTCTGTTTCTGATTCTGATTCTGTTCCTGGTTCTGGTTCTGGTTCTGGTTCTGATCTGATTCTGGTTCTGGTTCTGATTCTGATTCAGCTTCTGGTTCTGGTTCCAGTTCTGATTCTGATACTGATTTTTGTTCTGATTCTGATTCCGATTCTGGTTCTGGTTCTGATTCTGTTTATGATTCTGATTCTTGTTTTGATTCAGATTTCAGTTCTGGTTCCTGTTCTGATTCTGGTCATGATTCTGGTTCTGATTATGATTCTGTTTCTAGTTCTGCTTCTCATTCTGGTTCTGGCTCAGATTCTGATACTGATTCTGTTTCTAATTCTGATTATGGTTCTGGTTCTGATTCTGATTTTGGTCATGAATCTGGATCTGTTTCTGATTCTGATTCTGGCTCCGATTTAGTTCTGATTCTGTTTGTGATTCTGATTTTGATTCTGGTTCTGTTTCTTGTTCTGGTTCTGATTCTGGTTCTGGTTCCTGTTCTGATTCTGGTCATGATTCTGGCTCTGATTCTGATTCCGTTCCTGATTCTGGTTCTGATGTGATTCTGGTTCTGGTTCTGATTCTGGTTCTGGTTCTGATTCTCTTTCTGATTCTGATTCTTGTTTTGATTCTGATTCCGGTTCTGGTTCCTGTTCTGATTCTGGTCATGATTCTGGTTCTGATTCTGATTCTTGATCTGATTTTGATTTTGATTCTGGTTCTGGTTCTGATTCTGATTCTTGTTCTTATTTTGATTCCAGTTCTGGTTCCTTTTCTGATTCTGGTCATGAGTCTGGATCTGGTCCTGATTCTGATTCTGGTTCTTGTTCTGTTGCTGGTTGTGGTTCTTGTTCTGATTCTGATTCTGGTTCTGTTTCTAATTCTGGTTCTGATTCTGGTTATGGTTCAGATTCTGTTTCTGGTTCTGATTCTGGTTCTGGTTCCTGTTCTGATTCTTCACATGATTCTGGTTCTGATTCTGATTCCGTTCCTGATTCTGGTTCTGATGTGATTCTGGTTCTGGTTCTGATCTGATTCTGGTTCTGATTCTGGCTCTGATTCTGGTTCTGATTCTGATTCCGTTCCTGATTCTGGTTCTGATGTGATTCTGGTTCTGGTTCCTGTTCTGATTCTGGTCATGATTCTCATTCTCATTCTGTTTGTGGTTTCTTATTCTGGTTATATTTCTGGTTCTGATTCCGATTCTGATACTGATTGTGTTTCTGATTCTGATTCTGGTTCTGGTTCAGATTCTGATTCTGATTCTGATTGTTGTTTTGATTCGGATTCTGGTTCCAGGACTGATTCTGGTTCTGTTTCTAATCCTGATTCTGGTTCTTGTTCAGGTTCCACTTCAGATTCTGATACTGATTCTTGTTCTGATTCTTTTTCTGATTCTGATTTTTGTTTTGATTCTGATTCTGGTTCTGGTTCCTGTTCTGATTCTGGTCATGATTCTGCTTCTGCTTCTGATTCTGTTCCTGGTTCTGGTTCTGGTTCTGGTTCTGGTTCTGATCTGATTCTGGTTCTGTTTCTGATTCTGATTCTGGTCCTGATTCTGGTTCTGGTTCTTATTCCGAATCTGATTCTGGTTCTTATTCTGGCTCTGGTTCTGGTTCTGGTTCCAGGTCTGATTCTGGTTCTGTTTCTAATCCTGATTCTGGTTCTTGTTCTGGTTCCAGTTCTGATTCTAATACTGATTCTTTTTCTGATTCTGATTCTGGTTCTGGTTCTGATTCTTTTTCTGATTCTGATTCTTGTTTTGATTCTGATTCCGGTTCTGGATCCTGTTCTGATTCTGGTCATGATTCTGGTACTGATTCTTTTTCTTATTTTGATTCCAGTTCTGGTTACTGTTCTGATTCTGGTCATGAGTCTGGATCTGGTTCTGATTCTGATTCTGGTTCTGATTCTGATTCTGATTCTCCTTCTCGTTCTGGTACGTGTTCTGGTTCTGTTTCATGTTCTGATTTTGTTTCTGGTTCTTATTCTAGTTCTGGTTCTAATTCTGATTCTGGTCATGATTCTGCTTCTGATTCTGATTCTGTTCCTGGTTCTGGTTCTGATCTGATTCTGGTTCTGATTCTGATTCTGATTCTGGTTCTGATTCTGGCTCTGTTTCTGGTTCTGGTTCTAATTCTGATTCTGTTTCTGGTTCTGATTCTTGCTCTGATTCTGGTTCTGGTTCTAATTCTGATTCTGATTCTGGTTCTAGTTCTGGTTCCAGGTCTGATTCTGGTTCTGTTTCAAATCCTGATTCTGCTTCTGGTTCTGGTTCCAGTTCTGATTCTGATACTGATTCTTGTTGTGATTCTGATTCTGGTTCTGGTTCTGATTCTGTTTATGATTCTGATTCTTGTTTTGATTCTGATTCCGGTTCTGGTTCCTGTTCTGATTCTTGTCATGATTCTGGTTCTGATTATGATTCTGTTTCTGGTTCTGCTTCTCTTTCTGGTTCTGGCTCATATTGTGATTCTGATTCTATTTCTGATTCTGATTCTTGTTCTGATTTTGATTCTGGTTCTGTTTCTTGTTCTGGTTCTGATTCTGGTTCTGGTTCCTGTTCTGATTTTGGTTATGGGTCTGGATCTGTTTCTGATTCTGATTCTGGCTCTGAATCTGGTTCTGATTCTGATTGTGATTCTGATTTTGATTCTGGTTCTGTTTCTTGTTCTGGTTCTGATTCTGGTTCTGGTTCCTGTTCTGATTCTGGTCATGATTCTGGTTCTGATTCTGATTCCGTTCCTGGTTCTGGTTCTGATGTGATTCTGGTTCTGGTTCTGGTTCTGGTTCTGGTTCTGGTTCCAGTCATGATTCTGTTTCTGTTTCTGATCCTGATCCTGGTTCTGGTTCTTGTTCCAACTCTGATTCTGATACTGATCCTTGTTCTGATTCTGATTCTGGTTTTGGTTCTGATTCTGTTTCTGATTCTGATTCTTGTTTTGAATCTGATTCCGGTTCTGGTTCCTGTTCTGATCTGGTCATGATTCTGGTTCTGATTCTGATTGTGGTTTCTTATTCTGGTTCTGTTTCTTATTCTGGTTCTGGTTCTGGCTCTGATTTTGATTCTGATTCTGTTTATGATTCTGATTCTTGTTCTGATTCTGATTCTGGTTCTGGTTCTGATTCTTGTGTTGAGTCTGATTCCGGTTATGGTTCCTGTTCTGATCTGGTCATGATTCTGGTTCTCATTCTGATTGTGGTTTCTTATTTTGGTTATATTTCTGGTTCAGATTCTGATTCTGATTCTGATTGTTGTTTTGATTCTGATTCTAGTTCTGGTTCCTGTTCTGATTCTTGTAATGATTCTGCTTCTGCTTCTGATTCTGTTCCTGGTTCTGGTTCTGGTTCTGGTTCTGATCTGATTCTGGTTCTGGTTCTGATTCTGATTCTGGTTCTGATTCTGGTTCTGGTTCTGATTCAGAATCTGATTCTTGTTCTTATTCTGGCTCTGATTCTTGTTCTGGTTCTGATTCAGATTCAGATTCTGATTCTGATTCTGGTTCTGGTTCTGGTTCTGGTTCCAGGTCTGATTCTGGTTCTGTTTCTAATCCTGATTCTGGTTCTTGTTCTGGTTCCAGTTCTGATTCTGATACTGATTCTTGTTCTGATTCTGATTCTGGTTCTGGTTCTCATTCTTTTTCTGATTCTGATTCTTGTTTTGATTCTGATTCCGGTTCTGGATCTTGTTCTGATTCTGGTCATGATTCTGCTTCTGCTTCTGATTCTGTTCCTGGTTCTGCTTCTCGTTCTGGTTCTGATCTGAATCTGGTTCTGGTTCTGATTCTGATTCTGGTTCTGATTCTGGTTCTGGTTCTGATTCAGAATCTGATTCTGGTTCTGGTTTTGGTTCTGGTTCCAGGACTGATTCTGGTTCTGTTTCTAATCCTGATTCTGGTTCTGGTTCTGTTCCAGGTCTGATTCTGGTTCTGTTTCTAATCCTGATTCTGCTTCTGGTTCTGGTTCCAGTTCTGATTCTGATACTGATTCTTGTTCTGATTCTGATTCTGGTTCTGGTTCTGATTCTGTTTATGATTCTGATTCTTGTTTTGATTCTGATTCCAGTTCTGGTTCCAGTTCTGATTCTGATACTGATTCTTGTTCTGATTCTGATTCTGATTCTGGTTCTGGTTCTGATTCTGTTTATGATTCTGATTCTTGTTTTGATTCAGATTTCAGTTCTGGTTCCTGTTCTGGTTCTGGCTCAGATTCTGATTCTGATTCTGGTTCTGGTTCTTGTTCCAAGTCTGATTCTGGTTCTGTTTCTAATCCTGATTCTGTTTCTGGTTCTGGTTCCAATTCTGATTCTGAAACTGATTCTTGTTCTGATTCTGATTCTGGTTCTGGTTCTGATTCTGTTTATGATTCTGATTCTTGTTTTGATTCTGATTCCAGTTCTGGTTCCTGTTCTGATTCTGGTCATGATTCTGGTTCTGATTATGATTCTGTTTCTGGTTCTGCTTCTAGTTCTGGTTCTGGCTCAGATTACGATTCTGATTCTGTTTCTGATTCTGATTCTGGTTCTGGTTCTGATTCTGATTTTGGTCATGAGTCTGGATCTGTTTCTGATTCTGATTCTGGCTCCGATTCTGGTTCTGATTCTGATTGTGATTCTGATTTTGATTCTGGTTCTGTTTCTTGTTCTGGTAATGATTCTGATTCAGATTCTGATTGTTGTTTTGATTCTGATTCTGGTTCTGGTTCCTGTTCTGATTCTGGTCATGATTCTGCTTCTGCTTCTGATTCTGTTCCTGGTTCTGGTTCTGGTTCTGGTTCTGATCTGATTCTGGTTCTAGTTCTGATTCTGATTCTGGTTCTGATTCTGGTTCTAGTTCTGATTCAGAATCTGATTCTGGTTCTTATTCTGGCTCTGATTCTGATTCTGTTTCTAATCCTGATTCTGGTTCTTGTTCTGGTTCCAGTTCTGATTCTGATACTAATTCTTGTTCAGATTCTGATTCTGGTTCTGGTTCTGATTCTTTTTCTGATTCTGATTCTTGTTTTGATTCTGATTCCAGTTCTGGTTCCTGTTCTGATTCTGGTCATGATTCTGGTTCTGATTCTGATTCTTGTTCTGATTTTGATTTTGATTCTGGTTCTGGTTCTGATTCTGATTCTTGTTCTTATTTTGATTCCAGTTCTGGTTCCTGTTCTGATTCTGGTCATGAGTCTGGATCTGGTTCTGATTCTGATTCTGGTTCTTGTTCTATTGCTGGTTGTGGTTCTTGTTCTGATTCTGATTCTAATTCTGGTTCTGATTCTGGTTGTGGTTCTGATTCTTGTTCTGGTTCTCCTTCTCGTTCTGGTTCTTGTACTGTTTCTGTTTCATGTTCTGATTTTGTTTCTTGTTCTTATTCTGATTCTGGTTCTGGTTCTGATTCTGATTCTGATTCTGGTTCTGGTTCTGGTTCCAGATCTGATTCTGGTTCTGTTTCTTATCCTGATTCTGCTTCTGGTTCTGGTTCCAGTTCTGATTCTGATACTGATTCTTGTTCTGATTCTGATTCTGATTCTGATTCTGGTTCTGGTTCTGATTCTGTTTATGATTCTGATTCTTGTTTTGATTCAGATTTCAGTTCTGGTTCATGTTCTGATTCTGGTCATGATTCTGGTTCTGATTATGATTCTGTTTCTGGTTCTGCTTCTCGTTCTGCTTCTGGCTCAGATTCCGATTCTGATTCTGATTCTGTTTCTGATTCTGATTCTGGTTCTGGTTCTGATTCTGATTTTGGTCATGAGTCTCGATCTGTTTCTGATTCTGATTCTGGCTCCGATTCTGGTTCTGTTTATTGTTCTGGTTCTGGTTCTGATCTGATTCTGGTTCTGATTCTGGCTCTGATTCTGGTTCTGGTTCTGATTCTGATTCTGATTCTGGTTCTGATTCTGGTTCTGATTCTGATTGTGATTCTGATTTTGATTCTGGTTCTGTTTCGTGATCTGGTTCTGATTCTGATTCCGTTCCTGATTCTGGTTCTGATGTGATTCTGGTTCTGGTTCTGATCTGATTCTGGTTCTGATTCTGGCTCTGATTCTGTTTCTGATTCTGATTCCGTTCCTGATTCTGGTTCTGATGTGATTCTGGTTCTGGTTCCAGTTCTGATTCTGGTCATGTTTCTCATTCTCATTCTGATTGTGGTTTCTTATTCTGGTTATATTTCTGGTTCAGATTCCGATTCTGATACTGATTGTGTTTCTGATTCTGATTCTGGTCCTGGTTCAGATTCTGATTCTGATTCTGATTGTTGTTTTGATTCTGATTCTGGTTCTGGTTCATGTTCTGATTCTGGTCATGATTCTGCTTCTGCTTCCGATTCTGTTCCTGGTTCTGGTTCTGGTTCTGGTTCTGGTTCTGATCTGATTCTGGTTCTGATTCTGATTCTGATTCTGGTCCTGATTCTGGTTCTGGTTCTTATTCCGAATCTGATTCTGGTTCTTATTCTGGCTCTGGTTCTGGTTCTGGTTCCAGGTCTGATTCTGGTTCTGTTTCTAATCCTGATTCTGGTTCTTGTTCTGGTTCCACTTCTGATTCTAATACTGATTCTTTTTCTGATTCTGATTCTGGTTCTGGTTCTGAATCTTTTTCTGATTCTGATTCTTGATTTGATTCTGATTCCGGTTCTGGTTCCTGTTCTGATTCTGGTCATGATTCTGGTTCTTTTTCTGATTCTTGATCTGATTTTGATTTTGATTCTGGTTCTGGTTCTGATTCTGATTCTTGTTCTTATTTTGATTGCAGTTCTGGTTCCTGTTCTGATTCTGGTCATGAGTCTGGATCTGGTTCTGATTCTGATTCTGGTTCTGATCTAATTCTGGTTCTGATTCTGGTTGTGGTTCTGATTCTTATTCTGGTTCTCCTCGTTCTGGTTCTTGTTCTGGTTCTGTTTCATATTCTGATTTTGTTTCTGGTTCTTATTCTGATTCTGGTTCTGGTTTGATTCTGATTCTGATTCTGGTTCTGATTCTGGCTCTGATTCTGGTTCTGGTTCTGGTTCCAGGTCTGATTCTGGTTCTGTTTCTAATCCTGATTCTGCTTCTGGTTCTGGTTCCAGTTCTGATTCTGATACTGATTCTTGTTCTGATTCTGACTCTGGTTCTTGTTCTGATTCTGTTTATGATTCTGATTCTTGTTTTGATTCTGATTCCAGTTCTGGTTCCTGTTCTGATTCTGGTCATGATTCTGGTTCCGATTATGATTCTGTTTCTGGTTCTGCTTCTCGTATTGGTTCTGGCTCAGATTCCGATTCTGATTCTGTTTCTGATTCAGATTCTGGTTCTGGTTCTGATTCTGATTTTGGTCATGAGTCTGGATCTGTTTCTGATTCTGATTCTGGCTCCGATTCTGGTTCTGATTCTGATTGTGATTCTGATTTTGATTCTGGTTCTGTTTCTTGTTCTGGTTCTGATTCTGGTTCTGGTTCCTGTTCTGATTCTTCACATGATTCTGGTTCTGATTCTGATTCCGTTCCTGATTCTGGTTCTGATGTGATTCTGGTTCTGGTTCTGATCTGATTCTGGTTATGATTCTGGCTCTGATTCTGGTTCTGATTCTGATTCCGTTCCTGATCTGGTTCTGATGTGATTCTGGTTCTGGTTCCAGTTCTGATTCTGGTCATGTTTCTCATTCTCATTCTGATTGTGGTTTCTTATTCTGGTTATATTTCTGGTTCAGATTCCGATTCTGATTCTGATTCTGATTGTTGTTCTGATTCTTATTCTGGTTCTGGTTCAGATTCTGATTCTGATTCTGATTGTTGTTTTGATTCTGATTCTGGTTCTGGTTCCTGTTCTGATTCTGGTCCTGATTCTGCTTCTGCTTCTGATTCTGTTCCTGGTTCTGGTTGTGGTTCTGGTTCTGATCTGATTCTGGTTCTAGTTCTGATTCTGATTCTGGTTCTGATTCTGGTTCTTGTTCTGATTCAGAATCTGATTCTGGTTCTTATTCTGGCTCTGATTCTGGTTCTGGTTCTGATTCAGATTCAGATTCAGATTCTGATTCTGGTTCTGGTTCTGGTTCTGGTTCTGGTTCTGGTTCCAGGACTGATTCTGGTTCTGTTTCTATTCCTGATTCTGGTTCTTGTTCTGGTTCCAGTTCTGATTCTGATACTAATTCTTGTTCAGATTCTGATTCTGGTTCTGGTTCTGATTCTTTTTCTGATTCTGATTCTTGTTTTGATTCTGATTCCAGTTCTGGTTCCTGTTCTGATTCTGGTCATGATTCTGGTTCTGATTCTGATTCTTGTTCTGATTTTGATTTTGATTCTGGTTCTGGTTCTGATTCTGATTCTTGTTCTTATTTTGATTCCAATTCTGGTTCCTGTTCTGATTCTGGTCATGAGTCTGGATCTGGTTCTGATTCTCATTCTGGTTCTTGTTCTGTTGCTGGTTGTGGTTCTTGTTCTGATTCTGATTCTGGTTCTGATTCTAATTCTGGTTCTGATTCTGGTTGTGGTTCTGAATCTTATTCTGGTTCTCCTTCTCGTTCTGGTTCTTGTTCTGGTTCTGTTTCATGTTCTGATTTTGTTTCTGGTTCTTATTCTGATTCTGGTTCTGGTTCTGATTCTGATTCTGATTCTGCTTCTGGTTCTGGTTCCAGTTCTGATTCTGATACTGATTCTTGTTCTGATTCTGATTCTGATTCTGGTTCTAGTTCTGATTCTGTTTATGATTCTGATTCTTGTTTTGATTCAGATTTCAGTTCTGGTTCCTGTTCTGGTTCTGGCTCAGATTCTGATTCTGATTCTGATTCTGTTTCTGATTGTGATTCTGGTTCTGGTACTGATTCTGATTTTGGTCATGCGTCTGGATCTGTTTCTGATTCTGATTCTGGCTCCGATTCTGGTTCTGTTTCTTGTTCTGGTTCTGGTTCTGATCTGATTCTTGTTCTGATTCTGGCTCTGATTCAGGTTCTGGTTCTGATTCTGATTCTGATTCTGGTTCTGATTCTGGTTCTGGTTCTGATTCTGATCCTAATTCTGGTTCTGGTTCTGGTTCCAGGCATGATTATGTTTCTGGTTCTGATTCTGATCCTGGTTCTGGTTTTTGTTCTGGTTTTGTTTCTGATTCTGTTTCTGATTCTTATTCTTGTTTTGAATCTGATTCCGGTTCTGGTTCCTGTTCTGATCTGGTCATGATTCTGGTTCTAATTCTGATTGTGGTTTCTTAATCTGGTTCTGTTTCTTCTTCTGGTTCTGGTTCTGCCTCTGATTTTGATTCTGATTCTGTTTATGATTCTGATTGTTGTTTTGATTCTGATTCTGGTTCTGCTTCTGATTCTTGTGTTGAGTCTGATTCCGGTTCTGGTTCCTGTTCTGATCTGGTCATGATTCTGGTTCTCATTCTGATTGTTGTTTCTTATTCTGGTTATATTTCTGATTCTGATTCCGATTCTGACACTGATTGTGTTTCTGATTTTGATTCTGGTTCTGTTTCTTGTTCTGGTTCTGGTTCTGGTTCTGGTTCCAGGCATGATTCTGTTTCTGGTTCTGATTCTTGTTTTTAATCTGATTCCGGTTCTGGTTCCTGTTCTGATCTGGTCATGATTCTGGTTCTCATTCTGATTGTGGTTTCTTATTCTGGTTATATTTCTGGTTCTGATTCCGATTCTGATACCGATTGTGTTTCTGATTCTGATTCTGGTTCTGGTTCAGATTCAGATTCTGATTCTGATTGTTGTTTTGATTCTGATTCAGGTTCCAGGACTGATTCTGGTTCTGTTTCTAATCCTGATTCTGCTTCTCGTTCTGGTTCTGGCTCAGATTCCGATTCTGATTCTGTTTCTGATTCTGGTTCTGGTTCTGGTTCTGATTCTGATTTTAGTCATGAGTCTGGATCTGTTTCTGATTCTGATTCTGGCTCCTATTCTGGTTCTGTTTCTTGTTCTGGTTCTGGTTCTGATCTGATTCTGGTTCTGATTCTGGCTCTGATTCTGGTTCTGGTTCTGATTCTGGTTCTGGTTCTGGTTCCAGATCTGATTCTGGTTCTGTTTCTAATCCTGATTCTGCTTCTGGTTCTGGTTCCAGTTCTGATTCTGATACTGATTCTTGTTCTGATTCTGATTCTGATTCTGATTCTGGTTCTGGTTCTGATTCTGTTTATGATTCTGATTCTTGTTTTGATTCAGATTTCAGTTCTGGTTCCTGTTCTGATTCTGGTCATGATTCTGGTTATGATTATGATACTGTTTCTGGTTCTGCTTCTCGTTCTGGTTCTGCCTCAGATTCTGATTCTGATTCTGTTTCTGATTCTGATTCTGGTTCTGGTTCTGATTCTGATTTTGGTCATGAGTCTGGATCTGTTTCTGATTCTGATTCTGGCTCCGATTCTGGTTCTGTTTCTTGTTCTGGTTCTGGTTCTGATCTGATTCTGGTTCTGATTCTAGCTCTGATTCTGATTCTGGTTCTGATTCTGATTCTGATTCTGGTTCTGTTTCTGGTTCTGGTTCTGATTCTGATCCTAATTCTGGTTCTGGTTCTGGTTCCAGACATGATTCTGTTTCTGGTTCTGATCCTGATCCTGGTTCTGGTTTTTGTTCTGGTTTTGGTTCTGATTCTGTTTCTGATTCTGATTCTTGTTTTGAATCTGATTCCGGTTCTGGTTCCTGTTCTGATCTGGTCATGATTCTGGTTTTGATTCTGATTGTGGTTTCTTATTCTGTTTCTGATCTTCTTCTGGTTCTGGTTCTGCCTCTGATTTTGATTCTGATTCTGTTTATGATTCTGATTGTTGTTTTGATTCTGATTCTGGTTCTGGTTCTGATTCTTGTGTTGAGTCTGATTCCGGTTCTGGTTCCTGTTCTGATCTGGTCATGATTTTGGTTCTCATTCTGATTGTGGTTTCTTATTCTGGTTATATTTCTGATTCTGATTCCGATTCTGATCCTGATTGTGTTTCTGATTCTGGTTCTGGTTCTAGTTCAGATTCTGATTCTGATTCTGATTGTTGTTTTGATTCTGATTCTGGTTCTGGTTCCTGTTCTGATTCTGGTCATGATGCTGCTTCTGCTTCTGATTCTGTTCCTGGATCTGGTTCTGGTTCTGGTTCTGATCTGATTCTGGTTCTGGTTCTGATTCTGCTTCTGGTTCTGATTCTGGTTCTGGTTCAGATTCAGATTCTGATTCTGATTCTGGTTCTGGTTTTGGTTCTGGTTCTAGGACTGATTCTGGTTCTCTTTCTAATCCTGATTCTGGTTCTTGTTCTGGTTCCAGTTCTGATTCTGATACTGATTCTTGTTCTGATTCTTATTCTGGTTCTGGTTCTGATTCTTTTTCTGATTCTGATTCTTGATTTGATTCTGATTCCGGTTCTGGTTCCAGTTCTGATTCTGGTCATGATTCTGGTTCTGATTCTGATTCTTGATCTGATTTTGATTTTGATTCTGGTTCTGGTTCTGATTCTGATTCTTGTTCTTATTTTGATTCCAATTCTGGTTCCTGTTCTGATTCTGGTCATCAGTCTGGATCTGGTTCTGATTCTGATTCTGGTTCTTGTTCTGTTGCTGGTTGTGGTTCTTGTTCTGATTCTGATTCTGGTTCTGATTCTAATTCTGGTTCTGATTCTGGTTGTGGTTCTGATTCTTATTCTGGTTCTCCTTCTCGTTCTGGTTCTTGTTCTGGTTCTGTTTCATGTTCTGATTTTGTTTCTGGTTCTTATTCTGATTCTGGTTCTGGTTCTGATTCTGATTCTGATTCTTGTTCTGATTCTTGCTCTGATTCTGGTTCTGGTTCTGGTTCCAGGTCTGATTCTGGTTCTGTTTCTAATCCTGATTCTGCTTCTGGTTCTGGTTCCAGTTCTGATTCTGATACTGATTCTTGTTCTGATTCTGATTCTGGTTCTGGTTCTGATTCTGTTTATGATTCTGATTATTGTTTTGATTCTGATTCCAGTACTGGTTCCTGTTCTGATTCTGGTCATGATTCTGCTTCTGCTTCTGATTCTGTTCCTGGTTCTGCTTCTCGTTCTGCTTCTGATCTGAATCTGGTTCTGGTTCTGATTCTGATTCTGCTTCTGATTCTGGTTCTGGTTCTGATTCAGAATCTGATTCTGGTTCTGGTTCTGGTTCCAGGTCTGATTCTGGTTCTGTTTCTAATCCTGATTCTGCTTCTGGTTCTGGTTCCAGTTCTGATTCTGATACTGATTCTTGTTCTGATTCTGATTCTGGTTCTGGTTCTGATTCTGTTTATGATTCTGATTATTGTTTTGATTCTGATTCCAGTACTGGTTCCTGTTCTGATTCTGGTCATGATTCTGCTTCTGCTTCTGATTCTGTTCCTGGTTCTGCTTCTCGTTCTGGTTCTGATCTGAATCTGGTTCTGGTTCTGATTCTGATTCTGCTTCTGATTCTGGTTCTGGTTCTGATTCAGAATCTGATTCTGGTTCTGGTTCTGGTTCCAGGTCTGATTCTGGTTCTGTTTCTAATCCTGATTCTGCTTCTGGTTCTGGTTCCAGTTCTGATTCTGATACTGATTCTTGTTCTGATTCTGATTCTGGTTCTGGTTCTGATTCTGTTTATGATTCTGATTATTGTTTTGATTCTGATTCCAGTACTGGTTCCTGTTCTGATTCTGGTCATGATTCTGCTTCTGCTTCTGATTCTGTTCCTGGTTCTGCTTCTCGTTCTGGTTCTGATCTGAATCTGGTTCTGGTTCTGATTCTGATTCTGCTTCTGATTCTGGTTCTGGTTCTGATTCAGAATCTGATTCTGGTTCTGGTTTTGGTTCTGGTTCCAGGACTGATTCTGGTTCTGTTTCTAATCCTGATTCTGGTTCTGGTTCTGTTCCAGGTCTGATTCTGGTTCTGTTTCTAATCCTGATTCTGCTTCTGGTTCTGGATCCAGTTCTGATTCTGACACTGATTCTTGTTCTGATTCTGATTCTTGTTCTGGTTCTGATTCTGTTTATGATTCTGATTCTTGTTTTGATTCTGATTCCAGTTCTGGTTCCTGTTCTGATTCTGGTCATGATTCTGGTTCTGATTATGATTCTGTTTCTGGTTCTGCTTCTTGTTCTGGTTCTGGCTCAGATTCTGATTCTGATTCTGTTTCTGATTCTGATTCTGTTCCTGGTTCTGGTTCTGGTTCTGGTTCTGATCTGATTCTGGTTCTGGTTCTGATTCTGATTCTGATTTTGGTCATGAGTCTGGATCTGTTTCTGATTCTGATTCTGGCTCCGATTCTGGTTCTGATTCTGATTGTGATTCTGATTTTGATTCTGGTTCTGTTTCTTGTTCTGGTTCTGATTCTGGTTCTGGTTCCTGTTCTGATTCTTCACATGATTCTGGTTCTGATTCTGATTCCGTTCCTGATTCTGGTTCTGATGTGATTCTGGTTCTGGTTCTGATCTGATTCTGGTTCTGATTCTGTCTCTGATTCTGGTTCTGATTCTGATTTCATTCCTGATTCTGGTTCTGATGTGATTCTGGTTCTGGTACCAGTTCTGATTCTGGTCATGTTTCTCATTCTCATTCTGATTGTGGTTTTTTATTCTGGTTATATTTCTGGTTCTGATTCCGATTCTGACACTGATTGTGTTTCTGATTCTGATTCTGGTTCTGGTTCAGATTCTGATTCTGATTCTGATTGTTGTTTTGATTCTGATTCTGGTTCTGGTTCCTGTTCTGATTCTGGTCATGATTCTGCTTCTGCTTCTGATTCTGTTCCTGGTTCTGGTTCTGGTTCTGGTTCTGATCTGATTCTGGTTCTAGTTCTGATTCTGATTCTAGTTCTGATTCTGGTTCTTGTTCTGATTCAGAATCTGATTCTGGTTCTTATTCTGGCTCTGATTCTGGTTCTGGTTCTGATTCAGATTCAGATTCAGATTCTGATTCTGGTTCTGGTTCTGGTTTTGGTTCTGGTTCCAGGACTGATTCTGGTTCTGTTTCTAATCCTGATTCTGGTTCTTGTTCTGGTTCCAGTTCTGATTCTGATACTAATTCTAGTTCAGATTCTGATTCTGGTTCTGGTTCTGATTCATTTTCTGATTCTGATTCTTGTTTTGATTCTGATTCCAGTTCTGGTTCTGGTTCTGGTTGCAGGTCTGATTCTGGTTCTGTTTCTAATCCTGATTCTGGTTCTTGTTCTGGTTCCAGTTCTGATTCTGATACTGATTCTTGTTTTGATTCTGATTCCGGTTCTGGTTCCTGTTCTGATTCTGGTCATGATTCTGGTTCTGATTCTGATTCTTGTTCTGATTTTGATTTTGATTCTGGTTCTGGTTCTGATTCTGATTCTTGTTCTTATTTTGATTCCAATTCTGGTTCCTGTTCTGATTCTGGTCATCAGTCTGGATCTGGTTCTGATTCTGATTCTGGTTCTTGTTCTCTTGCTGGTTGTGGTTCTTGTTCTGATTCTGATTCTGGTTCTACTTCTAATTCTGGTTCTGATTCTGGTTGTGGTTCTGATTCTGATTCTGATTCTGGTTCTGGTTCCTGTTCTGATTCTGGTCATGATTCTGCTTCTGCTTCTGATTCTGTTCCTGGTTCTGGTTCTGGTTCTGGTTCTGATCTGATTCTAATTCTGGTTCTGATTCTGGTTGTGGTTCTGAATCTTATTCTGGTTCTCCTTCTCGTTCTGGTTCTTGTTCTGTTTCTGTTTCATGTTCTGATTTTGTTTCTTGTTCTTATTCTGATTCTGGTTCTGGTTCTGCTTCTGATTCTGATTCTGGTTCTGGTTCTGGTTCCAGATCTGATTCTGGTTCTGTTTCTTATCCTGATTCTGCTTCTGGTTCTGGTTCCAGTTCTGATTCTGATACTGATTCTTGTTCTGATTCTGATTCTGATTCTGATTCTGGTTCTGGTTCTGATTCTGTTTATGATTCTGATTCTTGTTTTGATTCAGATTTCAGTTCTGGTTCATGTTCTGATTCTGGTCATGATTCTGGTTCTGATTATGATTCTGTTTCTGGTTCTGCTTCTCGTTCTGCTTCTGGCTCAGATTCCGATTCTGATTCTGATTCTGTTTCTGATTCTGATTCTGGTTCTGGTTCTGATTCTGATTTTGGTCATGAGTCTCGATCTGTTTCTGATTCTGATTCTGGCTCCGATTCTGGTTCTGTTTATTGTTCTGGTTCTGGTTCTGATCTGATTCTGGTTCTGATTCTGGCTCTGATTCTGGTTCTGGTTCTGATTCTGATTCTGATTCTGGTTCTGATTCTGGTTCTGATTCTGATTGTGATTCTGATTTTGATTCTGGTTCTGTTTCGTGATCTGGTTCTGATTCTGGTTCTGGTTCCTGTTCTGATTCTTCACATGATTCTGGTTCTGATTCTGATTCCGTTCCTGATTCTGGTTCTGATGTGATTCTGGTTCTGGTTCTGATCTGATTCTGGTTCTGATTCTGGCTCTGATTCTGTTTCTGATTCTGATTCCGTTCCTGATTCTGGTTCTGATGTGATTCTGGTTCTAGTTCCAGTTCTGATTCTGGTCCTGTTTCTCATTCTCATTCTGATTGTGGTTTCTTATTCTGGTTATATTTCTGGTTCAGATTCCGATTCTGATACTGATTGTGTTTCTGATTCTGATTCTGGTTCTGGTTCAGATTCTGATTCTGATTCTGATTGTTGTTTTGATTCTGATTCTGGTTCTGGTTCATGTTCTGATTCTGGTCATGATTCTGCTTCTGCTTCTGATTCTGTTCCTGGTTCTGGTTCTGGTTCTGGTTCTGGTTCTGATCTGATTCTGGTTCTGATTCTGATTCTGATTCTGGTCCTGATTCTGGTTCTGGTTCTTATTCCGAATCTGATTCTGGTTCTTATTCTGGCTCTGGTTCTGGTTCTGGTTCCAGGTCTGATTCTGGTTCTGTTTCTAATCCTGATTCTGGTTCTTGTTCTGGTTCCACTTCTGATTCTAATACTGATTCTTTTTCTGATTCTGATTCTGGTTCTGGTTCAGATTCTGATTCTGATTCTGATTGTTGTTTTGATTCTGATTCTGGTTCTGGTTCATGTTCTGATTCTGGTCATGATTCTGCTTCTGCTTCTGATTCTGTTCCTGGTTCTGGTTCTGGTTCTGGTTCTGGTTCTGATCTGATTCTGGTTCTGATTCTGATTCTGATTCTGGTCCTGATTCTGGTTCTGGTTCTTATTCCGAATCTGATTCTGGTTCTTATTCTGGCTCTGGTTCTGGTTCTGGTTCCAGGTCTGATTCTGGTTCTGTTTCTAATCCTGATTCTGGTTCTTGTTCTGGTTCCACTTCTGATTCTAATACTGATTCTTTTTCTGATTCTGATTCTGGTTCTGGTTCTGATTCTTTTTCTGATTCTGATTCTTGATTTGATTCTGATTCCGGTTCTGGTTCCTGTTCTGATTCTGGTCATGATTCTGGTTCTGTTTCTGATTCTTGATCTGATTTTGATTTTGATTCTGGTTCTGGTTCTGATTCTGATTCTTGTTCTTATTTTGATTGCAGTTCTGGTTCCTGTTCTGATTCTGGTCATGAGTCTGGATCTGATTCTGATTCTTGTTCTGATTTTGATTTTCATTCTGGTTATGGTTCTGATTCTGATTCTTGTTCTTATTTTGATTCCAGTTCTGGTTTCTGTTCTGATTCTGGTCATGAGTCTGGATCTGGTTCTGATTCTGATTCTGGTTCTGATCTAATTCTGGTTCTGATTCTGGTTGTGGTTCTGATTCTTATTCTGGTTCTCCTCGTTCTGGTTCTTGTTCTGGTTCTGTTTCATATTCTGATTTTGTTTCTGGTTCTTATTCTGATTCTGGTTCTGGTTTGATTCTGATTCTGATTCTGGTTCTGATTCTGGCTCTGATTCTGGTTCTGGTTCTGGTTCCAGGTCTGATTCTGGTTCTGTTTCTAATCCTGATTCTGCTTCTGGTTCTGGTTCCAGTTCTGATTCTGATACAGATTCTTGTTCTGATTCTGACTCTGGTTCTTGTTCTGATTCTGTTTATGATTCTGATTCTTGTTTTGATTCTGATTCCAGTTCTGGTTCCTGTTCTGATTCTGGTCATGATTCTGGTTCTGATTATGATTCTGTTTCTGGTTCTGCTTCTCGTATTGGTTCTGGCTCAGATTCCGATTCTGATTCTGTTTCTGATTCAGATTCTGGTTCTGGTTCTGATTCTGATTTTGGTCATGAGTCTGGATCTGTTTCTGATTCTGATTCTGGCTCCGATTCTGGTTCTGATTCTGATTGTGATTCTGATTTTGATTCTGGTTCTGTTTCTTGTTCTGGTTCTGATTCTGGTTCTGGTTCCTGTTCTGATTCTTCACATGATTCTGGTTCTGATTCTGATTCCGTTCCTGATTCTGGTTCTGATGTGATTCTGGTTCTGGTTCTGATCTGATTCTGGTTCTGATTCTGGCTCTGATTCTGGTTCTGATTCTGATTCCGTTCCTGATTCTGGTTCTGATGTGATTCTGGTTCTGGTTCCAGTTCTGATTCTGGTCATGTTTCTCATTCTCATTCTGATTGTGGTTTCTTATTCTGGTTATATTTCTGGTTCAGATTCCGATTCTGATTCTGATTCTGATTGTTGTTCTGATTCTTATTCTGGTTCTGGTTCAGATTCTGATTCAGATTCTGATTGTTGTTTTGATTCTGATTCTGGTTCTGGTTCCTGTTCTGATTCTGGTCATGATTCTGCTTCTGCTTCTGATTCTGTTCCTGGTTCTGGTTCTGGTTCTGGTTCTGATCTGATTCTGGTTCTAGTTCTGATTCTGATTCTGGTTCTGATTCTGGTTCTTGTTCTGATTCAGAATCTGATTCTGGTTCTTATTCTGGCTCTGATTCTGGTTCTGGTTCTGATTCAGATTCAGATTCAGGTTCTGATTCTGGTTCTGGTTCTGGTTCTGGTTCTGGTTCTGGTTCCAGGACTGATTCTGGTTCTAGGACCGATTCTGGTTCTGTTTCTAATCCTGATTCTGGTTCTTGTTCTGGTTCCAGTTCTGATTCTGATACTAATTCTTGTTCAGATTCTGATTCTGGTTCTGGTTCTGATTCTTTTTCTGATTCTGATTCTTGTTTTGATTCTGATTCCAGTTCTGGTTCCTGTTCTGATTCTGGTCATGATTCTGGTTCTGATTCTGATTCTTGTTCTGATTTTGATTTTGATTCTGGTTCTGGTTCTGATTCTGATTCTTGTTCTTATTTTGATTCCAATTCTGGTTCCTGTTCTGATTCTGGTCATGAGTCTGGATCTGGTTCTGATTCTCATTCTGGTTCTTGTTCTATTGCTGGTTGTGGTTCTTGTTCTGATTCTGATTCTGGTTCTGATTCTAATTCTGGTTCTGATTCTGGTTGTGGTTCTGAATCTTATTCTGGTTCTCCTTCTCGTTCTGGTTCTTGTTCTGGTTCTGTTTCATGTTCTGATTTTGTTTCTGGTTCTTATTCTGATTCTGGTTCTGGTTCTGATTCTGATTCTGATTCTGGTTCTGATTCTTGCTCTGATTCTGGTTCTGGTTCTGGTTCCAGGTCTGATTCTGGTTCTGTTTCTAATCCTGATTCTGGTTCTTGTTCTGGTTCCAGTTCTGATTCTGATACTGATTCTTGTTCTGATTCTGATTCTGGTTCTGGTTCTGATTCTTTTTCTGATTCTGATTCTTGTTTTGATTCTGATTCCGGTTCTGGATCCTGTTCTGATTCTGGTCATGATTCTGGTTCTGATTCAGATTCTTGTTCTGATTTTGATTTTGATTTTGATTCTGGTTCTGGTTCTGATTCTGATTCTTGTTCTTATTTTGATTCCAGTTCTGGTTCCTGTTCTGAGTCTGGTCATGAGTCTGGATCTGATTCTGATTCTGATTCTGGTTCTTGTTCTGTTGCTGGTTGTGGTTCTTGTTCTGATTCTGATTCTGGTTCTGATTCTAATTCTGGTTCTGATTCTGGTTGTGGTTCTGATTCTTATTCTGGTTCTCCTTCTCGTTCTGGTTCTTGTTCTGGTTCTGTTTCATGTTCTGATTTTGTTTCTGGTTCTTATTCTGATTCTGGTTCTGGTTCTGATTCTGATTCTGATTCTGCTTCTGGTTCTGGTTCCAGTTCTGATTCTGATACTGATTCTTGTTCTGATTCTGATTCTGATTCTGGTTCTAGTTCTGATTCTGTTTATGATTCTGATTCTTGTTTTGATTCAGATTTCAGTTCTGGTTCCTGTTCTGGTTCTGGCTCAGATTCTGATTCTGATTCTGATTCTGTTTCTGATTGTGATTCTGGTTCTGGTACTGATTCTGATTTTGGTCATGCGTCTGGATCTGTTTCTGATTCTGATTCTGGCTCCGATTCTGGTTCTGTTTCTTGTTCTGGTTCTGGTTCTGATCTGATTCTTGTTCTGATTCTGGCTCTGATTCTGGTTCTGGTTCTTATTCTGATTCTGATTCTGGTTCTGATTCTGGTTCTGGTTCTGATTCTGATCCTAATTCTGGTTCTGGTTCTGGTTCCAGGCATGATTATGTTTCTGGTTCTGATTCTGATCCTGGTTCTGGTTTTTGTTCTGGTTTTGTTTCTGATTCTGTTTCTGATTCTTATTCTTGTTTTGAATCTGATTCTGGTTCTGGTTCCTGTTCTGATCTGGTCATGATTCTGGTTCTAATTCTGATTGTGGTTTCTTATTCTGGTTCTGTTTCTTCTTCTGGTTCTGGTTCTGCCTCTGATTTTGATTCTGATTCTGTTTATGATTCTGATTGTTGTTTTGATTCTGATTCTGGTTCTGGTTCTGATTCTTGAGTTGAGTCTGATTCCGGTTCTGGTTCCTGTTCTGATCTGGTCATGATTTTGGTTCTCATTCTGATTGTGGTTTCTTATTCTGGTTATATTTCTGATTCTGATTCCGATTCTGATCCTGATTGTGTTTCTGATTCTGGTTCTGGTTCTGGTTCAGATTCTGATTCTGATTCTGATTGTTGTTTTGATTCTGATTCTGGTTCTGGTTCCTGTTCTGATTCTGGTCATGATGCTGCTTCTGCTTCTGATTCTGTTCCTGGATCTGGTTCTGGTTCTGGTTCTGATCTGATTCTGGTTCTGGTTCTGATTCTGCTTCTGGTTCTGATTCTGGTTCTGGTTCAGATTCAGATTCTGATTCTGATTCTGGTTCTGGTTTTGGTTCTGGTTCTAGGACTGATTCTGGTTCTGTTTCTAATCCTGATTCTGGTTCTTGTTCTGGTTCTGGTTCTGATTCTGATCCTAATTCTGGTTCTGGTTCTGGTTCCAGGCATGATTCTGTTTCTGGTTCTGATTCTTGTTTTGAATCTGATTCCGGTTCTGGTTCCTGTTCTGATCTGGTCATGATTCTGGTTCTCATTCTGATTGTGGTTTCTTATTCTGGTTATATTTCTGGTTCTGATTCCGATTCTGATACTGATTGTGTTTCTGATTCTGATTCTGGTTCTGGTTCAGATTCAGATTCTGATTCTGATTGTTGTTTTGATTCTGATTCAGGTTCCAGGACTGATTCTGGTTCTGTTTCTAATCCTGATTCTGCTTCTCGTTCTGGTTCTGGCTCAGATTCCGATTCTGATTCTGTTTCTGATTCTGGTTCTGGTTCTGGTTCTGATTCTGATTTTAGTCATGAGTCTGGATCTGATTCTGGTTCTGATTCTGGCTCTGATTCTGGTTCTGGTTCTGATTCTGGTTCTGGTTCTGGTTCCAGATCTGATTCTGGTTCTGTTTCTAATCCTGATTCTGCTTCTGGTTCTGGTTCCAGTTCTGATTCTGATACTGATTCTTGTTCTGATTCTGATTCTGATTCTGATTCTGGTTCTGGTTCTGATTCTGTTTATGATTCTGATTCTTGTTTTGATTCAGATTTCAGTTCTGGTTCCTGTTCTGATTCTGGTCATGATTCTGGTTATGATTATGATACTGTTTCTGGTTCTGCTTCTCGTTCTGGTTCTGGCTCAGATTCTGATTCTGATTCTGTTTCTGATTCTGATTCTGGTTCTGGTTCTGATTCTGATTTTGGTCATGAGTCTGGATCTGTTTCTGATTCTGATTCTGGCTCCGATTCTGGTTCTGTTTCTTGTTCTGGTTCTGGTTTTGATCTGATTCTGGTTCTGATTCTAGCTCTGATTCTGGTTCTGGTTCTGATTCTGATTCTGATTCTGGTTCTGTTTCTGGTTCTGGTTCTGATTCTGATCCTAATTCTGGTTCTGGTTCTGGTTCCAGACATGATTCTGTTTCTGGTTCTGATCCTGATCCTGGTTCTGGTTTTTGTTCTGGTTTTGGTTCTGATTCTGTTTCTGATTCTGATTCTTGTTTTGAATCTGATTCCGGTTCTGGTTCCTGTTCTGATCTGGTCATGATTCTGGTTTTGATTCTGATTGTGGTTTCTTATTCTGTTTCTGATCTTCTTCTGGTTCTGGTTCTGCCTCTGATTTTGATTCTGATTCTGTTTATGATTCTGATTGTTGTTTTGATTCTGATTCTGGTTCTGGTTCTGATTCTTGTGTTGAGTCTGATTCCGGTTCTGGTTCCTGTTCTGATCTGGTCATGATTTTGGTTCTCATTCTGATTGTGGTTTCTTATTCTGGTTATATTTCTGATTCTGATTCTGATTCTGATCCTGATTGTGTTTCTGATTCTGGTTCTGGTTCTGGTTCAGATTCTGATTCTGATTCTGATTGTTGTTTTGATTCTGATTCTGGTTCTGGTTCCTGTTCTGATTCTGGTCATGATGCTGCTTCTGCTTCTGATTCTGTTCCTGGATCTGGTTCTGGTTCTGGTTCTGATCTGATTCTGGTTCTGGTTCTGATTCTGCTTCTGGTTCTGATTCTGGTTCTGGTTCAGATTCAGATTCTGATTCTGATTCTGGTTCTGGTTTTGGTTCTGGTTCTAGGACTGATTCTGGTTCTCTTTCTAATCCTGATTCTGGTTCTTGTTCTGGTTCCAGTTCTGATTCTGATACTGATTCTTGTTCTGATTCTTATTCTGGTTCTGGTTCTGATTCTTTTTCTGATTCTGATTCTTGATTTGATTCTGATTCCGGTTCTGGTTCCTGTTCTGATTCTGGTCATGATTCTGGTTCTGATTCTGATTCTTGATCTGATTTTGATTTTGATTCTGGTTCTGGTTCTGATTCTGATTCTTGTTCTTATTTTGATTCCAATTCTGGTTCCTGTTCTGATTCTGGTCATCAGTCTGGATCTGGTTCTGATTCTGATTCTGGTTCTTGTTCTGTTGCTGGTTGTGGTTCTTGTTCTGATTCTGATTCTGGTTCTGATTCTAATTCTGGTTCTGATTCTGGTTGTGGTTCTGATTCTTATTCTGGTTCTCCTTCTCGTTCTGGTTCTTGTTCTGGTTCTGTTTCATGTTCTGATTTTGTTTCTGGTTCTTATTCTGATTCTGGTTCTGGTTCTGATTCTGATTCTGATTCTTGTTCTGATTCTTGCTCTGATTCTGGTTCTGGTTCTGGTTCCAGGTCTGATTCTGGTTCTGTTTCTAATCCTGATTCTGCTTCTGGTTCTGGTTCCAGTTCTGATTCTGATACTGATTCTTGTTCTGATTCTGATTCTGGTTCTGGTTCTGATTCTGTTTATGATTCTGATTATTGTTTTGATTCTGATTCCAGTACTGGTTCCTGTTCTGATTCTGGTCATGATTCTGCTTCTGCTTCTGATTCTGTTCCTGGTTCTGCTTCTTGTTCTGGTTCTGATCTGAATCTGGTTCTGGTTCTGATTCTGATTCTGCTTCTGATTCTGGTTCTGGTTCTGATTCAGAATCTGATTCTGGTTCTGGTTTTGGTTCTGGTTCCAGGACTGATTCTGGTTCTGTTTCTAATCCTGATTCTGGTTCTGGTTCTGTTCCAGGTCTGATTCTGGTTCTGTTTCTAATCCTGATTCTGCTTCTGGTTCTGGTTCCAGTTCTGATTCTGATACTGATTCTTGTTCTGATTCTGATTCTTGTTCTGGTTCTGATTCTGTTTATGATTCTGATTCTTGTTTTGATTCTGATTCCAGTTCTGGTTCCTGTTCTGATTCTGGTCATGATTCTGGTTCTGATTATGATTCTGTTTCTGGTTCTGCTTCTTGTTCTGGTTCTGGCTCAGATTCTGATTCTGATTCTGTTTCTGATTCTGATTCTGTTCCTGGTTCTGGTTGTGGTTCTGGTTCTGATCTGATTCTGGTTCTGGTTCTGATTCTGATTCTGATTTTGGTCATGAGTCTGGATCTGTTTCTGATTCTGATTCTGGCACCGATTCTGGTTCTGATTCTGATTGTGATTCTGATTTTGATTCTGGTTCTGTTTCTTGTTCTGGTTCTGATTCTGGTTCTGGTTCCTGTTCTGATTCTTCACATGATTCTGGTTCTGATTCTGATTCCGTTCCTGATTCTGGTTCTGATGTGATTCTGGTTCTGGTTCTGATCTGATTCTGGTTCTGATTCTGTCTCTGATTCTGGTTCTGATTCTGATTTCATTCCTGATTCTGGTTCTGATGTGATTCTGGTTCTGGTTCCAGTTCTGATTCTGGTCATGTTTCTCATTCTCATTCTGATTGTGGTTTCTTATTCTGGTTATATTTCTGGTTCTGATTCCGATTCTGATACTGATTGTGTTTCTGATTCTGATTCTGGTTCTGGTTCAGATTCTGATTCTGATTCTGATTGTTGTTTTGATTCTGATTCTGGTTCTGGTTCCTGTTCTGATTCTGGTCATGATTCTGCTTCTGCTTCTGATTCTGTTCCTGGTTCTGGTTCTGGTTCTGGTTCTGATCTGATTCTGGTTCTAGTTCTGATTCTGATTCTAGTTCTGATTCTGGTTCTTGTTCTGATTCAGAATCTGATTCTGGTTCTTATTCTGGCTCTGATTCTGGTTCTGGTTTTGATTCAGATTCAGATTCAGATTCTGATTCTGGTTCTGGTTCTGGTTTTGGTTCTGGTTCCAGGACTGATTCTGGTTCTGTTTCTAATCCTGATTCTGGTTCTTGTTCTGGTTCCAGTTCTGATTCTGATACTAATTCTAGTTCAGATTCTGATTCTGGTTCTGGTTCTGATTCTTTTTCTGATTCTGATTCTTGTTTTGATTCTGATTCCAGTTCTGGTTCCTGTTCTGATTCTGGTCATGATTCTGGTTCTGATTCTGATTCTTGTTCTGATTTTGATTTTGATTCTGGTTCTGGTTCTGATTCTGATTCTTGTTCTTATTTTGATTCCAATTCTGGTTCCTGTTCTGATTCTGGTCATCAGTCTGGATCTGGTTCTGATTCTGATTCTGGTTCTTGTTCTGTTGCTGGTTGTGGTTCTTGTTCTGATTCTGATTCTGGTTCTGATTCTAATTCTGGTTCTGATTCTGGTTGTGGTTCTGATTCTTATTCTGGTTCTCCTTCTCGTTCTGGTTCTTGTTCTGGTTCTGTTTCATGTTCTGATTTTGTTTCTGGTTCTTATTCTGATTCTGGTTCTGGTTCTGATTCTGATTCTGATTCTGGTTCTGATTCTTGCTCTGATTCTGGTTCTGGTTCTGGTTCCAGGTCTGATTCTGGTTCTGTTTCTAATCCTGATTCTGCTTCTGGTTCTGGTTCCAGTTCTGATTCTGATACTGATTCTTGTTCTGATTCTGATTCTGGTTCTGGTTCTGATTCTGTTTATGATTCTGATTATTGTTTTGATTCTGATTCCAGTTCTGGTTCCTGTTCTGATTCTGGTCATGATTCTGCTTCTGCTTCTGATTCTGTTCCTGGTTCTGCTTCTCGTTCTGGTTCTGATCTGAATCTGGTTCTGGTTCTGATTCTGATTCTGGTTCTGATTCTGGTTCTGGTTCTGATTCAGAATCTGATTCTGGTTCTGTTTTTGGTTCTGGTTACAGGACTGATTCTGGTTCTGTTTCTAATCCTGATTCTGGTTCTGGTTCTGTTCCAGGTCTGATTCTGGTTCTGTTTCTAATCCTGATTCTGCTTCTGGTTCTGGTTCCAGTTCTGATTCTGATACTGATTCTTGTTCTGATTCTGATTCTGGTTCTGGTTCTGATTCTGTTTATGATTCTGATTCTTGTTTTGATTCTGTTTCCAGTTCTGGTTCCAGTTCTGATTCTGATACTGATTCTTGTTCTGATTCTGATTCTGATTCTGGTTCTGGTTCCTGTTCTGATCTGGTCATGATTCTGGTTCTCATTCTGATTGTGGTTTCTTATTCTGGTTATATTTCTGGTTCTGATTCCGATTCTGATACTGATTGTGTTTCTGATTCTGATTCTGGTTCTGGTTCAGATTCAGATTCTGATTCTGATTGTTGTTTTGATTCTGATTCAGGTTCCAGGACTGATTCTGGTTCTGTTTCTAATCCTGATTCTGCTTCTCGTTCTGGTTCTGGCTCAGATTCCGATTCTGATTCTGTTTCTGATTCTGGTTCTGGTTCTGGTTCTGATTCTGATTTTAGTCATGAGTCTGGATCTGATTCTGGTTCTGATTCTGGCTCTGATTCTGGTTCTGGTTCTGATTCTGGTTCTGGTTCTGGTTCCAGATCTGATTCTGGTTCTGTTTCTAATCCTGATTCTGCTTCTGGTTCTGGTTCCAGTTCTGATTCTGATACTGATTCTTGTTCTGATTCTGATTCTGATTCTGATTCTGGTTCTGGTTCTGATTCTGTTTATGATTCTGATTCTTGTTTTGATTCAGATTTCAGTTCTGGTTCCTGTTCTGATTCTGGTCATGATTCTGGTTATGATTATGATACTGTTTCTGGTTCTGCTTCTCGTTCTGGTTCTGGCTCAGATTCTGATTCTGATTCTGTTTCTGATTCTGATTCTGGTTCTGGTTCTGATTCTGATTTTGGTCATGAGTCTGGATCTGTTTCTGATTCTGATTCTGGCTCCGATTCTGGTTCTGTTTCTTGTTCTGGTTCTGGTTTTGATCTGATTCTGGTTCTGATTCTAGCTCTGATTCTGGTTCTGGTTCTGATTCTGATTCTGATTCTGGTTCTGTTTCTGGTTCTGGTTCTGATTCCAGTTCTGATTCTGATACTGATTCTTGTTCTGATTCTGATTCTGATTCTGATTCTGGTTCTGGTTCTGATTCTGTTTATGATTCTGATTCTTGTTTTGATTCAGATTTCAGTTCTGGTTCCTGTTCTGATTCTGGTCATGATTCTGGTTATGATTATGATACTGTTTCTGGTTCTGCTTCTCGTTCTGGTTCTGGCTCAGATTCTGATTCTGATTCTGTTTCTGATTCTGATTCTGGTTCTGGTTCTGATTCTGATTTTGGTCATGAGTCTGGATCTGTTTCTGATTCTGATTCTGGCTCCGATTCTGGTTCTGTTTCTTGTTCTGGTTCTGGTTTTGATCTGATTCTGGTTCTGATTCTAGCTCTGATTCTGGTTCTGGTTCTGATTCTGATTCTGATTCTGGTTCTGGTTCTGGTTCCAGACATGATTCTGTTTCTGGTTCTGATCCTGATCCTGGTTCTGGTTTTTGTTCTGGTTTTGGTTCTGATTCTGTTTCTGATTCTGATTCTTGTTTTGAATCTGATTCCGGTTCTGGTTCCTGTTCTGATCTGGTCATGATTCTGGTTTTGATTCTGATTGTGGTTTCTTATTCTGTTTCTGATCTTCTTCTGGTTCTGGTTCTGCCTCTGATTTTGATTCTGATTCTGTTTATGATTCTGATTGTTGTTTTGATTCTGATTCTGGTTCTGGTTCTGATTCTTGTGTTGAGTCTGATTCCGGTTCTGGTTCCTGTTCTGATCTGGTCATGATTTTGGTTCTCATTCTGATTGTGGTTTCTTATTCTGGTTATATTTCTGATTCTGATTCTGATTCTGATCCTGATTGTGTTTCTGATTCTGGTTCTGGTTCTGGTTCAGATTCTGATTCTGATTCTGATTGTTGTTTTGATTCTGATTCTGGTTCTGGTTCCTGTTCTGATTCTGGTCATGATGCTGCTTCTGCTTCTGATTCTGTTCCTGGATCTGGTTCTGGTTCTGGTTCTGATCTGATTCTGGTTCTGGTTCTGATTCTGCTTCTGGTTCTGATTCTGGTTCTGGTTCAGATTCAGATTCTGATTCTGATTCTGGTTCTGGTTTTGGTTCTGGTTCTAGGACTGATTCTGGTTCTCTTTCTAATCCTGATTCTGGTTCTTGTTCTGGTTCCAGTTCTGATTCTGATACTGATTCTTGTTCTGATTCTTATTCTGGTTCTGGTTCTGATTCTTTTTCTGATTCTGATTCTTGATTTGATTCTGATTCCGGTTCTGGTTCCTGTTCTGATTCTGGTCATGATTCTGGTTCTGATTCTGATTCTTGATCTGATTTTGATTTTGATTCTGGTTCTGGTTCTGATTCTGATTCTTGTTCTTATTTTGATTCCAATTCTGGTTCCTGTTCTGATTCTGGTCATCAGTCTGGATCTGGTTCTGATTCTGATTCTGGTTCTTGTTCTGTTGCTGGTTGTGGTTCTTGTTCTGATTCTGATTCTGGTTCTGATTCTAATTCTGGTTCTGATTCTGGTTGTGGTTCTGATTCTTATTCTGGTTCTCCTTCTCGTTCTGGTTCTTGTTCTGGTTCTGTTTCATGTTCTGATTTTGTTTCTGGTTCTTATTCTGATTCTGGTTCTGGTTCTGATTCTGATTCTGATTCTTGTTCTGATTCTTGCTCTGATTCTGGTTCTGGTTCTGGTTCCAGGTCTGATTCTGGTTCTGTTTCTAATCCTGATTCTGCTTCTGGTTCTGGTTCCAGTTCTGATTCTGATACTGATTCTTGTTCTGATTCTGATTCTGGTTCTGGTTCTGATTCTGTTTATGATTCTGATTATTGTTTTGATTCTGATTCCAGTACTGGTTCCTGTTCTGATTCTGGTCATGATTCTGCTTCTGCTTCTGATTCTGTTCCTGGTTCTGCTTCTTGTTCTGGTTCTGATCTGAATCTGGTTCTGGTTCTGATTCTGATTCTGCTTCTGATTCTGGTTCTGGTTCTGATTCAGAATCTGATTCTGGTTCTGGTTTTGGTTCTGGTTCCAGGACTGATTCTGGTTCTGTTTCTAATCCTGATTCTGGTTCTGGTTCTGTTCCAGGTCTGATTCTGGTTCTGTTTCTAATCCTGATTCTGCTTCTGGTTCTGGTTCCAGTTCTGATTCTGATACTGATTCTTGTTCTGATTCTGATTCTTGTTCTGGTTCTGATTCTGTTTATGATTCTGATTCTTGTTTTGATTCTGATTCCAGTTCTGGTTCCTGTTCTGATTCTGGTCATGATTCTGGTTCTGATTATGATTCTGTTTCTGGTTCTGCTTCTTGTTCTGGTTCTGGCTCAGATTCTGATTCTGATTCTGTTTCTGATTCTGATTCTGTTCCTGGTTCTGGTTGTGGTTCTGGTTCTGATCTGATTCTGGTTCTGGTTCTGATTCTGATTCTGATTTTGGTCATGAGTCTGGATCTGTTTCTGATTCTGATTCTGGCACCGATTCTGGTTCTGATTCTGATTGTGATTCTGATTTTGATTCTGGTTCTGTTTCTTGTTCTGGTTCTGATTCTGGTTCTGGTTCCTGTTCTGATTCTTCACATGATTCTGGTTCTGATTCTGATTCCGTTCCTGATTCTGGTTCTGATGTGATTCTGGTTCTGGTTCTGATCTGATTCTGGTTCTGATTCTGTCTCTGATTCTGGTTCTGATTCTGATTTCATTCCTGATTCTGGTTCTGATGTGATTCTGGTTCTGGTTCCAGTTCTGATTCTGGTCATGTTTCTCATTCTCATTCTGATTGTGGTTTCTTATTCTGGTTATATTTCTGGTTCTGATTCCGATTCTGATACTGATTGTGTTTCTGATTCTGATTCTGGTTCTGGTTCAGATTCTGATTCTGATTCTGATTGTTGTTTTGATTCTGATTCTGGTTCTGGTTCCTGTTCTGATTCTGGTCATGATTCTGCTTCTGCTTCTGATTCTGTTCCTGGTTCTGGTTCTGGTTCTGGTTCTGATCTGATTCTGGTTCTAGTTCTGATTCTGATTCTAGTTCTGATTCTGGTTCTTGTTCTGATTCAGAATCTGATTCTGGTTCTTATTCTGGCTCTGATTCTGGTTCTGGTTTTGATTCAGATTCAGATTCAGATTCTGATTCTGGTTCTGGTTCTGGTTTTGGTTCTGGTTCCAGGACTGATTCTGGTTCTGTTTCTAATCCTGATTCTGGTTCTTGTTCTGGTTCCAGTTCTGATTCTGATACTAATTCTAGTTCAGATTCTGATTCTGGTTCTGGTTCTGATTCTTTTTCTGATTCTGATTCTTGTTTTGATTCTGATTCCAGTTCTGGTTCCTGTTCTGATTCTGGTCATGATTCTGGTTCTGATTCTGATTCTTGTTCTGATTTTGATTTTGATTCTGGTTCTGGTTCTGATTCTGATTCTTGTTCTTATTTTGATTCCAATTCTGGTTCCTGTTCTGATTCTGGTCATCAGTCTGGATCTGGTTCTGATTCTGATTCTGGTTCTTGTTCTGTTGCTGGTTGTGGTTCTTGTTCTGATTCTGATTCTGGTTCTGATTCTAATTCTGGTTCTGATTCTGGTTGTGGTTCTGATTCTTATTCTGGTTCTCCTTCTCGTTCTGGTTCTTGTTCTGGTTCTGTTTCATGTTCTGATTTTGTTTCTGGTTCTTATTCTGATTCTGGTTCTGGTTCTGATTCTGATTCTGATTCTGGTTCTGATTCTTGCTCTGATTCTGGTTCTGGTTCTGGTTCCAGGTCTGATTCTGGTTCTGTTTCTAATCCTGATTCTGCTTATGGTTCTGGTTCCAGTTCTGATTCTGATACTGATTCTTGTTCTGATTCTGATTCTGGTTCTGGTTCTGATTCTGTTTATGATTCTGATTATTGTTTTGATTCTGATTCCAGTTCTGGTTCCTGTTCTGATTCTGGTCATGATTCTGCTTCTGCTTCTGATTCTGTTCCTGGTTCTGCTTCTCGTTCTGGTTCTGATCTGAATCTGGTTCTGGTTCTGATTCTGATTCTGGTTCTGATTCTGGTTCTGGTTCTGATTCAGAATCTGATTCTGGTTCTGTTTTTGGTTCTGGTTACAGGACTGATTCTGGTTCTGTTTCTAATCCTGATTCTGGTTCTGGTTCTGTTCCAGGTCTGATTCTGGTTCTGTTTCTAATCCTGATTCTGCTTCTGGTTCTGGTTCCAGTTCTGATTCTGATACTGATTCTTGTTCTGATTCTGATTCTGGTTCTGGTTCTGATTCTGTTTATGATTCTGATTCTTGTTTTGATTCTGTTTCCAGTTCTGGTTCCAGTTCTGATTCTGATACTGATTCTTGTTCTGATTCTGATTCTGATTCTGGTTCTGGTTCTGATTCTGTTTATGATTCTGATTCTTGTTTTGATTCAGATTTCAGTTCTGGTTCCTGTTCTGATTCTGGTCATGATTCTGCTTCTGCTTCTGATTCTGTTCCTGGTTCTGGTTCTGGTTCTGGTTCTGGTTCTGATCTGATTCTGGTTCTGATTCTGATTCTGATTCTGGTCCTGATTCTGATTCTGGTTCTTGTTCTGGTTCCAGTTCTGATTCCGATACTGATTCTTGTTCTGATTCTGATTCTGGTTCTGGTTCTGATTCTTTTTCTGATTCTGATTCTTGTTTTGATTCTGATTCCGGTTCTGGATCCTGTTCTGATTCTGGTCATGATTCTGGTTCTGATTCTGATTCTTGTTCTGATTTTGATTTTGATTTTGATTCTGGTTCTGGTTCTGATTCTGATTCTTGTTCTTATTTTGATTCCAGTTCTGGTTCCTGTTCTGAGTCTGGTCATGAGTCTGGATCTGATTCTGATTCTGATTCTGGTTCTTGTTCTGTTGCTGGTTGTGGTTCTTGTTCTGATTCTGATTCTGGTTCTGATTCTAATTCTGGTTCTGATTCTGGTTGTGGTTCTGATTCTTATTCTGGTTCTCCTTCTCGTTCTGGTTCTTGTTCTGGTTCTGTTTCATGTTCTGATTTTGTTTCTGGTTCTTATTCTGATTCTGGTTCTGGTTCTGATTCTGATTCTGATTCTGCTTCTGGTTCTGGTTCCAGTTCTGATTCTGATACTGATTCTTGTTCTGATTCTGATTCTGATTCTGGTTCTAGTTCTGATTCTGTTTATGATTCTGATTCTTGTTTTGATTCAGATTTCAGTTCTGGTTCCTGTTCTGGTTCTGGCTCAGATTCTGATTCTGATTCTGATTCTGTTTCTGATTGTGATTCTGGTTCTGGTTCTGATTCTGATTTTGGTCATGAGTCTGGATCTGTTTCTGATTCTGATTCTGGCTCCGATTCTGGTTCTGTTTCTTGTTCTGGTTCTGGTTCTGATCTGATTCTTGTTCTGATTCTGGCTCTGATTCTGGTTCTGGTTCTGATTCTGATTCTGATTCTGGTTCTGATTCTGGTTCTGGTTCTGATTCTGATCCTAATTCTGGTTCTGGTTCTGGTTCCAGGCATGATTATGTTTCTGGTTCTGATTCTGATCCTGGTTCTGGTTTTTGTTCTGGTTTTGTTTCTGATTCTGTTTCTGATTCTTATTCTTGTTTTGAATCTGATTCCGGTTCTGGTTCCTGTTCTGATCTGGTCATGATTCTGGTTCTAATTCTGATTGTGGTTTCTTATTCTGGTTCTGTTTCTTCTTCTGGTTCTGGTTCTGCTTCTGATTTTGATTCTGATTCTGTTTATGATTCTGATTGTTGTTTTGATTCTGATTCTGGTTCTGGTTCTGGTTCCAGTTCTGATTCTGATACTGATTCTTGTTCTGATTCTGATTCTGATTCTGGTTCTAGTTCTGATTCTGTTTATGATTCTGATTCTGATTCTGATTCTGGTCCTGATTCTGATTCTGGTTCTTGTTCTGGTTCCAGTTCTGATTCTGATACTGATTCTTGTTCTGATTCTGATTCTGGTTCTGGTTCTGATTCTTTTTCTGATTCTGATTCTTGTTTTGATTCTGATTCCGGTTCTGGATCCTGTTCTGATTCTGGTCATGATTCTGGTTCTGATTCTGATTCTGTTCCTGGATCTGGTTCTGGTTCTGGTTCTGATCTGATTCTGGTTCTGGTTCTGATTCTGCTTCTGGTTCTGATTCTGGTTCTGGTTCACATTCAGATTCTGATTCTGATTCTGGTTCTGGTTTTGGTTCTGGTTCTAGGACTGATTCTGGTTCTGTTTCTAATCCTGATTCTGGTTCTTGTTCTGGTTCTGGTTCTGATTCTGATCCTAATTCTGGTTCTGGTTCTGGTTCCAGGCATGATTCTGTTTCTGGTTCTGATTCTGATCCTGGTTCTGGTTTTTGTTCTGGTTTTGTTTCTGATTCTGTTTCTGATTCTTATTCTTGTTTTGAATCTGATTCCGGTTCTGGTTCCTGTTCTGATCTGGTCATGATTCTGGTTCTCATTCTGATTGTGGTTTCTTATTCTGGTTATATTTCTGGTTCTGATTCCGATTCTGATACTGATTGTGTTTCTGATTCTGATTCTGGTTCTGGTTCAGATTCATATTCTGATTCTGATTGTTGTTTTGATTCTGATTCAGGTTCCAGGACTGATTCTGGTTCTGTTTCTAATCCTGATTCTGCTTCTCGTTCTGGTTCTGGCTCAGATTCCGATTCTGATTCTGTTTCTGATTCTGGTTCTGGTTCTGGTTCTGATTCTGATTTTAGTCATGAGTCTGGATCTGTTTCTGATTCTGATTCTGGCTCCTATTCTGGTTCTGTTTCTTGTTCTGGTTCTGGTTCTGATCTGATTCTGGTTCTGATTCTGGCTCTGATTCTGGTTCTGGTTCTGATTCTGGTTCTGGTTCTGGTTGCAGATCTGATTCTGGTTCTGTTTCTAATCCTGATTCTGCTTCTGGTTCTGGTTCCAGTTCTGATTCTGATACTGATTCTTGTTCTGATTCTGATTCTGATTCTGATTCTGGTTCTGGTTCTGATTCTGTTTATGATTCTGATTCTTGTTTTGATTCAGATTTCAGTTCTGGTTCCTGTTCTGATTCTGGTCATGATTCTGGTTATGATTATGATACTGTTTCTGGTTCTGCTTCTCGTTCTGGTTCTGCCT